>NW_024070196.1:47420819-47460885 GCF_014754425.2 Oryx dammah
CAGCCCACCAGGCTCCGGCATCCCTGGGATTCTCCAGGCAAGAGTACTGGAGTGGATTGCCATTGCCTTCTCTGAAAGAGGTTCCTAAAAAACCTAAAAATAGAGTTACCATATGATCCAGCCATCCTACTCCAGGGCATATATATCCAGACAAAACTGTAACTCAAAAAGATATATGCAAGTTTATGTTCATAGCAGCACTCTTCACAATGGCCAAGACATAGAAACCACCTAAATGGCCATCAACAGATGAGTGGAGAAAGAAACTCTGGTGCATACATACAGTGGAATATTACTCAGCCAGAAAAAAGGACCAAATAATGCCATTTGCAGCAAAACAGATGGACTTAGAGACTATCGTCAGTCATAAGTGAAGACAGTCAGAAAGAGAAAGACAAATATCATATAAAATCACTTATAAGTGGAATCTGAAATGCAACACAAATGAACTTATCTATGAAACTGACAGACTCACAGACATAGAAAACAGATTGTGGTTGTCAAGTGGTAAGGAAGGATTGAGAATTTAGGATTAGCAGATGCAAACTCGTATATATAGGATGGGTAAACAAGATCCTACTATGTAGCACAGGGAACTATATTTAATATTCTGTGATAAATGAGAATGGAGAAGAATATGAAAAAGAATGTATACATAACTGAACACCTAAAATGAACACAACATTGTAAATCAGCTATTGTTGCTGTTTAGTTGCCAAATCATGTCCCACTCTGCAACCCCATGGACTGCAGCATCCCATACCTCCCTGTCCCTCACCATCTGCCGAAGTTTGCCCAAGTTCATGTCCATTGCATCGGTGATGCCAGCCAGCCATCTCCTCCTCTGATGCCCTCTTCTCCTTCAGCCCTCAATCTTTCTCAGCATCAGGGACTTTTCCAATGAGTCAGCTGTTCGTATCAGATGACAAAAATATTGGAGCTTCAGCCTCAGCATCAGTCTTTCCAATGAATATTCAGGGTTGATCTCCCTTAAGATAGACTGATTTGATTTCCTTGCTGTCCAAGAGACTTTCAGGAGTCTTCTCCAGCACCACAGTTCGAAGACATCAATTCTTTGGCATTCTGCCTTCTTTATGGTTCAGATTTCACAACTATATGTGACCACTGGGAAGACCATAGCCTTGACTGTACGGACCTTTGTCAGCAGAGTAATATCTCTGCTTTTCAACACAATGTCTAGGTTTATCATAACTTTCCTGCCAAGAAGCAATTATTTCCTGATTTCATGGCTGCAGTCACCATCCACATTTATTTTAGAGCCCAAGAAGAGAAAATCTGTCACTACTTCCACCTTTTCCCCTTCTATTTGCCTTGAAGTAATGGGGCTGGAAGTAATGGATTTTTGTTTTTTTAATATTTAGTTTTAAGCCAGCTCTTACAGTCTCCTCCTTCACCCTCATCAAGAGGTTCTTTAGTTCTTTGCTTTCTACCATTAGAGTGGTATCATCCACATATGTGAGGTTTTTTATATTTCCCCTGCCTATCTTGATTCCAGCTTGTGACTCATCCAGCCTGGCATTTCTCATGATGTGAGAAATCAACTCAACTTCAATGATTTTTTTTTTTTTAATGAATGTCTTTCCAGGCTTCTGGCTTGGAAAATGGCAGGAGGAGCTGGCTTGGGGTGGAGGATGTGCAGCTGTCATCCTGAAAAGTCCAAAAGGCTGTAGATGGACCCCATCGGCCGACAGTGTGGAGGCAGTAGGGTTCAAAATGCTTCTGCTGATGGACTCCATCGGCCCACGGTGTGGAGGCAGAAGGGTTCAAAATGCTTCTGCTGATGGACTCCATCGGCCCACAGTGTGGAGGCAGAAGAGTTCAAAATGCTTCTGCTGGGTCCTGCATTTCTCCCAACTGTACAGATTTGTTGGTTTTAACTCACCTACTTTTTGATATAGTCAACAATTATCTGGAAATGGTTTTATGTTGTGAAGTGGACACTATTTTATACTGGATGATAGCGTAAACAGAAGAAAAAGCATTGAATGTATTACATTCTTTTCAAAAATTGCACAATAAAAAAAATTGAAAAATTTTGGAAACTTAATGCATTTGGGGTGCCCTAAGGACATCAAGCCTCTGATGAAAGTGAAAGAGGAGAGTGAAAAAGTTGGCTTAAAGCTCAACATTCAGAAAACGAAGATCATGGCATCTGGTCCCATCACTTCATGGGAAATAGAAGGGGAAACAGTGGAAACAATGTCTGACTTTATTTTGGGGGGCTCTAAAATCACTCCAGATGGTGATTGCAGCCATGAAATTAAAAGATGCTTACTCCTTGGAAGGAAAGTTATGACCAACCTAGATAGTATATTGAAAAGCAGAGATATTACTTTGCCAACAAAGATCCGACTAGTCAAGGCTATGGTTTTTCCAGTAGTCATGTATGGATGTGAGAGCTGGACTGTCAAGAAAGCTGAGCGCCGAAGAATTGATGCTTTTGAACTGTGGTGTTGGAGAAGACTCTTGAGAGTCCCTTGGACAGCAAGGAGATCCAACCAGTCCATCCTAAAGGAGATCAGTCCTGGGTGTTCATTGGAAGGACTGATGCTGAAGCTGAAACTCCAGTATGTTGGCCACTTCATTCAAAGAATTGACTCGTTGCAAAAGACCCTGATGCTGGGAGGGATTGGGGGCAGGAGAAGGGGACGACAGAGGATGAGATGGCTGGATGGCATCACCAACTCAAAGGACATGGGTTTGGGTAAACTCCGGGAGTTGGTGATGGACAGGGAGGCCTGGTGTGCTGTCATTCATGGGGTCGCAAAGAGTCAGACACGACTGAGCGACTAAACTGAACTGAAGGATATCAGATGGAAATGTCCAGTGGGCTGTTGGCTGTGAGCCCAGAGCTCAGTGTCAGAGACAGAGACTCAGAGTTATCACCATCACCTTGATGACAGTGCTGTTGTGTATGACTTTACCAGGTAGCGTGACTCTGAAGATCAGTGGTGGATTCTTTTAATCTGATGAAATCTGGGGTTCTCTCCTGGAAGCTCACTTGCACTAAAAAATATTCATGTAATAAGGAATGACCCTGGAAAGTCATCCCTGAAGTCCCTCCCTCCTTGTCCAAGTTAAAAAGGGACTCCAAGTGTGAGTAATGAGCCATTAGTGGGTTATGCATCTGAATGCAGAGTTCCAAAGAATAGCAAGAAGAGATAAGAAAGCCTTCTTCAGTGATCAATGCAAAGAAATAGAGGAAAACAACAGATTGGGAAAGACTAGAGATCTCTTCAAGAAAATTAGAGATACCAAGGGAACATTTCTTGCAAAGATGGGCTCGATAAAGGACAGAAATGGTCTGGACCTAACAGAAGCAGAAGATATTAAGAAGAGGTGGCAAGAATACACGGAAGAACTGTACAAAAAAGATCTTCATGACTCAGATAATCATGATGATGTGATCACTAATCTAGAGCCAGACATCTTGGAATGTGAAGTCAAGTGGGCCTTAGAAAGTATCACTACGAACAAAGCTAATGGAGATGATGGAATTCCAGTGGAGCTGTTTCAAATCCTGAAAGAGGATGCTGTCAAAGTGCTGCACTCAATATGCCAGCAAGTTTGGAAAACTCAGCAGTGGCCACAGGACTGGAAAAGGTCAGTTTTCATTCCAATCCCAAAGAAAGGTAATGCCAAAGAATGCTCAAACTACACACAATTGCACTGATCTCACATGCTAGTAAAGTAATGCTTGAAATTCTCCAAGCCAGACTTCAACAATATGTGAATCGTGAACTCCCTGACGTTCAAGCTGGTTTTAGAAAAGCAGAGGAACCAGAGATCAAATTGCCAACATCCACTGGATCATGGAAAAACAAGAGAGTTCTAGAAAAACATCTATTTCTGCTTTATTGACTATGCCAAAGCCTTTGACTGTGTGGATCACAAGAAACTGTGGAAAATTCTGAAAGAGATGGGAATACCAGACCACCTGACCTGCCTCTTGAGAAATCTGTATGCAGGTCAGGAAGCAACAGTTAGAACTGGACATGAACAACAGACTGGTTCCAAATAGGAAAAGGAGTACGTCAAGGCTGTATATTGTCACCCTGCTTATTTAACTTATATGCAGTGTACATCATGAGAAACGCTGGACTGGAAGAAACACAAGCTGGAATCAAGATTGCTGGGAGAAATATCAATAACCTCAGATATGCAGATGACACCACCCTTATGGCAGAAAGCAAAGAAGAACAAAAGAGTCTCTTGATGAAAGTGAAAGAGGAGAGCGAAAAAGTTGGCTTAAAGCTCAACATTCAGAAAACGAAGATCATGGCATCCGGTCCCATCACTTCATGTCAAATAGATGGGGAAACAGTGGAAACAGTGAGAGACTTTATTTTGGGGGGCTCCAAAATCACTGCAGATGGTGATTACAGCCATGAAATTAAAAGACACTTACTCCCTGGAAGGAAAGTTATGACCAACCTAGATTGCATATTCAAAAGCAGAGACATTACTTTGCCAACTAAGGTCCATCTAGTCAAGGCTATGGTTTTTCCAGTGGTCATGTATGGATGTGAGAGTTGGACTGTGAAGAAGGCTGAGCACCCAAGAATTGATGCTTTTGAACTGCAGTGTTGGAGAAGACTCTTGAGATTCCCTTGGACTGCAAGGAACTCCAACCAGTCCATTCTGAAGGAGATCAACCCTGGGATTTCTTTGGAAGGAATGATGCTAAAGCTGAAACTCCAATACTCTGGCCACCTCATGAGAAGAGTTGACTCATTGGAAAAGACTCTGATGCTGGGAGGGATTGAGGGCAGGAGGAGAAGGGGACGACCGAGGATGAGATGGCTGGATGGCATCACGGACTCGATGGACATGAGTCTGAGTGAACTCCGGGAGATAGTAATGAACAGGGAGGCCTGACATGCTGCGATTCATAGAGTCGCAAAGAGTCGGACACGTCTGAGCGACTGAACTGAACTGAACTGATGGAGAAGGAAATGGCAATCATCGATTCAGTTGGTTTTTGATCAGAATTAGAAAAAAAGAGAGAAGGAATGAACGAATGGAATAAAGGAAAGGAAAGCCATAGAAAATACTGTCATGCATGTAACAGAAACAAGTCTTATTTTTACAACTTTCATTTTGGTTATATGTGCTTATATATGAACGCTTGTGTTTCAGCCTATATGCATATAAAATAATGCATGCATATAAATTCCTGTATGTGTTTATATGTGTCTGTGTTAGTTGCTCAGTCGTGTCCAACTCTTTGTATCCCTAAGACTGTTACCTACCAGGCCCCTCTATCCATGGAATTCTCCAGGCAAGAATACTGGAGTGGGTTGCCATTTCCTTCTCCAGGGGATCTTCCCAACATGAGGAGATCGAAGCCAGGTCTCCTGCATTGTGGATAGATTCTTTACCCTCTGAGCCACCATCAAATCCCTGTATTTATATATACAGATATATAAACACAGACACACACACATACACTGCCTTGAAAGAAAGTGAAAGTGAAGTCACTCTCGTGGACTGTAGCCCACCAGGCTCCTCCGTCCATGGGATTCTCGAGGCAAGAATACTGGAGTGGGTTGCCATTTTAGATCATTGCAACTGGAGTGTGCATCAATTATCTATTACTGCAGAAAAGCCAGAGTGGTTTCAAACAACAGATCATTTACATGTAAATATATTTACATATATTGTTGTTGTTCAGTCTTTTAAGTTGTATAAATATAGGTATAACTGCAAATTGGACTTACCTCTGCTGTGGACACACAGGTAGCTAGAGTCGTCCAGCAGCCCAATCAGGGCTGGGTGGTCCCAGATGCCCCCTCACAGGTCTGAGCATCAGCCAGACTGTCAGCTGGTGGCCTTGGTTCTCCTGCACCAGGCTTCTCCGCTTGGCCAACTAGGGCTTCCTCTCCAGGCACCTAGCAAGCCTCTGTGTTGTGCTCGCCAAAGCTACTTTGGCCAGAACAAGTTGGAAAATCATCATTTTGACATGAAGCCCAGAGTCAATATGGAAAGGGACCCTAACCCCAAGGATCTGGCCACTGGGGCGCATGAGTGATTAGCAGCCATTAGCACAACCTCTACTGTAGAGTGACTAGCATGTAATTCCTGGTGTGTCTTTTCCATGCTCTGCTTGTTCTGGAGTTTTAAGGCTTGTCCTTCACCCTGGTGCATCCCTGTTTTCCTTTCTCCCCACTTCTCTTCTTCATTAATTGAAATTCTGAGAGGAAACCTTGATGCTAGGTGTGGGAGAGGGTACCAAGCAAGGTGAGAAGATACCATCTTAGCCCTCAGGCCACTGATCAGCTCTTTGAGTAGATAAGGGTCCAACAACAGAAAAGCTAAATAATGACTGGAGTGCCACTCAGCTGTCACAAGACAGCTCCAAATTAAATGTCCAGGGAATTTCCTCTGGGACTGAAAAAGTGGGCGAGGTCATAATTATCATACTAAATGAAGTAAGTCAGACAGAGAAAGACAAATATCATGATATCATTTACATGTGGAATCTAAAAAAATAATGGTACAAATGAACCCATCTACAAAACAGAAATAGAGTCACAGAAGCAGAAACAAACTTATGGTTGTTGATAAGTTGTCATCATGTCCAACTCTTTTCGACCCCATGAACAGCAACCTGCCAAGATTCCCTGCCTTTCACTATCTCCAGGAGTTTGCTCAAACTCATGTCCATTGAGTCAGTGATGCTATCTAACCATCTCATCCTCTGCCGCTCCCTTCTCCTCCTTCCGTCAATCCTTCCCAGTTTCAGGGTCTTTTCCGATGAGTGGGCTCTTCACATCAGGTGGCCAAAGTACTGGAGCTTCAGCTTCAGCATGCATCATATTTCCAATGAGTATTCAGGGTTGATTTCCTTTAGGATTGACTGGTTTGATCTCTTTGCTGTCCAAGGGACTCTTACTAAGGAAGAGGGAGGGGATAAATTGGGAGATTGCGATTGACATATGCACACTAAAGTATATAAAATAGATAACTAATAAAGACCTACTCTATAGCAGAGGGAACTCTGTTCAATATTCTGTAATGATCTAGATGGGGATGAATCTAAAGAAGAGTGGATACATGTGTATGCATAAGTGATTCACTTTGCTCTGCAGCAGAAACTAACACAACGTTGTAAATCAACTATACTCCAACAAAAATTAATTACCATTAAAATAAATATATATATATATATATATATATATATATATATATATTAAAGTCATGCAAGCAAGTCCAGGCAGCATCAGACTCCCTCCTGCAGGACCTTGGAAAATTGATATTTTTTTCCCCCTCTCTCTTTTCCTAACTGAACTGGGACTCATCTTTCCTGCTTCCTGCAAGCTTCAGCTGATAATGCAAAAAAAAAAAAGTCAGTGTTTGTGCAAGAGGAGGATTTTAATGTGCTCTTACTAAAATAGTCAGGGCTGCTGTTTACAGCACTAGAAATCAGCATCCAAATTTAAGTCTGGGGGCAGTCATTTGTCTCCAGAATGAAGGTGGGGTCATTGGTGTGGGTACTACGATTAGAGACTCAGCAGAAGCTGAAGAAGGGGCTTCCCGTCACAATATTTCATGGTATCCAGTCTCTGTGTTGATGGTGATGAACAATGGCAATGTGAGAAGATTCTATCTGTCAACATGTTTTTGCTGTTGGTTTTTACGACTGGTTCAAAGATCACAGTCCCAGCCTGCTTTCTTATGGCTCTTTTCTTCTCCAATATCCTAAACTAAATGTCACGATGCCAGCTTTATATTCTAAGTCAGAGGTTGCCAGCTCGAGGTCCTTGGGTTATGTGCAGCCAATACACACGTGTTTGGCCTTAAAATTTTTTAATGTTGGCCAAAATTTTGAAATCTGGGATTGTTATACTAAAAGTTGCATTTTAAATGGGAATTATAGCTTTTTTTAGAAAATAAAATAGCTGGCAGCAGTGACCCCTTTTTTTAACAGGGCAACAGTCGGATAATCTTAACAGCTATTCTTCTTCTGCCTGGGAGAGAGTTTTTTAGTTTACACTTAACTCGTCTATTTATATTATGTACATAAACCCTCTGTAGTTATTGGACTTTGGTGACCCCCAAATTCAATTAAAATTTTAGGGAAAAAATTAGAAACCAGCATTCCTGAAACAGAAGGAAGCTGTATTTGTATTTGGGAATCAGATTAGGGTCACACGTGGCTTAAAATAACAAGGATCTTACAATGGCCACATGCAGAAGAACGAAAGTTCTATTTTTAGGGTTGGACTTGTGACAAGGAGTCCAGAGGTTTGAGTCCAGAGTTGTTGCTGCTGTTTAGCAATGATAACAGGGAGCCGTCTCTTTCTCCTTTTTTTGCAGCACTGTCTTTAGCATGATGGTTTTATTGCTCAGGTCTGTTGCCTCATGGTCACAAGATGGTTGCCACACCTCCAGCCACAAGTCTACATTCTAAGTAGGAAAAAGGATGAAGCAGAAAGGGGCACAGGCTATGTGAGGGAAGCAAAACATTTCCAGAACTTAACAGCCTGCTTCTTATTGTCCAAAAGGTATCACATAGTCACTGGCATCTTCAAGGAAGATTAGGAAGGCAGAAAGACACACTGAGGCACCGAACACTGTAGGGGCAGAAAGAGATGAGCACCAGGCTTGAGGAGGGGCAAATAGAATATGGGACATGCAGTCACTGAGACTTGGAGTCAAGGCCTGTTTTTCAGTCGCTAAGTCGTGGCTGACTCTTTGTGACCCCACAGACTGCAGCACGCCAGGTCACTCTGTCTTTCACCATTTTCTTGGGACAAATCTCTTTTTGCCTGTTTATTAAATAGCAATGAAAATGAAGATTGTTGCTTTTAACTGACAAGAGAAACAATTGCTCATAATTTAACTATTCTAAAATTGTAAGTATGAGAACTACATTTCTATTTCCTTAAGACTGACTGCTAGAAATTTAGGAACTTAAGATATATATAATATAAATATATTATATAGAGATATACTATAATATTATTATTACATTATGCAATTATATACACAGTATATAATTTATATTTTATTATATGTATATTATGTGTATATGATATGTTATACATTTTATATGTATGTGTATATAGTAATAGAGAGAGAGATCTCCCTGTAGCTCAAACAGTAAAGAATCTGCCTATGATGCAGTAAACTAGAATTCGATCCCTGGGTCAGGAAGATCCTCTGGAGAAGGGAATGGCAACCCACTCCAGTATTCTTGCCTGGAGAATCCATGGACAGAGAAGCCTGGCAGGCTACAGTCCATGGGGTCGCAAAGAGTCGGAAACGACTGAGCAACTAAACACACACATAGTTAAATATGTATATATATACATATATATATACTAGTAATGTGTGTATTTTTCCTACTACTTTGCAAACAGACTCCTGGCAAACATATTTAAACGAAAGCATTTCTATAAGAGCAATAGAATTATACTAGCTTTTCTTTCCCTTAAAAATCCTTTTTAAATTACTCATTGCAAGTAAAAACGAGAGTGAAGGTAGGATAAAACTTGGAATTCAACTCTATTATACACAGAGCATAATTGCTTTACACCCATGAATCTTTGCAGTCTTGATTTCAACAATTTGGGGTGGCTAAATGAGAAAGCATTCAAGTGAAGCCTAGCTAAAAATTCAGTGTTTGTCCTCCTGCAAAAGTTTGAAAATATTAAGAAAATATTTGCTTTTAATTTTGGTTAGTTCATTGAAAGTGTCCAAGAGCTCTTAGTAGGAATTTAATTATTAGAGCAAGTTATTGGGGTCTAATGGACTCCATGAAAATTCAAGAAAATAGAGCTGGTTGTTATTTAAGCATAAAGTTGTCAGCGTTGCTTGGTGAAAAGTCTTTTTCATGACTTTTTCATTAAACATATTTTGAGTGTGCTGGATTCTGACACCTGCTCACCACCTGCAATTTTTAGGAGAATCTCTAACATGAGGGTGCCAGTTTCTTCTCAAAGCAGGCATCTTTGGACCCTACAAGCAGGAAAATGCACTGGAATCTAGAATACCGCTCCAATGTGTTCTGAGTTCATACACACGTACACGGTTGTGTATGTGATTCATGGATTTCCCTGGTGGCTCAGAAGGTAAAGAATCCGCCTGCAATGTGGGAGACATGGGTTTGATCCCTGGGTGAGGAAGATCCCCTGGAGAAGGGAATGGCAACCCACTCCAGTATTCTTGCCTGGAGAATCCATGGACAGAGGAGCCTGATGGGCTACAGTCTATGGGGTCACAAAGAGTCAGACATGACCGAAGCGACTTGAGCATGCACACATGTGATGAATATGACTATAAACATAATATAATTGCATGGAAAGACACAATTTGTGTTTCAGTTTCTCATTAGTAATTTTTGTTATCTGTATGTCATACTCTTCCAGGTAGATCAACTGAACAAGTGTTTAGGTGACTGGTACCGACCCAAATGCACATAAAACACTTGGGGGCGTTACGATGCTCATGCCTGGGCCCCACGCTTGTCCAGTTGAATCAGAACCTTTTGGTACGGGCCCTGGGAATTGGCTTTTTTTTTTTTTTTTTCTGGCTGCTCTGTACAGCATGTGTGATCTTACTTCCCCAGTAGGGATCAAACCCGAATTCCCTGCAGTGGAAGCACAGAGTCTTAATGACTGGACCACTGGGGAAGCCCAGGAATTTGCCTTCTTAAAGTTATCCAGATGATCCTAATGGGTGGAAAAACACACTCTAGGCTCAGCCCCAACATTTTAGTCTTAGTCAGCGTCTAAGTGCTCATCCAGGATAACCAGCAGGTGTGAGATTCTTGCTAATTTCTGTAGCCGGTGTTGCCTCACTGATTCTTTAAAGCATAGCCCCTCCCCCAGAACATCCTTCTAATCACCTTGCCTAGAACAGCCCTCACTCTCCACACCCTACCAGGCTTTACTGATCTTTGTAGAGCCTCTCACTCTCTGACACTGTGCTCTGAATCTATTTCTTTCTTTGAAAAAACAAATTATTTCTTTACTTGGCAGCACCAGGTCTTAGTTATGGCACACGGATAGTTCCCTGGCCAGGGATCGAACCCAGGCCCCCTGCATTGAGTGTGCGAAGTCTTAGCCACTGGACCACCAGGAAAGCCCCTAAATCTGTCTGTCTCTGATTATTGCTCACATCCCTTCCTAGAATAAAGTTCCATGAAGACAGTACTGTTTAGCTGTTATGTCTCAAGTGTCTAGAACATTCTAGAAAGTGCTTTAGCAGGTTGGGCTCCCCTGAGAAGACTCCAAGATGGAGGTCAGCCTGCAGGATATTCCTTGGGGATCCACACCTGTGAAAGAGAGGGGACAGAAGCACAGTGGGGAGGAGGGAGAAGCTGGGTGCATTGCAGCCCCCGTGAGAGGTCAGTAAGGGGCCCTCAGGGGGACCTGGGGCTAAGTTAGAGCAAGATGGCTGGACCTCTACGCCCCCACACTGATCAGTCACCAGGTACAGGCATCCCTGGAAGGAGAGCCACCTTGGGGGCGGTAGTTTTCTTCGGCTGCAGCTATCCCCTGAGGGCTGACAGTGAGGGACCATCTTCTAGCCGCACCACTGGCAACTGAGTAAACTCACCCTTCCTTGCTTCCTGGAGATGGGGGTCTGAGGTGGGGGCACATCACAGCAAGCATCACAGTGCTCAAAACTACTTCAGAAAGTAACTGTTTCCCCATACCCCAAAACAGACCTTTGATCTTCAGGCTTATGAACTTCATCTTGGAGAGTTAACCCAAGGAACAGGTTTGGAGGACTGGGGAGAGTGAACGATGTATTTATTCATATCAGCAGCAGATGTGGGTTCAACCCCTGGGTCAGGAAGATCCCCTGGAGGAGGAAATGACAGCCCACTCCAGTATTCTTGCCTGGGAAATTCCATGGACATAGGAGCCTGGCGGGCTACAGTCCATAGGATTGCAACGAATCAGACACAACTTAATAACTGAAACAACACAACAAGCTGTGCGCCACAGGGCCCCGTCCTGCTCGGAGCCCTCAGAGGAAGCACACAGAAGACATCTGGGAATCATGTGTTCATGACTCCAGGAAGGGGAGTAATTCCCTGCCAGCTTCCTTCCCCCACTGGTCCAGGGCCCACCAGGGATGTTAGCTCCTTGCACTTCAAGTATGCACGTGCCTTCCTAAGGCCAAAGGAGGTGACCAGCTGATTTGCCCAGGACTGCCCGAGTTTGAGTGCTGAAGGTCCCACATCCCAGGAAAGTCTTCCATCATGGGCAACCCAGAACAGTTGGTCACCCCTTGGACGGATTCCTCCAGGCACCAGGTGGCAGCCAGAGAGAAGCCTTTGGGCTAGTCCTGCAGGATGCTGATTGCAGCAGCAACCACTGAGGTTCAAATGCAGGCAAGAGCATATGAGACAGGGCACAGGAGGTGTCCAGTACAAAACACCAGCCATTCTTACCCTTCCTCTTGATCAGCCAGACATCTTCATTTAGAAATGTGTTGTTTTTGTTCAGTCGCTAAGTCGTGTCTGAATCTTTGCAACCCCATAGACTGCAGCACACTGGGTTTCCCTGGCTGTCAATGTCTCCTGGAGCTTGCTCAAACTCATGTCCCTTGAGTTGGTGATGCCATCCACCATCTCATATTCTGTCATCCCCTTCTTCTCCTGCCTTCTATCTTTCCCAGCATCAGGGTCTTTTCCAGTGAGTCAGCTCTTCCCTTCAGGAGTCCAAAGTATTGAAATGTCAGCTTCAGTATCAGTCCTTCAAATGAATATTCAGGGTTGATTTCCTTTAGGATGGACTGGTTTGATCTCCTTGCTGTCCAAGGGACTCTCAAGAGTCTTCCCTAGCACCACAGTTTGAAAGCATCAATTCTTTGGCACTCAGCTTTCTTTATGGTCCAGATCTCATATCCATACATGACTGGAAAAAAAAAAAAAAAACATAGTTTTGACTATATGAACCTTTAAACTTAGATGCATCAATTAGGCAAAAATCTGTTTTGCTGTGTTTGAATTAGCTGCTTCTTTCTTGGCTCAAGGACCATTTCTGTGGCTTTCTGCTTTCAACCTGGCCAAACACCTAGGGTAAAATAGAAGCATTTTCAAAAGCCCCAGTATTTAGCAGATGCCTGGAGCGTGGGCTGTTTACATACCCTTGAACGGCCAATTTTCCTGGGCATTTGGCTTATTTGCTTTTATCTGTGTATGCATAAGGACCAAAATTTGGCTCCTGGGAAACCTTCCGTACCTGCTGGAAGCCACCGGCACGGGCCAAGTCTCCCCACATCTGACAGTTGTTGAATCTCAGCTGCTATAATGAAATTAGCCTCAGATGCTCCGGGGCTGTTTGGATTTGGGATTAGTGAGGCATTTGGCATGAGGAGGCAGGAGACGTTTGTGCACTGTTTCACACCATGAGCTAGTCTTTCTTTAAAAAAAAAAAAAAATCCTAAATTGTGGAGAACAAGTGCTCTTGGCGTGCAAGTGATTGGAAATATGGAAAATCTTCATCAAAGACACACACGCTCTGGTACACATCCACTCCGGTACCTTTAGGGAGTATGATAGGATGTAATGCAAATGTCATTCGTTTTGTGAGTCCCTCCCCCTCTTGGCTCCATGATGGATGGACAGGTCTGTCATTCCTTGGTGCCAAATGTCTTTCCTCTGAATGTTTCTCTGAGGCCACCAGGTTAGTTCAGACTGCCTCCCTCCAATGTCATCCGCAACTACAGGGCATCCCACACCCCAGAATCAGATGCGACGTCTTTCTCACGACTCCTGGCATCTCACATCCCAGTGACAGATCTGTTAGCCCTAATGACACGTCTTTTCATGTAGAACTCGGTCCTCTCTTGTAACTGCCTGATGCTAATAAGAAAGAGAATAGCTCTCTCTTAAGTTTAAAAATGTAGTGCTGTTAAGAGGAAAAACTCTCTGTTCTAGCTCATTTTATCAGAGTCTTGAAAATGTATTAAACTAGAACCCTGAGTTAATTCAAGGAATGCTAATTCACTCCCTAATATAAATTCCTGCCACATGCGTACATATTGTGATGTAGTTATTCCCATACCATTCACCCACCAGCCCGATAGCGCTGGCATATTTTTGTTCTTCAATTAGCTAGATCCCTTAGATACAGAGGAGAGGCTTACAGCGCTGAGTGGGTTCCTGTACGTGAGATGTTATCTACGCTAATTAAACTAAGATAGAAAAAACCCACCAGAGAGTTTCTTGCTGCTTCTGAGGTCTGTCCCTTCCTTATTCAAATGCTTCTGCTGGAGGAGAGGCCTGGGGGCGAGAAACTGCAAACAAGATCTTGCTGGAAAAGGCAAAAGTAGAGAGAATGGAGAGAAAACCGAGGCCCCAAGGTCTCAGAACCACCCAAAGATTTTTTATTATTATTATTGGAGTATAGTTGGGGCTTCCCAGGTGGCATTAATGATAAAGAACCTGCCTGTCGATGTAGGAGACCCAACAGACATGGGTTTGACTCCAGGGTGGGAAAGATCCTGGAAGAGAGCGTGGCCCCCGACTCCAGTATCCTTATCAATGGGGGAGGGAGAACCCCATGGACAGAGGAGCCTGGCGAGCTACAGTCCAGAGGGTCGCAAAGAGTCAGACACGACTGAAGCGACTTAGCACATAGTTGATTTACATTGCTGTGTTAATTTCAGGTGTACAGCGAAGTGATTCAGATATATATATGTATGTATATGTCTTCTTTT
Source organism: Oryx dammah (assembly GCF_014754425.2). Taxonomy (NCBI): domain Eukaryota; kingdom Metazoa; phylum Chordata; class Mammalia; order Artiodactyla; family Bovidae; genus Oryx; species Oryx dammah. Next base: position 47,435,523 of record NW_024070196.1, read on the forward strand.
TCATGTTCTTTTCCATTATAGGTTATTATGTGTCTCTGTGCTATATAGCAGGACCTTAATTGTTGTTTATCTATTTATATATAGTGGCTTGTATCTGTTAATCTCAAACTCTTTAATTTATTCCATCCCCTCTCAACCTCTCCACTTTGATAACCTTAAGTTAGTTTTCTCTGTCTGTGATTCTGTTTCTGTTTTGTATATAAGTTCGTTTGTATCATTTTTAGGATTCCACATGTGAGTGATATCATATAATACTTGTCTTTCTCTGTCTGACTTACTTCACTTAGTATGACCATCTGTAGGTCCACCCATGTTGCTGCAAGTGGCATTATCTCTTTCTTTTTTATGACTGAATACAAAGATTTTTAATAGGCTCTGGAATGCCACTGAAATAGATACCACAGATATTTACATGAATATGAATGTGCGTGCTAAGTCACTTCAGTTGTGTCCGACTCTTTGCAACCCTTTGTAGCCCACCAGGCTCCTCTGTCCATGAGATTCTCCAAGCAAGAATACTGGAGTGGGTTGCCATGCTCTCTTCCAGGGGATCTTCCCAACCCAGGGATTGACCTTAGCCTCTTAGTCTCCTGCATCAGCAGGCAGGTTCTTTACCACCAGTGCCACCTGGGAAGTCCATGAATAAGAGTATATAGCTATAAATATAGAGAGAGCAATTATAGATATTAATATCAGTGCATTTCAATATTCTGTCTGTATGTCTGGCCTAGGATAACTTTAAAGCCCATGTACTTCTTGCTTCTCATTGAGCAAAAGAAAAGGAAAATTACAATGCACTCAATGCTCCAAGCTCGTTACATCACAGAGGGGTGTGCTTGGGTCTGGCACAGCTGGGCAGGCAGGGCGTCCTCCAGGAGGTCACCTGCCCTGAACACTGTGTAAATTAGCAGAAGATTGGGAAGGGCAAGGAACACCGTGACAATGTTTTGATAGGAACTCTGGCTAAGAAGACATCATCACATCTCTTGCCTCAGTAAGGCTATAGCAACTCAGCATCATCACATCCTCCAAACACATTCTTTAAAACTTCTTGTTTTATGTTGGAGTATAGCTGGTTAACAGTGTTGGGATAGTTTCAGGTGCACAGCAGAGAGTATCAGCCATACATATACATGTATCCATTCTCCCCCAAACTCCCCTCCCATTCAGGCTGCTACATAACAGTGAGCAGAGTTCCCTGTGCCGTACAGTCAGTCCTTGTTGGCTGTTCGTTTTAAATACAACAATGTGTACACGTCCATCCCAAACTCCCTAACCATCCCTTCCCCCCAGCCTTCTGCACAGCAATCATAAATTCCTTCTCTAAGTCTGTGAGTCTGTTTCTGTTTTGTAAGTAAGATCATTTATATCATTTCTTTTTAGATTCCAAATACATTTTCATTGTGTTTTACAAAAATGTTAGTCAGTGCTAGATTGGAAATCAAAGGAAAAAAAATCAACTTTCTTTATCACACAGAGATGAAGGAGCCCCGAGCTAAAAGAACTGAGTTGGCACAACTCAGACCCACTGAGCTAGTTTCTTGCTAAACTTTGGGGATGAGTTTATGGGATGTGGCTGTCAACTTCTCTGGTAGAATTTCTATTGGGAGATCATGTCCCAGAAGAGTGCTTAATGGTGGGTCTAGATTTTTCTAATATCAACATACGTAATCCCTCTAGAAATGAGCATAGTTCCAGGAACACGTCCCATTATTTCTGAGCTGGGTCGCATTATCGCTCTTTGGGAACCGACAGAAGAGCATGAAACATCGTTAATAAACATCAGACATCTCCCCGTCTCTCCCAGGCTTGTCCGGATGTGCTTCATTCTGAAGGCAAACGGTCCATTCTCCTCTCGTCTTCCTCCTGGGATTAGTTACAGCAGCAGCCACTTCATTGTAACAAGATGGGGAAATGTAATTACATTAATAGTGGGCACCAGACTTCCTCTCAGAGCAGAAACTGAGTTTATTGGCCAAGGGGAAGTGTTTGCGGAATGAAACATAGGTCTCTCCAGAACCGAGCAAATCCACCCAAGAAAAATGAGGGCATGAATGTGTCCTCAAAAGTTGTATACCACTTATTTCACTTAGTGTGATCATCTCAAGGTCCATCCATTTTGCTGCAAATGGCATTATTTCTTTCATTTTTATGGCTGAATAAGTCAGACCGCAAAGGACAAATATAATATGATATCACTTAAATGTGGAATCGAAAGGAAAGTGGTACAAAACAGAAGCAGACTCACAGACATAGAAAAGAAACTTATAGGACTTCCCTGATGTCCCCAAAGTGGTTAAGAATCTGCCTGCCAATGCAGGAGACACGGGTTTGACCCCTGGTCGGGGAAGATTCCACATGCCACAGGGCAACTCAGCCCATGTGCCACAACTACTGAGCCTGTGCTCAACAACAAGAGCAGTCACTGCAACGAGGGGCCCATGCACTGCAGTGAAGACCTGGCACAGCCATAAAAAAAAATAATTTAAACAATAAAAGAAAGCAAACTTATGGTTGCCAAAGGGGAAAAACTGTGGGGAGGGATAAATTAGGAGCTTAGGGTTAACAGATACACACTGCTGTTGTTCAGCCACTAAGTCGTGTCCAGCTGTTTGCAATCCCTTGGACTGCAGCAATACCAGGCTTCCCTGTCCTTCACCGTCTCTCAGAGTTTGCTCAAACTCGTGTCCAGTGAGTCGATGGTGCCATCCAATCATCTCCTCCTCTGTCACCCACTTCTACTCCTGCCCTCAGTCTTTCCCAGCATCAGGATCTTTTCCAATGACTTGGCTGTTTGCATCAGGTGGCCAAAGCATTGGAGCTTCCCCATCAGTCCTTCCAATAAATACTTAGGGTTGATTTCCTTTAGGATTGACTGGTTTGATCTCCTTGCTATCCAAGGGATTTAAGGGTCTTCTTCAGAACCCCAGTTCAAAAGCATCATACACACTACTATATATAAATAAATGACAAGGCCCTACTGTATGGTGCAATATTTTGTAGTAACTCATGTAGGGAAAGAATCTGAATCACTTTGCTGTACACCTGAAACTAACACAGCATTGTAGAACTACACTTCAATCAAAAAAAATGTTTAATTAAAAAAGAGATGAAAAAAGAAGTTGTGTGTGAGAACGTTCGCAGCAGCAAGTGTGATTGCCCAAAGCTGGAAATGAGCCAAACACCCATCTTTAGGAGGATAGATAAACACATGGCTGTGGGTTCATATAACAACATGCTGCTCAAAGAGAACAGTGAGCATGGACACAGCCCACAGGCTTAAAGGTGAGCTAATGAAGCTGGAAAGAAGAGAGGAGACACGGCATCCTTTCTTCTCTGGGGAGTTCTAGAACACACAAAACTAATCGCTGGGAAGAAAAGCCAAACTAATTGTGAACGGTTCGGGGAGTGATGAAGAGAAGGAGGAGGGAGACTTTGAGAGGGCTGCAGGTGATCTGGAGTTGGGAGGCTGTGCATGTCTGTACACATGCAGGCGTCCACCAAGTTGTACAGGTAAGATGTGTGCTCATTCAGGTAGTAAGTTACGACTCAACGTTTTTTTGAACTACCTGTGTGTGCAGGTCAGACTTGGAGGTCCAAGATGTGGGTGAAACTGATCCTCCTGGGGCCAGGTGGGCACTTTGGACAATCTGCCCATCCTTCCTTATTTTTCATGATCTTGACATTTTTTAAAAGTCCCGGTCAGAAACATTGAAGAGTGTTTCCCGATATGGATCTGTCTGATATTTTCTCCTGATTAGAGGCTATTGTTTTCTGGCAAACACAGCACAGAAATGAGGTGATGTGATATCAATATGCTTTCTTCCCGGCGATGTTCACTTTGATTATGTGGCTAAGGTAGTGTCAGCCAGGTTTCTCCACTGTGAAGTTACCTCTTTCCCTTTGCAGTTAATCTCCGGGTAGTATCCTGATACCATGCAAATATCCCATTTCTCCTTAGACGTTCACCCATTGATTTTAACATCACCCAGGGATGTTCCCTTCAGCCCTTCCTCCTTACGATCCACACCTCACCAAGTAGTCAAAGTGGCTTTTAAACATGTAAGTCAGCTGTATCGCTCCTGTGCAGAAAGCATCCTAAGGGCCTTTTGCAGTGGTTTTAGTAAAATCTAACTTCCTCACTTTAACCTTTCAGGCCTTGTATGATCTGGCCCTGCCAAATTCCTCTCACCCACATTGCCTCTCTCCCTTCCGCTTCGGTCATCCTATTCTGCATTTGGCTTATTTCTTCAAGATTGCATGCTCATTTCTGTTTGACTTTTACACTTGCTTTTTCCTCTTCCTAAATACCCTCTGCTCAGGTCCTCTCATGGTTGACCCACGGCTTAGGATTCAGATCTCAGTTAAAATATTGCCTCCTTCCCTGTCTCTATTACCTTTCTCATTCTTCTGTGGCCAAGAGCGGGGTTCTGTTTCATTTTCTCAAATCCCACCATTATCTGAATGCATGTCTTTGCTACCGATGATACCATAAGTTTCTTCTTTTTATTATTTATGTATTTATGTAAGTTTTACTGTGCTGGGTTTTCTTTGTTGCGTGTGGGATTTCTCAAGTAGCAGCAAGCAGTGGCTACTCTCATTGCAGGGGCTTCTCTTACTGTGGAGCACAGGCTCAAGGGCACAAAAGCTTCAGTAACTGGGGCTCCCAGGCTCTAGAGTGTGGGCTCAGTAATTATGGTGCATGGGTTTAGCAGCCCTGCAACATGTGACATCCTCCCAGACAAGGGATCAAACCCATGTCCCCTGCATTGGCTGGTGAATTCTTAACAACTGGACCACCAGGGAAGTCCACTATAAGCTTCTTCAAATCAAACGATTAATCTCTACCATCCACTGCTTTTTTTGAAGTATAGTTAACATACAATGTTGCGTTAGTTTCCAGTTTATGGCAAAGTGAATTCAGTGTTTTTTATATATGTGTGTGTGTGTGTATATACACCATAAAATTTGTTTTCTCTGTGAGTCTATTTCTGTTTTGCCAATAAATCCATTTGCTTTTTTTTTAGATTCTATGTATAAGTGATATCATATGATATTTGTCTTTCTCAGTTTGACTTACCATTCACCACTTTATCTGAGGTGCTCATAAAATACTGGTTGGATAAATGAATTCCTTTAATCCCGTGTGCCCTGTTCATAGCTCTGGCCAACATCAGATCTAGGAGTACGTCACTTCATCGATTCAAACAACCTTTTTCAGACTCCAAGGGACCCCTAATTCTAGCACCTCCAGATTTGGTAACATAATGCCTTCCTATAAAAGCTGGTCAAGAGACACCCTTTTTAAGCCTTGTCTTCCCACACTGGAATTCTACCAATTGCTTAAAGTTCAGCCTCTCCTATGGCCCCCGTCAGCACCCCCTCAATTACTGTGGTCAGTCTCCTGTCATGGAACAACTTATGGAAGATGCTTAAAAACAAGGGCAACATATTTGCAGCCACATGGATGGACTTGGAGGGCGTTATGCTGAGTGAAATAAATCAGACAGAGAAAGATAAATACCATATCAAATCTCTTATATGTGGAATCTGAAAAATACAACTGACTAGTGAATATAACAACAAAGAACAGACTTGCAGATACAGAGGACAGACTAGTAATTACTAGTGGGAACAGTGAAGGAGGAGGAGTGAGATGGGCGGAGGAGATGAAGAGGTACAATCTATTAGGCACAAAATAAGCTACAAGAGTATATTGTCCAGCATGGGGAATATAGCCAATGTTTTACAATAACTATAAATGAAGTATAACTTAAAATGGTGACTCACTCTCTTGTATACCTGTAACATATAATGTTGTACATCAACTAGACTTCAATACATACATTTAAAAATACATAAAGTTAAAAAAAAAAAAACACTCTGGCAACAAGAAGACAAAAATAGCCTAAAACAGTGATTGTGCCACTCTGAATAGACTAAAAACCACTGAACCGTACATTTCAAATAACTGAATTGTATAGTATAAGGTTTCAATAAAGCTGTTATTTAAAAAAAATATGTGGAATCTAAAAAAATGAACCTATTTACAAAACATAAATAGAGTCACATTAGTAGAAAACAAGCTTACAGTTATCAAGGGGGAAAGGAGGGAGGGATAAATTGGGAATCTGAGATGGACATACACACACTGCTATATATAAAATAGATAACTAATAAGCACCTACTGTATATCACAGGGAACTCTGCTCAGTATTCTGTAATGACCTGCGTGTATGTGTGTGTGTATGCTAGTCACTCAGTCGTGACTTTGTAACTTCATGGACCATAGCCTGCCAGACTCCCCTGTCCATAGAATTCTCCAGGCAAGAATACTGGAGTGGGTTGCCATTTCCTTCTCCAGGGGATCTCCCTGACCCAGGGATCAAACCTGGGTCTTCCACATTGCAGACAGATTCTTTACCTTCTGAGTCACTAGGAAATAATAACCTATATAGGAAAAGAATCTAAGAAAGAGGGAATATATGTATAACTGATTCACTTTGCTGTACAGCCGAAACTAACACAACACTGTCAATCAACCATGCTCCAATAAAAAGTAATTAAAAGTTAAAAAAAAAACAGCAAGGATGACGTGGCTTGCATTCTTTTTCTGGGGGACAGTGTTAGTTCAGGAAGCCTGCTTTTAGGACAGCTCATTTGTAAGAGTAGCGAGGCTGCCTCTGCAGACAGAAGAAAAGACAAGTGGATCTTTTATGAGCATCTGAGCAGCAGAGACCTAAGTCCTGTGCTGTCCCTGAGTCCCTTTCTCTGTGGCACCCTTGTGTGTGAGCTGTGGTATATGATGCATCAGAGCTCTCACCACGGAGGAGAGATGCTGGTGAGACATGGACCCTTGCCTGGAGTTGCCAGGACATCATTGAGTACACTCCATGGCCTGTCTCATTCCAGAGCATCTCACAAAGATCTTTTTTGATCTCCAAACAGCAGCACCCAAGTCCACTCTGCTTTGACATTCATTGCAAGCAGCACTTTTAAATTTCATGTCCTCTCGAAGGCCCTGAGATTGATCATTGTATGCAGAAGTTATCAGAGAAGCTGCTGTATAACACAGGGAACTCAGCTCAGTGCTCTATGATGACCTAGAGGGCTGGGATGGGTAGGGGGGAAGGCTCAAGAAGGAGGGGATATGTATGCTTGTAGCTGATTCACATTGTTATACAGCAGAAGCTAACACAGCATAGTAAAGCGATTATACTCCAATTAAAAATAAAAAAGAAAGAAGGTGTTAGAGAACACACACCATTCCAATGGGCCATTGGGCAGCCTGACATTCCTGCATCTCTGGAAACCAAAGCAGTCAGGGTACTGGGAACCAGTGCTACAGGAGGGGCAGGTGATGAAAGGGGTGCAGTGCCCTCCCCCAGGGGAATGAGATGGCTAGGGGGTTCACCATGGGTATTCACTGCTGACTGAGAGCACACATCCCAGAGTTTCTGGGGAAGCCACTCTGTGGCTGTCTTGTACTCCAGCTGCACCATATGCTTTGTAATTCACAACACCTTTTCAGTGTCCCTCCCCTATGTTTAAAAGAAAGTTGGTGTTCATTTTCCATTTAACCATCATCTTCAAAAGCATGATTTGTTATGCTGTCATAACATTTTTCATACTAGTGCTTTTATACAGAAAAAGAGATCTAAAGTAGACTGCAAATAAATATTTGTGTGTGTGTGTTAAAATGCCTTTGAAAGTGAAAGTTGCTCAGTCATGTCTGAATCTTTGCGACCCCATGGACTGATCCATGGAATTCTCTAGGCCAGAATACTGGAGTGGGTAGCCTTTCTCTTCTCCATGGAATCTTCCCAACCCAGACCTCCAGCTTTGCAGGCAGATTCTTTACCAGCGGAGCCACAGGGAAGCCCAAAATGCCTTTCAGGTGAAATAATCATGAGGATTTGACAACTTTTTATGAAAATCTGTTTACATTATAGTGTTAACTTATTAAAATGATGAATTATTATTATTGTTAGGTATTTTAGTGAACATTTTTATTTCAATAAATTCAACTGTGCATTGTAAAAAAAAAAAAAGCATGATTTGATGAAGTCTTTGATGGAAGTATAATTAGTCTTCAATGTGTTTAATTTCTGCTGTGCAGCAAAGTGGTTCAGTTAAACATATATTAATATATACATTCTTTTTTTAAATGTTCTTTTCCATTATGGTTTATCAGGATATTGAATGTAGTTCTCAGTGCTATACAGTAGGACCTTGTTGTTTATCCATTCTATATGTATAGTTTGCACCTGCTAACCCCAAACTCCCAGTCCATCCCTTCCCTACCCACCTCCTCCTCGACCTCCATGAATGCATTCTCTTTGTCCATGACTCTGCTTCTGTTTTGTAGATAAGTTCATGTTGCATTGTATTTTAGTTTGCACATATAAGTGATGTCATATGACCTTTGTCTTTCCCTGACTTACTTCACTTAGGATGATAATTTCTAGATCTATCCATGTTCCTGCAAATGGTACTATTTCATTCTTTTTTATGGCTGAGTTGCATTGCATTGTGTCTATATACCATATCAACTTTATCTATCATCTGTAGATGGACATTTAGATTGTTTCCATGTCTTAAGCTATTGAGAATAGTGCTTCTATGAACATAAGGCTGCATGTATCTTTCTGAATTATAGTTTTGTCTGGATGTATGCCCAGGAGTGGGATATATGGCAACTCAAAAGTATGGCTTTGATTCTTAGATTCCTGAATGTTAGAAATCTGAAATGGACTGAGAAGGGCTTAGAACTACCCACACGCTGCATTTTTAAGGGAAAAGCTCAGAACATAGAATGTTGGCCATCATATTTTTAAAAAATGAGAAAAGTATATATACTTAAATGCTTGTCCATGCATAGACTCTTCTGGAAGGAGGCTCAAGAGACTGCTGACGATGGTTCCTTTCAGGGTGGGAAGCAGGGGGAGCTCCAGTTGGGAGGGGGAGGGATTTATGCTTGTTTCACTGCAAATGTTTCTTCCTGTTCTTTTTGACTTTAAACCATGAACCTGTACCAACTTTCCATTTTTATACTGAAAAATAAGTAACAGTTGAAAATCTCCAATGAGGTATTCAGACTTGACAAGCCAATCTGAAATGTTTAGAATACACGACAAAGTTTTGTGAATTTTAAAACATCATTGAAGGCAAACCTGTACTCATGGATAGATGTGTTTCTCGGCATGGCTGTGGAGTCCAAGCTCAGACTGTCCTTTGGGAACTCTGGTGGGTTCCGAGGCTGTTATAGGAGAAAGCCTAACAGTGCAACCCCAGGAAACAATAGTGCTTAGGTTCTTGCCAGCTGTGACATGGGCCATGCAGGGCTTTAGTTTCCTCTCTCAAAAAAATAATCATGAAAAAAAAATCATGATAAAAATACTTACCTCACTGAGTTGTTATGAAGATTCAATAAAACATGGAAAGCACTTAAAACAGTGCCTGCAACATAGAAAATACTATAATAAACATTAGGGGACTTTTTGAACCAATCTTGATACTTTATTAATAACTGAAGTCCATAGTTTCCACTCTTTTTTTATTGAAGTATAGTTGATTTACAGCATTGTGTTAGTTTCTGGCATACAGCAAAGTTATATATACTTATACACATTTTTTTCAGATTCTTTTCCATTATAGTTTATTACAGGATATTGAATATGTGAATAGCTTCCTACAGGTTCTGTACAGTAGGACCTTGTTGTTTATTTATTTTCTATACAGTAGTGTGTATCTGCTAATGCTGAACTCCTAATTAATCTCTCCTCCATCCACTTTAGTAAACATAAGTTTGTTTTGTCTGCCTGTGAGTCTGTCTGTGTTTCATAAATAGTTCATTTGTATCATATTTTAGATTCCACCGGTAAGTGATCTCATGTGATATTTGTCTTTCTCTATTTGATTTACTTCACCTAGGATGATAGTCTCCAGGTCCACCCATGTAGCTGGATATCACATTATTTCATTTTCTTTACTTCATTTCTGGTGAAACGTCTACCTGAATCACACATCCCTAGCCTTTTCAGTTTGGCTTCTTTCACTTAGCAATATGCAGTTAAGTTTCCTCCGTGTCTTTGCATGACTTGGTAGCTCATTTTTTTTTGAGCACTAAATACTCCTTTGGATGGACCATAGTGTATTCATCCATTCACCTGCTGTGAAGGACATCTTAGTTGCTTCCAGATTTTGGCAATGATGAATAAAATGGCTACAAACATTTGTGCGCAGGTTTTCATGTAGACATATGTTGTTCAGCTCGCTTGGGTAAATACCAAGGAGCACAATTGCTGGATCATATTGTAAGAATGTGCTCAGCTTTGTAAGACACTGCCAAATGGCCTTCCAAGTGGCTGAGTACCGTTTTGCATTCCCACTAGCAGTGAAGGAAAGTCTCCTTTGCTCTGCATCCTCGCCAGCATTTGGTGTTGTTAATGTTTTGGATTTTAGCCATTCTAATGGGTGTGTGGTGGCACCTCATTGTTGCTTTAATTCGCAATTCCCTGATGACATATGGAGCATCTTTGCATATTCTTATTTGCCATCTGGATACCTTCCTGGGTGAGGTATCTGTTCAGATCTTTCACTGATTTAAATTTTTTTTCTTATTGTTAAGTTTTAAGAATCCTTTGTATATTTTGGATGCTAGTCTTTATCAGATGCATGCAAAAATTTTCTCCCAGCCTGTCGCTTGTCTAAACATTAGCTGTTATTACTATTATTCTCTATCAGTCAATTTAGATTTGCAGTGTTCTAATGCTGGCCACCTCATGCAAAGAGTTGACTCATTGGAAAAGACTCTGATGCTGGGAGGGATTGGGGGCAGGAGGAGAAGGGGACGACAGAGGATGAGATGGCTGGATGGCATCACTGACTCGATGGACATGAGTCTGAGTGAACTCCGGGAGTTGGTGATGAGCAGGGGGGCCTGGCATGCTGTGATTCATGGGGTCGCAAAGAGTTGGACACGACTGAGCGACTGAACTGAACTGAACTGAACTGAATGCCTTTCTCACTAATAAATGACAAGGGTTGGTTTTTGCTGTTAGAGAGTTCAGGACCGGCATGTCCATACTGCCATATTTAAAATGAATAACCAACAAGGACCTACTGTATAGCACAGGGACATCTGCCCAATGTTATGTGGCAGCCTGGATGGGAGGGAAATTTGGGGGAGAATGGATACAGGGATATGTATGGCTGAGTCCTTTTGCTGTTCATCTGAAACTATCACACACTGTGAACCGGCTATGTCCTGTGCTGTGCTATGCTAAGTCTGTTTAGTCATGTCTGACTCTTTGGGACCCGTGGACTGTAGCCCTCCAGGCTTCTCTGTCCATGGGGATTCTCCAGGCAAGAATACTGGAGTGGGTTGCTGTGCCCTCCTCCAGGGGATCTTCCTGACCCAGGGATCAAACCTGCATCGCTAAAGTCTCCTGCACTGGCAGGCAGGCTCTTTACCACTGGCACCATATGGGAAGCCCGTTAATCGGCTATACTCTAATAGAAAATAAAAAGTAGGGGGGAAAAAAAGAGTGAGTCCAGCCGAAAGGAGGTGTGGCTGCTCTCACCTGCCGTGTGCAGGGCCCCCTGCACCAAAGCCTGCAGCCAGTCCTGCCAGGAAGTGACGCGAGCTCATCCAGGTAGTGCTTATGTGCCTCCTTGGTGCTTGTGATGTTGACTGTCCTGGGCTCTGGCTTCCACAAGCCTGCGGACAGTGCTCACCCTTCCTGCCAGGTCAGTGTGCCTCCAGGCTCCTGGCGTCCACCCAGTGCTGACTCGTTGTTCCTGACTCAAAACAAGGAAGACCAAGCTATGATATCAGTAAAGGGGTTCTCTTTACTCCGGTGTCGGGGGTGGAGCGGGACTGGAAGGGTGCAGGGGCTTCCAGTGTGAACCATAGTGCTCTGGTTCTTGAGCCGGGTTCAGGTTATAAGTTTGTTCACTGTGAAATGTCACTGAGCGGACAGCCGTGGTGTGTATGCTTCTCTGTAGATAATAAAGTTCAACAGCAAATGAGCTCCTAAAAAGATTTTTTTTTAAATTGATTTCTTTGGCTGTGCTGGGTCTTAATTGTGGTGTGCAGGCTCTTAGTCATGGCATGTGGAATCTAGTTTGCTGACCGAGGATCAGACCCAGGCCCCGTGCATTGGGAGTGTGAGCCTTAACCACTGGACCACCAGGGATGTCCCAAGACATCCCTTTTAAATGATAAAGGGAGGAAGGAAGGAGGGAGGAGGGGAAGGAAGGAAAGGTGGATGGATGAATGGATAGGCTGAGGGAGGGAGTTGGAAGGAGGGATGGAGAGATGATTAGATGGAAGGTGAGATGGATGGATGGAGGGATGATGAATGGATAGAGGGAGAGATGGAGGGATTAAGGGAGGGAGAGAGGGAAGAGGTTGGAGAGATTAATAGATGGAATGAGAGATAAATGGATGGAGGAAAGGATGAATGGATGGAGGGAGGGATGGAAGAAGGGAGGGATGGAGAGATGATTAGATGGAAGGAGAGATGATTAGATGGAAGGAGAGATGGAGGGAGGGAGGGATGAATGGATGGAGGGAGAGATGAAGGAGCGGACGAATGGATCAAGGGAAGAATGGATGGATGTCAGAGACTTAGCAGACATTTCTAGTCATAGCACTGCCACCTCACCATCTCCACCCCCAAACTGCTGGTCCAGGGCCCCTGTACCACCAGTAATATCACTTACAGAGGCAGTGAATAAACACATTAAGTAGGTAATGCTGAGCTGACAGAGGCGTCGTCAGGCTGCATTTGCATTGCATGTTTTAGATGACATTCATGTTAGCCCTGTAAGGGTTATTGTCCAGCATCGCTGGATATTAAGCAAAGAATCTTCCAGCTCAAAGCAGCCAGGGAAACAGCTTTTGTTGAGGGACTGAGAGGAAGGGAGGTATTCATCATCAGTTCTTATTCACCATAGAAGTTATAATCAAAGCCCAAGCCTTTCAGAACAGATGGGTGGATTTCATCTATGAAAGAAGTTACTAGTATTAGCCCATTCTTTGTGGAGCAAGAAGGTAATATCACTATCACTTCTCTGGGCGCAGGATACCCTCCCATCAGTACTTCTCAACTGTCAACTAAATGAGAATCAGCCATAGCATCTGTCAAAATGCAGATTCAGTCCATAGCCCACAAGGTGTAAGTCCAGCTAGCACCTGTGTGATTCACATAGAAGGTCACAGGTCCACTTGAGCAGCGTGGCCCTCATATTACCTGTGCCAACAGGGAGATACTGAGCAGAGTCAGGAAGCAGGCGGAGCACATCCTTGGTCCTCCTATTCCTCTGTCAGTGTTTCCCTCCCTCTTCTCCTCTTACATAGACACCTCTGATAAGACTAAAAGGCAGAGCATTGTTATTACAACATTGAGGATCCGTGCGTCCAAGCACTGTTATGTCTGACTCTTTGCAACCCCATGGACTGTAGCCCACCAGGCTTCTCTGTCCATGGAACTTCCCAGGCAAGAATACTGGAGTGGGTTGCCATTAACTTCTCCAGGGGATCTTTCCGACCCAGGGATTAAAATGAGTCTCTTCAGTTCAGTTCAGTTCAGTTCAATCGCTCAGTCATGTCTGACTCTTTGCGACCCCATGAATTGCAGCACGCCAGGCCTCTCTGTCCATCACCAACTCCCGGAGTTCACTCAGACTCACATCCATTGAGTCAGTGATGCCATCCAGCCATCTCATCCTCTGTCGTCCCCTTCTCCTCCTGCCCCCAATCCCTCCCAGCATCAGAGTCTTTTCCAATGAGTCAACTCTTCACATGAGATGGCCAAAGTACTGGAGTTTCAGCTTCAGCATCATTCCTTCCAAAGAAATCCCAGGGTTGATCTCCTTCAGAATGGACTGGTTGGATCTCCTTGCAGTCCAAGGGACTCTTAAGAGTCTTCTCCAATACCACAGTTTAAAAGCATCAATTCTTGGGCGCTCAGCCTTCTTCACAGTCCAACTCTCACATCCATACATGACTACAGGAAAGACCATAGCCTTGACTAGACGGACCTTAGTCGGCAAAGTAATGTCTCTGCTTTTGAATATGCTCTCTAGGTTTGTCATAACTTTTCTTACAAGGAGTAAGCATCTTTTAATTTCATGGCTGCAGTCACTATCTGCAGTGATTTTGGAGCCAAAAAAAAATAAAGTCTGACAGTTTCCACTGTTTCCCCATCTATTTCCCATGAAGTGCTGGGACCGGATGCCATGATCTTCGTTTTCTGAATGTTGAGCTTTAAGCCAACTTTTTCACTCTCCTCTTTCACTTTCATCAAGAGGCTTTTTAGTTCCTCTTCACTTTCTGCCATAGTGAGTCTCTTATATCTACTGCATTGGGCTGGGTTCTTTACCACTGTACCACCTGAGAAAATTATGAGGGTGTTTATATACAAATAGTTAGTTCTTGTCTTGGCAGTATACTAATTTGCATCATAATTATTCATGCAGCCCTATTTGTGTGTTTAATATGCATTTGTATATGTTATATTTACAACTACACAGAAAATGATGTGAAAAAAAATTTAAAGACTTAAGTGTGACTCTCTCTGTGGTTAATAAGGACCATAAGCTCTATAGCCAAAGGAATGAATCACTAATAGAGAATTTTCTAAATGAGGTTGGAAGAGTGGAAGAGGTTCCTCTTTCCTCTCTTGACTCTAGGTTTCAGATCCCAACATGTGGGTCACCCTCAAGATCAGTGTACCTCTTTAGAAATAGGCAGAGCTAGATGTGCAAGAGATTAATCAGAGGGAAGGATAAAGTGGGGAAGAAGTGGAAGTTAGCAGAGTGAGCTTCAGAATGCAGTGAGGGTTTGATCCCTATGAAAGGAGAGGGGTAGGAATAGAAAGAGGAGAAGGAGCCTGCCTGCAGCAAATCTCAAAATTCTCAGGCCATTAAGCAGATGACCTGGAAAACTGACACTGGGTCAAAATGGCCATCCTTGTTCCATTACGGTGTTTGAACACTGGCTGGCGATGTTGGGGGCCCTGCAAGCAGATGGAGCCAGCAAATGACACTCCTGATGGTGGACTCCCACTGAAGGGAAATCTGAATGGCACTCCTCACCACTGCTGAGCATCTATTCTGCCACCCTCATCAGAGTAGACCCTAAGGCAAAGAGTGGACGATAGTTTTGTTGTTTGCTGTATGCATGCAGAAGCCTCAGAACTGCATGTATATTAACTCATTTACTCTTCAAACTGTGCATGAAGCTGGAACCCTTCACCACTCCCATTTCACAGGTGAGGAAACCAAGGCATAGAGAAGTTAAGTGATTTGTCCAAGGTCACACAGCCAGTGAATGAAGGAGCTGGTATAATGTAAAATGCCTGAAACATCTGGATCCAGAACCTAGTGATACTCAACTGCTTTGGGATTTACCCAGAAGGAAAAACTCATACAGACCTTTCCATCATGTAAAAATTCTGAACAAATTCTTGTTTCTTCTAACCCTGCAGTATTTTCATTATCCTTATTTAAGAAGAATTAATTCTATTTATGCATTCTGATGATAGTTTTCCATCTCTGACAATAGTACAAAGTTTAAGTGAAAACAACTTGATTCTTGAACTTAAGTTATTAACAGGCAGGTTGAAGCATTTAGGGAAAACTGATTGCTTGCAACTTCTTTTGAAATTAATCATAAAAGGAAATGGACTACAGGCTGACAAGTGGATAGATGTGTGATAAAGCCCATCCAGATTGTGTTGATGATAGAAGCTTGGTGGTGGGTGTATGAGTGTTTGCTGTATGATTTCATTCTTTTTTGTTTAAAATTTGTCATAACAAATGGTTGAAAACAGCAGGTCAACAGTTTAATCAAAACCGTAAACTGTAGATGATGTGTGATTGGTAGTCATTCTGTAGGTGGACTGAGCATTGCTGGAGTTTGGGAAATAGTACAGTTGTGAGTGATGGCTAGAGAGGTCCACCCCCAAATGGTAGAGGAGAAAAGTCTGCATGAAGCAAGCAGCTCAGGCTTTCCCTGGACCTGACTGGGGGCGGGGGAGCTTCAGCTTCAGGGGGAAGGGGGAGCATTAATCTGACCAGTGTGGTCTCCCCTCTTCCTGCGGACATCACAGCTGTCACTCAAACAGGCCATCCAAGGCTTTGAGATCTTAGCCATCTTCCCAAACACAGTAATGCTGCCAAGAACCAGATCAGGATGTGAGACAAGCAGCCGGAGTCACGCCCACCTGCCAAAGTCAGAGCCGAAATGAACTCGCAGAAAGTGTCCTCAAAGCCACCCAGTCTAAAGCAAACCCAGGGTCGCAGGAAGGACCCCTGGAGAGTTTGTGGCATTTTTATGTGGGAGACGATACGTGGGGCTTCCCTGGTGGCTCAGAAGGTAGAGAATCCGCCTGCAATGCGGGAGATCCAGGTGTGATCCCTGCGTTGGGAAGACTCCCTGCAGGAGGGCATGACAACCCACTCCAGTATTCTTGCCTGGAGAATCTCCATGGACAGAGGAGCCTGGTGGCTACAGACCATCGGGTCGTAAAGAGTCGGACATGACTGAATGACTAAGCACAACACAGATGGTACATGAGGGCCAAGCATGCGAGGTAGGTATCAGTACATTCTGCAGCAACACAGGTTCAGGCTAGACTTTCAACTTCAGGAAAAGCTGCCTTACCTGGGGTAAAGACATAGGGGATGCCAGAGGCTTCTGGATTTGCTGGTGAGCAGCCTGAGTTTTCATAGTTTTCAATATTCATAAATGTATGCTCTTCACCGTGTTTGGACCTGCTTTAAGTGCCATGAGGGCACCATGGGACTCTCCATCCCTGTGAAGTGAATACCAGCTCAGATGAGGAGCAGAGAGGGGAGGCCACTTGCTTGTGATGCCAAATCTGTGAGCGGGTGCAGAGTCCCCATTCTGCCTCTCTGTACTGCTGCCCTCTTTGGGATATTAGTGGGATTTCTCTCCCTAAAAGTCTGAAAAGTCATCCGGAAAAGTAAGAAAGTCTTCCTGTTCGGTGACTGGTGGAGAGTCCCTTGGTTCAAGGGTATAAACTATCTGGTTTGTGTTGATTATTCCCTCACTTCTGGAGCCGTGCCCCTCAACATCTGTTATGCTCTGCATCCACACCTCTTTTAAATATCAAAGGATGACTTTTTTTCTTTTAAAAAAGAAAATTTTATTTTATATTGAAGTATAGCCAGTTAACAATGTAGTGATAGTTTCAGGTGGACAGCAAAGGAACTCAGCCATACATATACACGTATCCATTCTCCCCCCAAACTCCCCTCCCATCCAGGCTGCCACATAACAGTGAGCAGAGTTCCCTGTCCTGTACAGTAGATCCTTGTTGGTTATCCATTTTAAATACAGCAGTGTGTACATGTCCATCCCAAACTCCCTAACTACCCTCTCCCACCATTCTTACCCCTACTGCCAACCATAAGTTTGTTCTCTAAAGTGAGTCTATTTCTGTTTTGTAAATAAGTTGACTTGTATCATTTTTTTTAGATTTCACGTGTGGGTACCTTATGATATTTCTCCTTCTCTGTCTGACTTACTTCACTCAGTATGACAGTCTCTAAGACCATCCATGTTGCTGCAAATGACATTATTTTATAAAGGTTGGCGGATTAAAATAAAAGTCTGTATGGTTTCAGGAACAAGAGTGGGCAGTTCTATTTGCTTATAAATATTAACCAAAACATATCCTACACAGAAGCCCCAGAAACCCTGTGCTTTGCAACTGCCAGAATGACTGCAGGGGATGCCCAGCACATTTAGCGTGGGAGGACTCATCACCGGGAAAGAAATTGACCGAGAAGAGTCCATGATGCATTTGGCAAAAGGACCAGTGAGGGGATGACTTAATATTGTTTTCCAGTGTTATAAAGTCAAGAACTGCTTTCTGGAATTGCAGTGTATGTTTGAATAGGTTGTGCACTGCAGAACTCTGGTGGGAGGGTGTCATTCACATGGATGCCTGGATTTGAAGAGCACCCCCTCCTCTCCTTCCCAAAGAAAAACTCAGAGCAGTAACCTGAGTCACACCTGGCCACCCTCTGCTAATAAAGGGGCCAGAAGCAGCCGCTTCCTGATATCCAGAGAAGGGGACCAAGCTGGCTTCTTGAATGTAAAGAGATTATTTCGTGGTTGCTTTGTGCCAATCACATCGCAAAGGAGGAGATCAGGATGAGAGTGATGGAGAGAGGATGGCTATTAATAGGAAAGCTTTGCCCTGTTCCTGTTTGCATGGAAGAGAGATGTGTTTTTTTCTCTGCAGTTCCCAGAAGCTTCTTTTTCTTTCTTTTCCTGCCACCCAAACATAAGGCACACGGAGTGTTCCACCTGGCCCATTCCTCCACACCCCCAGAACTTGGTGAATGAAAATGCACTGTGGTTAACTCCTGTGCCCACGCACCCAAAAGAGATGGTCCTCTTCCCCTTACATCCACTTACATCTTCCTTTTGGTCACTGGGACCAGGACAGTAGAAGTAGCCACATCCAACATGGTCATGGAGTGCCGGACATGGACCGAGGAGGGGGCAGTGACTGGGCATGGTCCAAGGCTAAAATATTCAGTCTGAGGCCCTGGATTGTGATAGAGATCCAGGGGTGTTTGGCACATCTGTGAGAGTAGTTTGTTGTTCATCAGCGATACTAATGTCCTGTAATGTCCAGGACAGCTCTGCACTATAGAAAAGTATTCCATACCGTCTTGACTTTCAGATGTCCCTCCAAACTGGGGGAGGGGGAGGAACTGTTATTATCTATACAGTAGCTTAGTACACACAACTGGGAATTTCTCAGTAATGCGAACTCAGGGTAAATCAAAAGAATACTCAGACTTCCCTAGCGGTAGAGTGGTGAAAGATCCACCTGCCAATAAGGGGACACAGGTTCAGTCCCTGGTCTGGGAAGATCCCACGTGCCAAGGGGCAGCTGAGCTTGTGCGCCACAAATACTGGAGCCCGCATACTGACTACAGCCCATGCTTTGCAACAAGAGAAGCCACTGCAACGAGAAGCACACAACTAGAGAGTAACCCTTGCTTGCTGCAACTAGCAAAAGCCCTGCGTGCGGTAGTAAAGACCCAGCAGTACCAAAAATAAATGCATGAATTTTTTAAAAAAAAGAATATTTTGTGTTTGTTTGTAACTTTACCAAGAGTGTGCCCACCAGGGAAAATTTCCCCACCCACCACTCCACCTTCTGTACCAGCACCCTCATAGCTATAGCATTTATGATGGCTCAATTGAGAGGGGGAGAAGAGGGAGAATCTGCCTTCACTACGTTTCCTAGCGAATTATACTTAAGAAGGTATTTGTTGAAATACGTATCATTCTATTATAAATTAATTTTTATTTTACTTGATATCCAGTTAGGGCATTATATTTATCTTAATAACAAGATCTTGCAGATGGGTTACATTATCTGTGAATTCCACTTTGGAATTTTGAAGGCATTATAAAATATTCATTGAACAGTGGAGGTATTATGTCTGATAAGGTTGAAAACCTCGGTGTTAGGAAGTGTGTGCTTTATCTTAGCTGCAGTTAAGACTTTCTTGCAAAGTGGTTCTCTTTTATTTATTCATTCAACAATTCTGTCTTGTGTACCTATTATATGCCAGGTCCAATTCTGGGCACGGTGGACACAATGGATGAACAGGCAATTAGTCAGAATAGGTTAGAAGATGCTGAGATAACAAACGGCACCAGAACCTCGGCAGGTTTCCACTGTTGACTTTTCCTCTCGCTCACAGAGACAGCAGCTGGCAGCTCCCCAGGGGAAGTATCCTTCATGGAGCAACAGCACAGCCTCCCAGACCACTTTCACTGGGGGCACTTGCATCTTGGGACTCCCAGACAGGGAAAAGGACTCAGAGAACGTACACTGGTTCCTAAATGCTTCTGATCAGAAGTGAAACACATTCCTGCCTTATCGGTGACAGTAAATCTCACAGCCATGCTTAAGTCAAGGAGGTGGGGAGTGTCAAGAATGAAAAGAAAGATGAGAACTAGAAACAAGGTCTACCTGTGTTACTGGACTTGGGTCTGGCTGCTTGCTGCTCAAAAATCAACACTCGAGAGAAACAAATTTTGGTAGAAAGAAAGATGCTTTTAATCAGAAAGCCAGCAATCTGGGGGAGATAGTGGACTCAGTGTCCCCAAAAAACACCTTCGAAAATTTTACTCAACCGTGAAAGCTTTTAGTTAATACCCAGATAGGAGGTCAGAGATGTAGCCATCCCTGACTGTGTACAGACTTGTCTATTCCTTATGACTCTTTTTAGATTCTGTGGGGTTTTTTTTTCTAGTTGGGGTATAGTTGCTTTACAGTGTTGTCTTAGTTTCAGCTGTGCAGCAAAGTGCATCAGTTATGAAGTGAAGTGAAAGTCACTCAGTTGTGTCTGACTGTTTGTGAGCCCATGGACTATATAGTCCATGGAATTCTCCAGGCCAGAATAGTGGAGTAGGTAGCCTTTCCCTTCTCCAAGGGATCTGCCCAACCCGGGGATCGAACCCAAGTCTCCCACATTGTAGGTGGATTCTTTACCAGCTGAGCCACAAGGGAAGCCCAAGTTATACATATGCAAATAGTCACTCTCTTAGATTCTTTCCCCATATAGGTCATTACAGAGTACTGAGTAGACTTACCTGTGCTGTACAATAGGCCTTTATTAATTATCAATTTTATATGTAAAATAGCCTCTCACTTCTATCTGTTTTATATATAGTGGCCTTCCCACTTCCCCGCTAGTGGTAAAGAATCTGGCTGCCAATGCAGGAGACATAAGAGATGCAAGTTTGATCCCTGGGTCTGGAAGATCCCCTGAAGGAGGGCATGGCAACCCATTCCAATATTCTTGCCTGGAAAATTCCATGGACAGAGGAGCCTGGTGGGCCACAATCTGTACAGTAGTGTGTATCTGTTAAACCCATACTCCAAATTTATGCCTGCCTCTCTTTCCCCTTTGGTAACCGTAGGCATGTTCTCTATGTCTGTCTGTCTATTTCTGTTTTGCAAATAAGTTCATTTTTAAAGCCAGAGCTTGGAGGAGGGCATGCTGGCTGGCTAACGCTCTTGTCTTTGAAGAGGTGTGATGAGGCTGGTTCTGGAAATGTCAAAGGAGCTGTGGGCTGGATGCCCCACAGGAGGCACAGCTGCTACGGCCTGAGGCATTGCTACAGTGATGCCCACAGGTCCAACAGGAGACAGGACAGGCTCCTGGGAAGAAAATAGGAAGGAGCCAGCTCTTCCTCCACCAGCCTGGAAGTTGCCTTCTCATCATCTTATTGGCTAAACCTATGAGAGAGCACAGCTGACTTTACAGAGTCCCGGAACAGGACATGGCAGGGCGAGCTTGAGCTCAGCGACAATAACCACCTTCCAAAACATTTCATTTCTTAATGCACTGATCCTCACAATGTCCTGTATCTCATTTTCACAAAACAAAACTCAGCACCTGCTAGTCTCTCCAATGCTGCGTGTTCTCTCTTGTGATTACTAAATGTGCTGTGAGACACAGGTTCTGTCCTCCCAAGACCTGGCTTTGGTTCCATAAGAGTTTCAGAGACCATAAATAGAAAATGGACCCTTGGACCAAACAGCTGCTCCTTCAATGGCGAGGATGTTGTGTGATCCAAAAGAAAAGAAAGGAGCGGTGGTTTCCAGAAGTGGGCTGCAGTGTTTGTATTCAAGGTATTAAAAGGTATTTAGGAACTTCCCTGGGGGTCCAGAGGTTAAGAATCTGCCTTGCAGGGCAGGGGACATGGGTTCAATCCTTAGTTCAATCCCACATGCTGCAAAGCAACTAAGCCTACACTGGAACTACTGAGCCCATGTGCTCCAGAGTCCGAGTGCCGCAGCTAAGATCCATCAAAGTCAAATACATGAATAAGGTTTTTATAAAGGTATTTAAGAAAAGGTTTAGCAAGGGAGGGAAACAGAACTCAACAGCTGGTAGCAAAAGAAGCATTCGTCCCTTTAGAGATTTCAGGTTTCCAATTTTCCCTCTTTATATTTTCATCTGTGTGTGTGTGTCACTAATGATGAATGTGTTTCTATACGTACCCCAGAAGGAGATGGGTCAGAGTGTTTCTACACGCGTGGCTCTTGACAGTTCACTGGTTTGACTCACAAATACATCATCGGTTTACTCTTCTGTGTTCCTTGGTGATGAGTATGGAGTCAAGAGCTCCATCAGTTGGACAAGAGCTTCTTTTGCCACCTTCTCAGTTTCACGTCCAAGGCCTCCCGTGCCCTGAAGCTGGCTTGTTCCCATGTCCATTCCATTCTATGGGGAATGAAGGCAGCGACATTGATCCACAGACTTCATCACTTGCACATGGTGAGGTTGCGTGAGGTTTATGAATGACATGCCCAGAAGACCAGCTCTTGCTCTGTGTTTTTGTAAGCATTGTTTGTATTTACTGGTTCTCATTTATAACCAGAAAGTTGCCAAAGGATCTAGGTTGCCATCAGCATTTCTCCTCCCATTTCTCACTGTCAGTACAAATGCTGTTCTCTCTGGAAGAGCTCTTTCCTGATAAACGGATGGAAGGACTGCACTGATGGGGCTAAGGGGGAAAAACAGCATGAGATGATGAAATGAGAAGGACACCAGGGCCAGGGAAACCTTTGGGTCAGATCTCATATCTACAATTTAATGGCTGAGTAACACTGGGAAATGTATGTGATTCTTCATGGCCCTGAAGGCTTCCTCTTTCGGACAGTTCTCTCATCTGGGAAAACTGAGTTTGAAGTCTGGTAGCATCGCTGATTCTCTCCCTCTTGTGATGCCCTCTCTTTTAGGGATTGCCAATCCAATGCTGGTGGCAAGACAATAGGGGGTGGTGGGACCGCATGAACCGGAGAGTGCTGGGGACAGAGGTGCATGGGAGTTGGCTTGTAAATCTATCACGACTCATCCTTGCTCATCTCTTCTCAAGTCTGCATCCAGTGACTTTAGGTTGATAGCATAGCATCAGGAGCATTTATACCATGGAAATCACATGCTATAAATAAGGCTTGTCTTTATTTCACAGAAAGCTGGTTGTTACACTTATCAGCACACCATTGCCTGGGGACAAACACTGTTTAGAAGACCACTGCCTAGAGGGGGTGTGACTCAGTGTCTACAGCTTGTTAGTCTTCTAGGGACAGAGTTCTGACTCTGTCATTTTCTAGCTTACATAAATATTTTCAAGACAAATAAACAATCCATGCCTCAGTTTCCTCATCTGTAAACTGGAGATAATAATCATTGTTCAGTTCAGTTCAATTCAGTCACTCAGTCGTGTCCGACTCTTTGCGACCCCATGAATTGCAGCACGCCAGGCCTCCCTGTCCATCACCAACTCATGTCCATCGAGTCGGTGATGCCATCCAGCCATCTCATCCTCTGTCGTCCCCTTCTCCTTCTGCCCCCCATCCTTCCCAGCATCAGAGTCTTTTCCAATGAGTCAACTCTTTGCATGAGGTGGCCAAAGTATTGGAGTTTCAGCTTTAGCATCATTCCTTCCAAAGAAATCCCAGGAGTGATCTCCTTTAGAATGGACTGGTTGGATCTCCTTGCAGTCCAAGGGACTCTCAAGAGTCTTCTCCAATACCACAGTTCAAAAGCATAAATTCTTCAGTGCTCAACTTTCTTCACAGTCCAACTTTCACATCCATATATGACCACTGGAAAAACCATAGCCTTGACTAGATGGACCTTTGTTGGCAAAGTAATGTCTCTGCTTTTGAATATGCTCTCTAGGTTGGTCATAACTTTAATCATTCTTACCCAGAGGCAGATCTACCATGAAGCTAATGCAGCTTAAGCTTGACGGCCCCTCCCTTACCCAGGCTCTCTTCCAAGACCCAGCACAGATTAAATGATACAAATGAACTTATTTATTAAAAAAAAAAAAAAAGTAGACCCACAGACACAAAAAACAAGTTTATAGTTACCAAAGGTGAAAGTAGGGACAGGGATAAATTAGGAATAAACTAGGAATTTGGGATTAATGGCTCAGCGGTAAAGAATACACCTGCAATGTAGGAGTCACAGAAGACATGGGTTTGATCCCTGGCTTGGGAAGATCCCTGCAGCAGGGCATGGCAACCTACTCTAGTATTCTTGCCTGGAGAATTCCAAGGACAGAGGGGACTGGCGGGCTACAGTTCATGGGGTCGCAAAGAGTCGGACACAACTGAAGTGACTTGGCATGTATGCACGTAGGAATTTGGGATTAACAGATACACACTATTACATATAAGACAGATAAACAAGTCTGTAAGCACAGGAAACTATATTCAATATCTTGTATTAACCTATAATGGAAAAGAATCTGAAAAGGAATATATATGTGTGTATATATATATATGTACACACACACACACATATATATATTATATAAAACAGAATCACTCTGCTGTAATCCTGAATCACTGTAAATAAACTATATTTCAATAAAATTTTTTTAAAAAGAAAAGAAATTTTGTATTCTTTTTGTTTTAATTTTTATGGAAGTATAGTTGATTTATGATCTTATGTTAGTTTCAGGAATACAACAAAGCAATCCAGTTTTGTTTATATGTGTGTGTATTTGTATGTGTGTGTATATTCTTTTCAGATTCTTTTCCATAGTAGGTTATTATAAGATATTGAATATAGTTCCCTGTACTATACAATAAGTCCTTATTGGTTATCTATTTTTATATAGTAGTGTGTATATCAAAAGTTCAATGGTGTTAGTCACTCAGTCATGTCCGACTCTTGCGATCCTGTGGACTGAAGCACACCAGGCTCCTCTGTCCATGGGATTCTCCAGGCCAGAATACTGGAGTGGGTAACCATTCCCTTCTCCAGGGGATCTTCCCAACCAAGGGATCAAACCCGGGTCTCCTGCATTGCAGGTGGATTCTTTACCATCTGAACCACCAGAGAGGCCCAGTGTATATATGTTAACCTCAAGCTCCTAATTTATCTGTTCCCCTCCCTTTTCCCTTTGGTAACCATAAGTATACAGAGATTTTGTATTCTTAATTTGCAACTCTTCAGCAATGAGGCCTCCCTTTCTGCTCCTCTGTTTATGTAGAAGGTTATCATAAGACGTAAGTGAATGTAGGTAAGGTGGTTACTGCAGAGCCTGGACTGTCAGGGGACGTTCAGCTTTAAGAGATCCAATATGTTATTTTCTTCTTTTGTGTGCTGTTTCTCAAGGACTTTCTATTCCTTATCAGTTCCTGGAAAGCAGGAACGAGCAGAGCTGCAGGCAGTTCTCAGGACTGAGATCATGAGAAGGGCACCTGCTTGGATTCCTCTCAGTGACCCCCTTCAGCGACCCCCTTCAGCACCTCCCTTCAATGAC
>NW_024070196.1:47460895-47748588 GCF_014754425.2 Oryx dammah
CCCTTCAATGACCCCCTTCAGCGACCCCCTTCAGTGACCCCCTTCAGTGACCCCCTTCAGCGACCCCCTTCAGGGACCCCCTTCAGCGACTCCCTTCAGGGACCCCCTTCAGTGACCCCCTTCAGTGACCCCCTTCAGTGACCTTTCAGCGACTCCCTTCAGGGACCCCCTTCAGCGACCCCCTTCAGTGACTTTTTACTTAAAGGTAATCTATTCAGTTATACCCCTCTTACTCAGGATATGGAATGCTTTCTGGCCCTTTGAAGACTGTTATTTGCTTGGCTTTGTTTTTGCTCATTTTTTTTTTTACTGCCGAAAGCTGCCATGTATGACGATATATAAACATGCATTTCTGCAAATAAAGCACCCTTGTTTCACTCGAGACTTGGGTCCCCTGCATCCTTCTCATCGACTCGAGTCCCCAGGTCCTGGTC
The DNA here is from genome assembly GCF_014754425.2 of Oryx dammah. Taxonomy (NCBI): domain Eukaryota; kingdom Metazoa; phylum Chordata; class Mammalia; order Artiodactyla; family Bovidae; genus Oryx; species Oryx dammah. The sequence goes on from NW_024070196.1 coordinate 47,461,330, forward strand.
TACAAAGTCTGTGACACCAGAACATATCAGTGTTAGATCTTCTGGCTTCAGAAGTCTCAATGAAGAGTTGTAAGCGGTGAGGCCAGGCTGAGGAACCGAGCTCTGAGGCAGACAGGGCAGTGGGGCAGAGCTGACAAGAACCCAAGGCACGGACAGCATTCATATAAGGGGAAATCCGGAACTTCTGACACAGTGGGAGGCACTGAAGCAATGTGCTGAGCACATTGGGGATGAAAAGCCAGACAAAGATTCTGTGCTTCTGAGACATTATCCATGAGAGCCGAGAGAGCAGGCTCTCTTAGGCCTGTGACACAACCAGGACAGGAGCCACGCTGATGGCCGTCCTGGGGTCTGAGAACAAAGAATTGGAAGGCCCGTCTTGGTTCAAGGCCAGTTTCTCGGTTTCCACACATACTTTCTCGTTCTGGTTATCTGCACAACAGACCACAGTTCTGTGGGTTGACTGGGCACAGCTGAGCGGTTTTCATGACCTCATGTGGCTGCTATCAGTGGCTCCTGGATGGAGCCACCTGAAGGTTGAACCAGGCCAACATCCAAGGTGGAGCACCCATGCAGATAGCAACTGGTGCTGGTGGTTAGCTGGGAGCCCAGTGTGCGCTGTAGATGGGAGAGTCCACAGGTGGCCTTCCACCTGGCCTAGGCTTCCTAGGATATTGGCACATGAGTTCTGAGGGGGAGCATCTGAAGGGCAAGTGTTTCAGGAGCCATAGGTGGAGGGCTTCTCATGACCTGGCATCAGAAGTCACAGGTTACCACTTGTATCACATGCTGTAAGTCCAGAGAGTCACTAAGACCAGTCCAAACTCAAGGAGAGGAATTGGGTTCCACCTCTTCTGGGGGGTACAGGGAGGCCCCATGGGGAAGAGCATGTGAGCTGCGAGAAATTGTGGCCACCTTTGGAAATACAATCTACCACATTCCCTTGCATCCCTGAGTCTCAAAGTTCTCTACCCAGGAAAAAAAAAAATCAGTGTCATCACATCAACCTCCCAGGACTGCTGAGAAAAGCAGAAGGGCCTAGTGGAATTCCCTAGGGCAAGCTTCTCAGTTTGCACTGAAGCCAAGCATGCACTGGGGCACAGGGAGGGTGCACAAGGACATTCGATATCACATGGTTTTAAAAAGCAAAGTGTAGAAACATGTAAATGTTTTTTAATTGCAAGAGTGCCTCCCTCTGTACACAGTTGTACAATCTGTGACATAGGGTCTTGCGATGCTCAAAGGGATCATTTAGAAGAGCTCAGAATGACAGGTCTTCTCTGAGGGTGACTTTTCAGCCCAGGGGGCATTTGACAATGACCGGAGACAATATTATTGTCATAACTGGCATGTGGTTATTGGAGATCAGGGATGCTGCTAAACATGCTGTTGCTGCTGCTGCTGCTAAGTTGCTTCATTCGTGTCCGACTCTGTGCGACCTCACAGACGGCAGCCCACCAGGCTCCCCTGTCCCTGGGATTCTCCGGGCAAGAACACTGGAGTGGGTTGCCATTTCCTTCTCCAATGCATGAGTGAAAGGTGAAAGTGAAGTTGCTCAGTCATGTCCGACTCTTAGCGACCCCATGGACTGCAGCCTACCAGACTCCTCCGTCCATGGGATTTGCCAGGCAAGAGGACTGGAGTGGGGTGCCATTGCCTTCTCTGGCTAAACGTGCTAGCACGCCCGAAGCAGCCCTTTGTAACAAAGAAGTATCCATCCCCAGCTGATGACAGTGCCGAGACCAGCACAGGCCAAGAGCTGCTTGGAGGGGTTGGTATGAAAATTCTTTTCTATCAGAGCACTTATTGGCAACTGTGAGAAAACAATGGTGACCCAGACCACGTGGGGTAATTTCAAGAACAAAGAAAAGAGAACGTTCACTGAATGTGTTATTCCTTCTGACCCAGGAAAGAGGGAAAGTGAGAAAGTAGCCTTGTGTAAAAATATTCTGTTTTGAGTTAAAAATAACAGAGCTTCTTGGGAACTTAAATTTAGGGTTTTATTAACGGAAGAAAAATAGGATCTAATGTAAATGATTCCAAATTTGTGAAAATATCCCTGTTCAAGAAGAGGTTCATTGTGGTGACATGGAAGGGACCTCAGATGCTCCATCCAAATAGGGCTCTTGGAACCAAATAGGATCCTACAGGACCTTCCTGGGGGCAGACTCCACCACATCCCTGGCCTCTCTGTAGAAAAGCTTTAGTCTCCTAGTCTTTCCCCAGTCTCCAAAGAGCAAAGTTAATCAGAGAAGTGAGAAAAATGTAGAAACCAAGGAAAGCAGTCAAGCAAGACAGAATAATAATGGTTTATCCATAAAGCGAGTCAATGACCTTTAGTTCCTTCTCAAGGGCTACAGATATTGTCTTGAGCCATTTTCTTGAACCATATCTTTACTAAAATCCCCACCAGGTGGAAAAAGTTGCCTGTATGCTAACCACGAGCACATAGACCCCAGCCCTGTTAGAGCCATAAAATTGATGGATGAAATTCCTGAAACATCACCCTGTTACCTAATGACCCAAGCGATGTTCACCCATGTAACCTTCACCCCTCATGTTGTTTTGAAAACCTTTTCCTACAAGCTATCAAGATGATCAAACCAGTCCATCCTAAAGGAGATCAACCCTGAATATTCATTGGAAGGACTGACACTGAAGCTGAAGCTCCAATACTTTGGCCACCTGATGTGAAGAACTGACTCATTGGAAAAGACCCTGATGCTGGGAAAGATTGAAGGCGGGTGGAGAAGGGGATGACAGAGGATGAGATGGTTAGATAGCATCACCGACTCAAAGGACATGAATCTGAGCAAACTCCAGGAGACAGTGCAAGACAGGAAAGCCTGGCATGCTGCAGTCCATGGGGTTGCAAAGGGTCAGACTCTACTTATTGAATAAACAATAACACCACCAGGCATCTCCATCCACCTGAGTGTCAGCCTCAGGACCTGCATATACTCCCTGCCTTGGCTCTTCCTCCTCCAGCGTGTTCATGTAGAACTTTTCTCTTGGCAGAAAAGTGTCTATTATGCATTTATAGACACTGCTGAGGTAGACAAAGTTGTCTCTCAATAAATTAACTGGTGTCACAAGCCTGGGAAATTCTCTTCCCATTAATTAGCCCAGTGTTACATGTCCCTTGGAGAAGGAAATGGCAACCCACTCCAGTATTCTTGCCTGGAGAATCCCATAGACAGAGGAGCCTGGTGGGCTACAGTCCATGGGGTCACAAAGAGTCGGACATGACTGACTGTCACTTCACTACATGTCCCGCAAGCCCATAGGACACGGCACCTCAGTTTCTCCTCTGAAACATGGGTTAATAGCATTTACCTAATAGATTTATCATGAGGATTAAATGGAATGATGCTTAACCCAGTGCCTGGCATACAGAAAATATTCAATAAATATCAGTCACTGCTTTTCTTGTTACTGCTATTATTAATGGTACCATTTTTGTCCAAGATAAACATTAATTTCAGGAAGGTAATGCCTAACTTGAGAATTAGATACAAATACTCCTGCAGACTGTGTCTTTTTGCCAAATTTAAAGGGAAGGGGGATGGAATTTTAATATCCTTAGCTCTCGCTCTTAGGAAAAAAAAAAGAAAAACATCAGAAGAACATACATTTCACCACAAATGTTGGTGATATTTAAATAAGATTTAAATTTGTACAGCATTTAAACAGAAAAGAAGCAAATGGCATTAAATTCACGAAAGTGCCAGATTGTACACGCCCAGAGTCAGAAATATTAACCATTTTCCCGTCAAGGAACAGTGCAGCTGGCTGGAAATGTATTATGAGAGGGATTGAAGAGTTTTAATGGATCCTTCCTTCAAACCTTCAGTATTGTAAAGTGGTAGTTAATGAATTATTGGACATGTACAGTCATTTGTATTTAAACAAGAGGGAATGAATAGGTCTTGTCAGCTCACCTAGACTATCCTATTTCTCTGGTTCAGCTCCTCAGGGAGGAGGAATTAATGCTAGAATTCAGTGGCCAAGGATATGGAGGGGAAGATGGATGTCGAGCTAGAAGGACCAGTTCTGCCCCATTGGCTCCTGTAAGAACACAGTTCAGCTCGTTTGTCCCGAGCAGACGCCAAGGAAATGGTCAGGGGCCAGGTCTGCCCTTGAGAAACCAGACTGGTGTCTTCCCAACTGACAGTCACCAAGTCTTAGATCAGATTCCCTGTAGCTGAGGCACTGTGTGTATGAGACCCATTGATGAACCACCCCCCAAGAAATAAGGGAGTGAGGGGTGAGGGGGCAGAATAGGGCAAGGGAAGAGATGGGCCAGGATGGCATATTAGATTCCTGTGGCCACTGTCACAAATGACCACAGGCTTAGAGTCTTAAAACCACCCCTTGGGACTTGCCTGATGGTCCAATGGTTAAGACTCTGCCTTCCAATGTGGGAGGCATGGGTTTGACCATTGGAAAGAACTGATGCTGAAGCTGAAACTGCAATACTTTGGCCACCTGATGCAAAGAACTGACTCCTTGGAAAAGACCCTGATGCTAGGAAAGATTGAAGGCAGGAGGTGAAGAGGAAGACAGAGGATGAGATGGTTGGATGGCATCACTGACTTAATGGACATGAGTCTGACCAAGCTCTGGGAGTTGGTGATGGACAGGGAAGCCTGGCATGCTGCAGTCCATGGGGTTGCAAAGAATCGGACATGACTTAGCAACTGAACTGAACTGAACTGAAGGGAACTAAGATCTCAAATGTCTTACGGTGGAGCCAATAAATAAGTAAACAAATAAATAAAACTCTTTAAAAAAAAAAAAAGGACTCTAAAAAACACAGCCTTCTCTCATAGTCTTGGAGGCCAAAAGACTGAAGTCATGCTCTCTCTGGGAGCCCCAGGGGAGAAGTTGCTCCAACTGCTTGTGGCAGCACAGCCAGCTTTCACTGGCTTGTGGCCACACCTCTGCTCCTCTCCACATGGGCTGCTGTTCTGTCCATGTCCAGCCTCCTCTGCCTCTCCCAGATAAGGACTCTTGGATTGCATTCAGGGCCCATAATCCAGGATGTTCTCATCCCCAAATCCTGGACTTAATTACACCCTTTTTCCATAGAAGGTGACATTTACAGTTTCTAACGATCAGGATCTGACATCTTTGGGAACCATTATTCAGCCTTCCACGCGTAGGGTTCGGGAGACCCTGCTTCCCCACACCAGCTCTGGAGTTTGAAATGTAGTAGAGATGTTGTCCTGAGGTGTGTTCGTACAGCCAGTGGTTGGCCACAGGCTGCCCAGGGGATAAGTAGGGGTGGGAAGACCCCACCGCCACGAGGCATCCCCCACCAGCCAGAGGAATGCTCCAAAGTTCTCTCTCCCCTGCTTCCTTCCTGCCCCTTCCTTCCCCTACTGTGTCACCGAAGAAGAACCAGGTGTGGTTGGCAAATACTTTAGTGATGCCTCCACGCCCAGAGCAAGGATGGGGGCCGGGTATGGAAAATCAGAAGAGCCGTCTGCTTTTTTACTGATTCTTTATTCATAAACTTGATGCAAGTTTAAAAACTTTACTGTACATTACCGCATAAATCTGCAATGAAAAATAAAGTCCAAAAAGAACCAAACACCAAAGCATGCCGCTTGCGCAGCTGTCAGTGCTAGCCATCAGAATATTAAAGAACTCAATACTGTATGCAGGATTTAGCCTCAGGTTCAAGGAACTTGAACACTTTCAAGAATTCTGCCTTGTCACTTGCTATCTGAGCAACTGGCAATCGTTCAGTTTAGACAAATGTAACCAACTGAACAAGAATGCCAGAGAATCGTCTACTGTCCTCAACCAAAACAGAAAAAAAAAAATAAAGAAATTAAACATGATAATGCAGAAGTGCCAAGTCTCTCAGATGTGGTTTACAAAGTTAAAAACTGAGGGTTTTTCCTAGTTACTATCTTTTTATTTTTTAATTGGAGGAAAGTTGCTTTCCAATGTTGTGTTGGTTTCTGCTGTACAGCGATGCAAATCAGCCGTAAGTATACATATATCCCCTCCCTCTGGAGCCTCCTCCCCCGACCCCCGACCCCTCTAGGTCATCACAGAGCACCAGGCTGGGCTCCCTGTGTTGTACAGCAGCTTCTCACCAGCTATCTGCCTTACACATGACCATGTATATGTGTCGATGTTACTTTCTCTGTTCATCCCACTCTCTCCTTCCCGTCCTGTGTCCACAAGCCCGTTTTCTATATCTCTGTCTCCATTTCTTCCCTGCACAGGTTCATCAATATCATTTTTCTAAATTCCATATAAATATATTACTATACCATATCTGGTTTTCTCTTTCTGACTTACTTCACTCTGTATAACGGGCTCTAGGTTCATCCACCTCACTCTAACTGCCTCAAATTCATTCTTTCTTATGGCTGAGTGATACACCATTGTATATATGCACCACATCTCCTTGATCCGTTCATCTGTTGATGGACATCTAGGTTCCTTCCATGTCCTGGCTGTTGTAAACAGTGCCTCAATGCACACCCAGGTGTGTGTTAATCGCTCAGTTGTGTCCAACTCTTTGTGACCCCATAGACCCCATAACCTGCCAGGCTCCTCTGTCCATGGAATTTCCCAGGCAAGAATCCTGGAGTGGGTAGCCATTCCCTTCTCCAGGGGATCTTCCCAACCTAGGGATCGAACCTGGGCCTCCTGCATTGCAGGAAGGTTTTTTACTGTCTGAACCACCAGGGAAGCTCGCACATTGGGGTACATGTTATCTAAAAACTGATTGGTAAAGCATAAGAAACACTTTTGAACTTAGTAACTTGATTATGCACGGGGGGAAAAAAGTGCTTCTGGATTTCTTTTTTAAAGTACTTAATAACTAGAGTTTACTCTTAAATCAAACTTACAGACCTCTTATCAAATGCAATGCTGTCCTTATTAGTTGACATAAACACACACACACACACACCATCTCTATCTCAGTGCTGAGCCCAGCTTACCTAGCACTCCTGTTCCAAGTCCCGAGCATCAGTTGCCTCCACTCATCTCTACTAAGAGTGACCTTCTAGGTGTCAAACCCTGCTCTCCCTCTGCTCACCTTCCTTGTCCTTTGTATCAAAGTCTAAATCCCACTTTTCCTCATTGCTTCAGGGGGGAAACACTGAGTTTTCTTTTTTAAAAAAAAAAAGAACAAAACACATAGACTTCAATTTTTGCACTCACAGCTTTGGCTTAACGCACCGAGCATCTCTCATCCGCAGGAGGATATAGGGCTTTTTGCCCACAATGAGCTTCATGCACTTTTTCTTAGAAGCCCTGATTTGACAAAAGGGCCCATAAAATTAAAGTCATGAAACAGCTTCTTTTTCTTTTTTGTTTTTTTTTTAAAATGCCTGTTTAAACTTTTATTCATTCATTTATTTTTGGCTGTGCTTGGTCTTTGTTGCTGCAAGGACTTTTCTCCAGTTGTGGCACGTAGGCTCAGTGGTTGCGGTGCCTGGACGTTAGAGCACAGGCTCAACAGTTGTGGTACACAGGCTTAGTTGTTCCAATGCATATGAGATCTTCCTGGATCAGGGATCGAACCAGTGTCTTCTGCATTGGCAGGCAGATCTTTAACCACTGGACCACCAGGGAAGTCCCAGCTTCTTTTTCTGAAAGCAAGTCTTCTCAGTATTTTCTTGCTCCCTCTGTCTCTCAGTCTCTCTGTTTCTCAGCTTACCTCTGGCAGTTCAGCCTCATTCAGAACTGAAAGGCTTAAAAGCGAAAAGCTAAGACTTCTGAGATGGTCCATAGTTAAGAATCTACCTTCCATGGCAAGGCACACAGGTTTGATCCCTGATCTGTGAAGATTCCACCTGCCTCAGGGCAACTAAGCCCAAGCACCATGACAAAGATCCAGTGCAGCCAAAATAAAAGTTACAAAGAAAATATTTCCACTTACAAAAGCATCAAAAAGAATAAAATATTTAAAGAAAGAAAATGCCTAAGATTCAAGACTCGGCAGCCCTGAAGATGAAATGTCAGTGATCAGGACATATTACAATAAAACTACCTGGGCTGGTTCCATTCCACTTTCCCATCAGATTTCAGTACTCCCACTATTGGCGGACCTTTAGGAGGACCACCAGCTCCACTCAGAAATGGACCCGGGCCCACGTTTCCCTCCAAGTCACTGACCATCCCCTGGATGCCGAGCCCCCCGTGAGCTTCCCTGGCCCCCTTGTTGCCCCCCTGGGAAGATCAAGGAGCCATCATCAGCAATCCTTTCTAAGATGTCTCTAAGATGTTTGAACAACCTAGTCATTTCTACATTTGCTTTCTTCATGCCCCTTCAAGTGCTGGAAGGAGGTTTGCATCCTTTAAAAAAAAAAGACCACAACAGAGCATCCAGGCAAGAGTGATGCCTGTACTGAAGCAGGAGGCAGCTGGGAGGTGACTTGGGTTGAATCTGGTCTTTTCCACTTTCCAGCCATGTGTCCTTTGTGTGTGTGTGTGTGTGTGTGTGTGTGCGCGCGCGCGCGTGCGCGCGCGTGCGTGCTCGCTCCATCATGTCTGACTCTTTGTGACCCCATGGAGGAGCCCACCAGGCTCCTCTGTCCATGGAATTTCCCACGCAAGAATACTGGAGTGGATTGACATTTCCTACCCCAGGGGATCTTATCAACCCAGGGATCGAACCTGCGTCTCTTGCATCTCCTGCATTAGCAGACAAATTCTTTACAACTAGCGCCACCTGGGAAGTGTCCTTAGGAAAAGGTACTTAATTCTTGGACCTATGAAATGACAGTAATGGCCCCACCTCCTGGGTTCTTGTGACTGAATAGTAACTGGAACCATACGTGGGAGGTGGTCACCTGCTGGGCTAGGCACGTATTAGGCGCTCAGTAAACCAAGGGCTTCACTCCAGTTCATATCCTGCTCCAAGCTCAACCAGCCAAGCCCCGAGTAGGGAAGACACCCTCATGGCCTCTTGTTCTGTCCTCCTCTCCCTTTCAGTGTCCATCTCTTGTGGCTTCTGGGACAAATAACCACAAATCTGATGACTTAAAACTATACATGTGAGACTTCCCTGTGGTCCAGGGGTTAAGACTTCACCTTTCAATGTAGGGTATACAGGTTCGATCCCTGGTTGGGGAGTTGGGATGCCACATGCCTGGTGGCCAGAGGGATAAAAAAGGAAGCAATATTGCAACAAATTCAGTAAAGATTTTTTAAATGGTCCACATCAAAAAATCTTGGGGAAGAAAAGCCATGTAGAGGAACTTCTCTGGTGGTTCAGTGGTTAAGATCCTGCACTTCCACTGCAAGGGCCAGGGGTTCAATCCCTGGTTGGGGGACTAAGATCCCACAAATCAAAAATAGATCAAAGTTTCCTGAAAACCACACACGTGTGTTCTCCCACCGTTCTGAGAGAAGAAACCCTTCATCAGCTTCACAAGGTGTCAGCAGGGCTGCACTCCCCCCGAGCCCCAAGACTCTAAAGGAGAGAACACTTCCCTGACTCCCCGAGTTCCTAGAGATGGTTTCTTTGGGCTCCTTGACCCTTTCCTCCATCCACAAAGCTGGCCACGTAGCATCTTGCTTTGGCAACACACAGCCTTCCTCCGCCCGAGGTTCTCAAATCTCCCTCTGCTTCTTTCCTGTAAGGACACTCGGATTACATTTAGGGACCACCTGGATAATCTCGGACTATCTGCTCATCTCAAGACCCTTAACTTCATCAAACCTGCGAAGTTATTTTTGCCAGATAAACTAACGTACCAGTTCCGGAAGTTAGGACTTGGTATCTTTGAGGGCCATCATTCATCCCACTGCACGACTCCAAAGCTTTGCCCCAAGTCTTGTTTAGGACAAGCATGGGCTCCCCTGCAGAGCTGGGACACAAAGATAAGAGGACAAGGTGCTTTGAACTTGGCTCTTCTCTCAAACGTTGGCAGAGAGGAGCCATCCCATACACGAGCACAAGGGGAGAATGTGGATTCCAAAACCAGACCCCAGGGCTGACTCCTGCCCAGCAGGGGACTGTAGTCAAACTCCTCTACTCTCAGTTTCCTCATCTGGAATATGGGACTAACACTCATCTTGGGGTTGTTCTGAGGATGGAATGAGCTAACATGTGCCTGGATGTGTTAACACGCAGTTTGCTCCGCCTTCAGACAAACCAGGAAGTCATCACTGGGCAAAGAGATGCAGTGGGATGGGATGGTATGTAACACACAAGTAACTCTGCAGGTATGGCTCCATCAGCTAAGGGCAGTCTCCCAGAGGAGGTGCAGCATAAATTATCAGCAGAACACCTGCAGCTGGTGGAGATGAGTGACCTCAACTAGTCGAAGAGCTCAAAGGAGAGGTGGGTGGGGCCCATGGTATCTGTCATATAGCCTCTGCTGTATCAGAAAGCAAAAACCAGTATCCAGGGAATTCCATGGCAGCCCAGTGGTTGGGACTCTGCACTTTCACTGCCAAGGGCGTGGTTCGATCCCTGATCCGGAATTAAGATCCCACAAGCCATGTGGTGTGGCCAGAAAAAAAAAAGCAGTGTCCACTCACCTCTGATGATTGGGACCCCGAAAGAGCTACGGCACTTCAGTTTTCTCCTCTGCTTTCTCTTGCTGTTCCTATGTTGCTGTTGGTCAGTCACTAAGTCCCGTCTGACTGTTTGTGACTCCACTGACTGCAGCACGCTAGGCTTCCCTGTCCTTCACTATCTCCCTGAGTTTGCTCAAACTCATGTTCATTAAGTCAGTGATGCCATCCAACCACCTCATCCTCTGCTGCCCACTTCTCTTGCCCTCAATCTTTCCGAACATCAGAGTCTTTTCCAGTTAGTCAGCTCTTCAAATCAGGTGGCCAAAGTATTGGAGCTTCAGCTTCAGCATCAGTCCTTCCAATGAATATTCAGGGTTGATTTCCCTGAGGACTGACTGGTTTGATCTCCTTGCCATCCAAGGGACTCTCAAGAGTCTTCTCCACTACCACTTTGGGGTGTGATAAAAACTCACTCATGGGTCCCCACCACTCTCTCTCTTCTTCCAGGTTTCTGACAGATGTGACTACGTCTTTGTCAATGGGAGGGAAATGAAGGGCAAGGTGGGCGTGGTGGTGAACTTCACCTTCCAGCACCTGAGCACTCCTTTGGACATGACGGTATGGGTGCCCCGGCTGCCCCTGCAGATCGAGATCTCGGACACTGAGCTCAACCAGATCAAGGGCTGGAGAGTCCCCATCGTCTCCAACAAGAGGTGGGTATGTTGATCAGGCTCCACAGCAGAAACCCAGGTCAAGTACGCTTAGGCTAAAGGTGGAAATTTACAGGATAGCTAACATTAGGCATGTCTCATTCAGGGGTAGCCTAAGAGTGTATGTCTCTATCCCCTTCTCAGCTCCAGTTTGCTTTATATCAGCTTCATTTCCTATCAAGTTTTGCTCCTGAGGTCCCAAACTTCTAGTCTACCTTCTTTGAAACTCTGCAAAAAGTACATCCTCTCCTCCCCAATAATTCCTACTTTCTTACTTGGGTTGTGTATCCATGCCTGATCTAATCATTGTAGACATGGAGGAGGAGAAGGAGGGGGGGAGATAGAATACACTGTTTGGCCAGCTAGGCTCCAGCCACGTTCCTCTGGCTGGAGCCAGAGGAGCTAAAGAAAGAAGGTCAACCCTGCCTAAACCAAGGGATCAATATCAAGAGAAGGGAGAATTGATCTGGGAGGACCCAAGCCATAGAGGTTGACTAGAGACCTGTCTGAACAGATGCTGCCTGACCTGGGCAGTCTCTTTGTGCCCCAGCCCAGAAACTCTGAGATTACTTTCCCTTGGGGAGATGAAGTCCAAAGCTTGTTGCCTGTGTGCCTGGTACATCACTCTGATGGTGTTTGATGGAATGGCAAGTCTGCACTATCCACATGAGGCAAATAAGCAGGCATCAGATAAAAAGAGAATTTTGTTCAGAATACTTTGTCATCTCAGAGAGACCCATGCTCAAAAAATCATATACAAGTGACTTGTAGAAAGGCAAAAGTAAGCATGTGCAGAATTAGACAAGGAAATATTCCTGGAGTCTGGGTACTCAACAGAGAGGAGAGAACTTGTACTTCTGTGAGGGATAGCTTTCACATTCTTACCCTTGAAAGTCCACCCCTTTGAGTTCTTGTGGCCCCTGGGAGAGGGTGTGACTTCAGGAATGGAGGTTTGGGTTCCATGTGCAATTGGAAGATGGTTTCAGCCATGATCTTTTTCTTAACCACAGGGGTTTCTAATGTTGAGTTGGGAGAATGGAATTCAGCATGGTTACTGATGCTCCTGAGGGCGGGCAGTTGCAGGGAGAGACTCACCAAGGAATTGGGGACTTCCCTCATGATCCAGTGATTAAGATGCCGTGTTTCCAATGCAGGGGGTGCAGGTTCAATCCCTGGTTGGGGAACTAAGATCCCACATGCTGTTTGGCTGGAAAAAAAAAAGAAAGAACTGACCAAGTCTCATTGTGGACAGTCCAGATGCTGTCACAACTTTTCAGCTCAGAACTATTTCAAGGAATCAACAGCTGGCTTGATGGCGATCATGATGGTGCTGGGAAAGGCTGAGAGTGCATAAGGCATCAGATGTTGAGGGAACAACTAACATCTGCTTCCTGGCCACCATCCTTGTTCTTTCAACATTTATCGCCACCAAATGCCTTGAGTGAAATGCTCACTTTCCTTGTGTACTGGTTTATAGGGCTACACTAGTCATCCAGAGCCTTACTGTATTGACTACCACAACATGATATAATGGCTTATCCCAAAACCAAGTGGCTTAAAGGAAAAGCCTGTCATCTCACAGTTCTTCTGTATCAGGAACCCAGGCAAGGCTTGGGTCTCTCTCAGGGTGCCATCCAGTTGTCAGCCATGGATGGCTGTGGTCTCATCATGAGGCTCGGTGGGGATGGACCTGCAACTGAGCTCATGTGGTTGCTGGCCAGTCTTAGCTCCTCCCAGGCTATTGAGCTGAGGGCCACAGTTCCTCACTGGCTGTTGGCCAGAGGCTGCTCAGTTTCTAGCTGTGGGATGTCCTCATAGAGCTGCCCACAGCATGGCAGCTGGCTTCATCAGGGCAAGCAAGAGAGAAGAACTAAGGAAAGAGAGCCAAACAAGAAAGTATCTTAAAATCTAATTTTGAAAGTGACATCCTGTTGTTATCTTACTTCGGGAGAAATTTATTAGGTCCAGCCCACACTCAAAGAGAAGGGGATTTCACAAAATGAATACTAGGAGGTGAGGGGGGTTTAGGGACAACTTAGACCTCTGCTGGCCACACCAGTCCATTCTGACTGGTCAGCACTGGGGCCATGTTGTTGTTTAGTTGCTAAGTCGCGTCCAACTCTTAGTGACCCACGGACTGTAGCCATGTGAGGCTCCTCTGTCCATGGGATTTCCCAGGCAAGAAGACCAGAGTGTGTTGCCATTTCCTTCTCCAGGGGATCTTCCCCACCCAGGGATCCAATCTGTGTCTCCTGCATGGGCAGGTGGGTTCTTTACAGCCTAGCCACTAGGGAGGCCTGTACTCAGGCCATAAGTGTGGGTGGGCGCTCAGTCGCATCTCTTTGTGACCCCATGGACTGTAGCCCACGAGCCTCCTCTGTCCATGGGATTCTCCAGGCAAGAATACTGGAACAGGTTGTCATGCCCTCCCCCAGGGGATCTTACCGATCCAGAGATCAAACCCGAGTCTCCTGCATCTCCTGCATTGCAGGCGAATTCTTTACTGCTGAGCCACTGGGGAAGCCCGTCCTCAGGCTGCAGCAGGGGTCAAATATTCTGAGTATCACCCCTGCATGCCTGTCAAAGCCCACCCCGGGCTATGAACTCCATAACAGCAGGACTTACGCCCACTCATCATTGCAGCCCCTGCCCTGTTTCACACCCAGCCCCCCGTTGACCCAACAAATCAGCATCTGTTAAACTGAACCGCCCCTTTGACAGGCCAGCTCAGGACAGCGAGGAGGAGGATGAAGACGAGAAGAGGAACAGGGGCTGCACGCTCCAATACCAGCATGCCATGGTGCGGGTCTTGACTCAGTTTGTGGCAGAAGCTGCTGAGCCCGGGGGGCAGCTGGCCCACCTGCTGGGCCCTGATTGGCAGGTGGACATCACGGAGCTGGTAAATGACTTCATGCAGGTGGAGGAGCCCCGGATCGCCAAGCTGCAAGGGGGACAAGTCCTGATTGGCCAGGAACTGGGGATGACCACCATTCAGGTAAGACAGCTCAGATGAGAACTTTGTTATTTGTCTCAGACTAATATCCAGTCTTTAAATTGAAGTACAGTTGATTTACAATATTGTGTTAGTTTCAGGTGTGCAACAAAGTGATTCAGTTACACAGACATATATTTCTATTCTTTTTGAGATTCTTTTCCCTTAGAGATTATTATATGATGTTGAATACCATTCCCTGTGCTGCACAGTAGGTCCCTGCTGTTTATCAGTTTTATATATGGCAGTGTGTAGTAGTTAAGTATATATGTATGTGTCATATTTTAGATTTCACATATGAATATCATGTTATTCATCTTTCTATATCTGGCTTACTTCACTTAGTTTGATAATGTCTAGATTGTCTGTGTTGCTGCAAATGGCATTATTCCATTATTTTTTATGCCTAAGTAGTATTCCGTTGCATACATGTACCACATCTCCTTTGCCCACTCATTTCTCAGTTGACAGGTTGTTTCCATGCCCTGGCTACTGCAAATAGTGCAGCAATGAACATAGAGGTATATTTATTTTTTCAAATTAGGGTTTTCTCTAGATGTTTGCCCAAGAATGCTATCCCTGGGTCACGTGGTAACTCTATTTGACAATGCCCATTTTCAGAATGAGTAAGTTGAAAGGAACTGTCAAGTAAATAAAATAAATGGTATCATAATGTGACAAGAGTTTTTAAATTCCTCACATAGTCCTTTCATTTGAGCTACACTGGCCTGACTTCTTGGGTTGAATCATGTCTGAAACTTCAAGACATTGCTTGTCTGTAAGACACAGTGGACATTACCATCTTGGGACAAAAGCTCTAGAAATAGAGCCACTATATATATAATCCAGCAATTGTACTTCTGGGCATATATCTGGAAAAGACAAAAACTCTAATTCGAAAAGATACATGCACTCCAGTGTTCATAGCAGCACTATTTACAATAGCCAAGATATGGAAGCAACCTAAGTGTCCATCAACAGATGAATGAATAAAAAGATGTATATATATATATACACTTACACACATATATATACTGGAATATTACTCAGACATTAAAAAGAACAAAATCAGGCCAGTTGCAACAACATAGATGGGCCTAAAGATTAGCATACTAAATGGAGTAAGCCAATCAGAGAAAGACAAATATCATAGGATATTAAGTTCATTTGTACCATCAAAAAAAAAAGATATAAATGAACTTATTTACAAAACAGAAACAGCCTCACAGACATAGAAAACAAACTTGTGGTTATTAAAGAGGAAAGGTAGGTAGATGGAGGAATAAATTAGGAATCTGAGGTTAAAATATGCACACTGCATATATAAAATAGACAATCAGCAAAGACCTACTGTACAGCACAGGGACCTGTACTCAATACTCTGTAAGAACCTATGTGGGAAAAGAATCTGAAAAAGAATAAATATATGTGTGTGTATAACTGAATCACTTTGTTGCACACCTGAAACTAACACAACATTGTAAATCAATTCTACACCAATATAAAATTAAATTTTTAAATTTTTAAATTAAAAAAAAATTGAAAAGCGCTCGAGATGAACTAACCTCATGAGAATTCAGGGCGTGGCCAGCAGCTTATCACTCTGTCAGTCTGCCTCACTGATACTTGTTACCTGAAAGCTTTGCATCCTGCCTTGATGCTCAGCTGCATTCACCAGGTCACACCCTCCCACACATTCCAGAAATGCGCGGAAGGAAGGAACCAAGTTATTCTGACTCCACAGGTCTTGTGAGCACCTCTTACTGGGAATGGGTGGGGTAGACCAGTGTGCGGAATGGGAGTTTTGAAGCAAACACTTTCACAAGACATGGTTCTAGGAGGGCCACTAGGGTTGAGTCATTTTCCTCCTGCCTGAGACCAAATATTATTCCTCAGCGGCTGCCCCATTTGTAGGAGAGGCAATCATTCTCTTAAGCAACAAGTGAGGTTTCTAAAATATTTGTGCATAGCAAAGACTTATAAGTGAAACTATATTGGATTGTGGAAAATTTAAATCACTCTGGGAAATGGGCTCGAATTTAAAAGAGATCATTTTTGAACCTGTTATTAACAAATGACTTAATTAACCATGGGACTTTTCATTAAAATAGATTTATTGCAGCTGTCAGTTGGGGCATACATTATAAAATATTCAGACAGCCTATTGAAACAAAATGTTTTTATTTATATGATCAAGAAAATGTAATTTTGCTGTTAACCCTATACTTTTTTGAGAATGTTGTATAACTTTCCTCTTAGATATTTTTATGAAACCACTTGCAAATGATAATATTTAATAAAGTACTTTTGCCACTGGAAAAAATAGTGAAAGTAAAAGAGATCATTTTATCGAGGAGGAAAATAGATTGCTTTGAACTGGGACCCAGGAGTCACATGTTCCAATGCTCTCTAAAACCTGAGAAGGAGCCGTCAGCGAGAAAAGCAGGATGGGTGTCAGATGAAAGACAATGACTGATTTGGAACCCAAATGTGAGGCACACAATAGGGAGTGGTGAGGAGTGTGATGAAGAGGCTGCTATTCCTCTCCAAAGGCTGCCACAGGGGAAACGGGAGCCCAGCATGGAGAGATACTGCCAGTTTTTCAGAAAAGCTAGAAAGCTATAATTAATATGAAATCCTCTATTTTTTAAGGATGGCCATTCATTCCATTTTAGAGTACTACATCAAACAAAACATACCTGCCCCAAAGACAAGCACTTGCAATCTTCACAGCTGACTTTTGCTCAAAAGATCTAAATTCCTTATTACTCAGCTATTTAAAAGAATGCATTTGAATCAGTTCTAATGAGGTGGATGAAACTGGAGCCTATTATACAGAGTGAAATAAGTCAGAAAGAAAAACACCAATATAATATATTAATGCATATATATGGAATTTAGAAAGAGGGTAACAATGACCCTATATGTGAGACAGCAAAAGAGACACAGATGTAAAGAACAGATTTTTGCACTCTGTGGGAGAGGGCGAGGGTGGGATGATTTGCGAGAATAGCATTGAAACATGTATATTACCATATGTGAAACAGATCGCCAGTCCAGGTTCGATGCATGAGGCAGGGTGCTCAGGGCTGGTGCACTGGGATGACCCTGAGGGATGGGATGGGGAGGGAGGTGGAAGGGGGGTTCAGGATGGGGAACACATGTACACCCATGGCTGATTCATGTCTATGTATGACAAAACCCACTACAATATTGTAAAGTAATTAGCCTCCAATTAAAATAAATAAATAAAATTTTTAAAAAAGATCTAAATTCCTGCAGTCTATATCTCTCCCTCCCCCGCATGGAGCATCCTTTACACCAAAGAGGGGCTTTCTGAAACCACAGAGAGCTATGTCATTTCTGCCTTTCAGATCCTATCACCTCTGTCAGATGCTATCTTGGCCGAGAAGACGGTCACCGTGCTGGACGAGAAGGTGACGATCACGGACCTTGGGGTCCAGCTGGTGACGGGACTGTCCCTCTCCCTGCAACTCAGCCCAGGGAGCAACAGAGCCATCTTCGCCACCGCAGTGGCTCAAGAACTTCTGCAAAGGCCCAAACAGGTGTGGGAGTGGGAATGTCACACTGTGGGGAGGGGGCCACCTATCGGGGAGGTCACACGACTGGGAGGGTCACACACCAGGGGGAAATCCTGTGTGTCTTGGAGCCACATGGTGGGGTTGGGTCACACACTGGTGGGTTTATTCATTGAGTGGGGTCCTGCCCTGAGCAGGTCACACACATATCAAGTGAGGTCACACACCATCTGAGGTCACATAGCAGGTGAGGTTGCCCGTCTGGTGGAGTCACCAGTTGGGAGGGTGTCCCACAAAAGCAACAAGTGAGGTTTGCACTTTGGGTGTTCCTCAATTGTTGTTATTTTTTTTAAATTTTATTGGACTATAGTGTATTTGCAATGTTGTGTTAGTTTCAGGTGTACAGAAGAGTCAATCGGCTATACATATACATATATCTACTCTTTTCTTTAGTTTAGATTCTTTCCCCATACAGGTCACTACAGAGTGCTGAAGAGGGCTCCTTGTGCTATACAGTAGGTCCTTGTTAGTCTTGAAAAGGGTTTGTGAAGGAGTGACTGCTCAGCCTCAGGCTTCCTACCCCCCTAAATGGAGACGCTGAACAACAAGGTTGCCATGCGTGATGGATTCTAGGCACCAGGAGCCAGAGGAGCTCGACGAAGTTTCCACATCCCACTGGACATCACATGTGCTGTTTCTCCACATCACGATGGTCCTCGCTCTTCACCCCGCTGAGCTCCCCGAGCAGTGGGGTGAAGGCGAGGGCAGGAACAGACCCTAAGGAAGTGTCCAAACTCCTGTGGAGTCCCTGCCCCTCTATGATGGGGCCACAGGTCTGGGGGGTCAGAAGGAGATTGGAGGAGTTGCTTCCACATTTATTGTTTAGCTCGGAGCAGAAGTAACAAACTGCTGGTTACGTTGTACGTGGTGTTCTTTCTCTTTATTGGAAAACAGCATGTGCTAATAGAATGTGTGTGTGTGTGTGTGTGTGTCCTGTGTGTGTATGCCTGTACTCTGTGTTGTGTCTCCTGTGTGTTGTGCACGTGTTGTGCACATCTTGTGTGTATCGTGCAGCGCATGTTTGTGTGTTGATGCCACGGTTTCCAAACAAACAGGGCACTTGAAAATGTTATCTGATCTTCCCCCTCATCAGAGGTGGAGAAACATTTCTTAGAGAGAACCTGGATTGTGACTCTCGGGAGCCTTGTTTACTAAACACTCAAGGACAGTGGTCTCAGGCTGCTGATTCTCTGTGCCCCATGAGACAGACCGTCCTCCCGAGAGGATGCTGGAAGGCCTCCAGTCCTTGTAGGAAGTTTTCAGGCAGTTTCCCTTGTCAATCAAGAGCCCTTTTCCCAGCAGCTCTATGCTCAGCAGGTATGTTACAACTTGGGCCCCCTTGTGCACCCACTGAGGCTGTGACTATGTTCGGGCAGGAAGGTGGGCTAAGCCAGACCTTCCCCTGGAAGCACAGAGTCTTGCAGTTTCCCCAGCCGGTATCCATCACTGAATGCTCCTCCATCAGGTGTTAGCTAATTGCTTGCCCTTTCACTGTGGTCTCTGTGTGCAAGGCTTGGACTAGCACTTGAAAGTGGGTGAGCTCAGTAACAGAAATAAATTCTTGCCAAAGGCAAACCTCCCTCTTCTGATGGCACAATGCCAGCCAGGATGCAAATCCAGGTAGCAAAGGAAAAATAACCTGAGGCTTCTTTTGTCTTCCTGGGGTGATCTGATCAGATGATGGCCAGTGAGGAGTTAAGGAAGCAATAAGACACAGTTAGAATAAGGCCACAGAGCTGACCCATTCCCCACATGCAGAGCAAGCCATGTGACCCTGAGGTTTGCTCCGTGCTTCGTTTGGATGGAGGTTGGCCTCTGCCTGCGACTTGGCTCTGCCATTTCAGTGTCAAGAAACCCAGTGTGCATTTGACTTTCCTGCTGTGATTTCATGCAATCGGAAGACTCTAGTAGAGGACTTCCCTAGTGATCCAGTGGCTAAGATTTTGTGCTCCCAATGCAGGGGGCCAGGGTTTGACCTCTGATCAGGGAACTAGATCCCACATGCTGCAACTAAGAAGTTCACAACTAAGACCCAGCAAAGCTTAAAAAAAAAAAAAAATTGACCCTGTAAACCAGGGTTATGCCCAGTGGCTTTTGCACTGTCTCCTGGTGGTGTTTTCCACCTAGCAGCCAGTCCAAGCCAATGTCTAACAAGGTCAGGATTTACCGACTGAGCGGAAGAAGGAGCAGAAGCCACCAGTCTCGTGTGAGAAGCTTCCTTCTCACTTCCAAAGACCAGATACCACCAGGAAAACTTACTCTATTGTGGTTGGGGGTGCCTTGGTTTCAAGAAAGGGAAATCCACTCAAGCAAGTTGAAATAACACTGGATTTATTACAAGGTTAGCAAGGCTTCTGTGAAAGTGTTAGTCGCTCAGTCGTGTCTGATTCTTTGCAACTCCATGGACTGTATAACCTGCCAGGCTCCTCTGTCCATGGAATTCTTCAGGCAAGAACACTGGAGTGGGTAGCCATTCCCTTCTCCAGGAGATCTTCCCAACCCAGGGATCAAACCCAGGTCTCCCTGATTGCAGACATATCCCCCACGGTCTGAGCCACCAGGGAAACCCAGCTATAAGAACTTGGCGAAACGGGTTCAGCAGTCTCTCTCACATCCATTATCTCATTAGATAAATGCTGAGCCCAGACATTTGCTTGTACTCGAGCCATTGTAGTTGCTCCAAAGTGAGGCTTCATTCCAGTTTCACACAAGCTCCCACTCATCTGCCCGCAACTAAGTGCTTCAGTCCCGTCTTTCTTATTTCAAACTGGAGAGGGAGATGCCGGCGGGCACAGAGCTGCCGAGATGAATGGCTCTGACCAGCCATTCTCTGGGCCAGGTGGGCAGGGGCCTAAGCCTCTTGGGGCTGAGCACCCCTCTGGGCTTGGGATGCACCAGCTTCTCCAGGAGACAGGAGGAAGTGGGGAGCAACGGGCCTGCCAGTTCGCTGTCAAGGCCAATGACATCTTCACTGAACTGGAAGGCAGGGAGATTATCTCATCTCTTATGATCTCCCTGGTCAGACTAGTCCCAAGGAAATCAGATCTAAAGCAACAAAGTGAAAAGAAAAGAAATTCAGATATACACAAACCTTGGCTCTGGCTACTCTTTGCTCTCCCAGTTTCCCCCAATGAGTGGGTTGGAGGATGGATGGGAGTACAAAGATTCTCCCAGTAGAGAGCTTCCTAACCTTAATCTTCACCCCAACCCCTCTCTCTGCCTGGACGGCATTAACCCTCACCTCCAAGCCAGGACTGTGTCCGCAAGCCAATACAAGCCTATCCTTAGAAGCGTATGTGGCAGGACCCAAAACAACTAAAGCCTAAAGCCAGCAGCACCTCTGAGGCACTCTTGTGTAGATCAGGGGCTTTCATCTGTGTTGTGAGTAATGTTCAGAGACTGGGTATTAAAGCAACTTAAAAGTAATGTAATAAATATGTTTCATTTAAACGTGTAACACTTGTGAATGACCCACTAGCCAGTAAATCTCCTTTGACATGCAATCTATTTATTGTGCAGAAGTAGATCTTGCAGAGAAGGGGGAAGAAAAAAAAAGTCTTTCTTTCAACACCTAAGGAAAGAAAGCAAATCTTATTAGGAGGTGTTTATTCCTGGTCGTGTTTCGTGGTTGTCATTTTACTGTTGTGGTTTTCTTTAGGTTCTCTTGTCTTTACAAGAATCCATTCTATTTTATACCTTTTGTATTTCTTACTTCTATACTGTGTAACAGGTTTCCCTTTGTTCTTGTAACATTCTCTTTGCTACAGAGTGTCTTTGTGTGCAATGAGCTTTGGGACCCATTTTTTTAAACTTATTTTTTAATTGGAGTATAATTGCTTTACAATGCTAATGTTGTGTTAGTTTCTGCTGTACGACTACATGAATCGGCTGTAAGTATACACATATTCCCTCCCTCTGGGACTGCCCTCCACTCCATCCCGTCCCTCTAGGTCATCACAGAGCCCCGAGCTGAGCTCCCTGTGCTTCAGCTTCCCACCAGCTGTCTGTGTTACCCATGGTAGTGTGTATATGTGAACACTACTCTTTCAGTTTGTTCCATCCTCCCCTTCCCCGTCTGTG
The DNA here is from genome assembly GCF_014754425.2 of Oryx dammah. Taxonomy (NCBI): domain Eukaryota; kingdom Metazoa; phylum Chordata; class Mammalia; order Artiodactyla; family Bovidae; genus Oryx; species Oryx dammah. Next base: position 47,483,211 of record NW_024070196.1, read on the forward strand.
TCCATCTTTGATGAGCTTACTTATTCTTTTCAACAGGAAGCAGCCATCAGTTGCTGGGTCCAATTCAGTGATGGCTCCGTCACCCCCTTGGATATTTATGATGCAAAAGACTTCTCCCTGATGGCCACATCCCTGGATGAGAAGGTGGTCTCCATCCACCAAGACCCCAAATTCAAGTGGCCTATAATCGCCGCTGAAGCTGAAGGACAGGGGGCCCTGGTGAAAGTCGAAATGGTCATTTGTGAATCGTGCCAGAAATCCAAGCGGAAGAGCGTGCTGGCTGTGGGGACAGCGAACATCAAAGTGAAGTTTGGCCAAAACGACGCCACCCCCAACACCAGTGACAGCAGACACACAGGGGCAGGAGGGCCCCTGGATAATAACATCAGTGACAGAAGACCCAAAAAGCCGTTGCAGGAATGGGGGGGTCAGGAGGGAGAGTACTACAGCAGTTCCTCCATGGGCCTCATGGAAGGCAGGGGCTCCACCACGGAGAGATCCACCTTCCAGAAGAACAGGGGCCAGGAAAGCCTTCTGGATGATGGCAGCCATTTGCAGACCATCTCCATCGACCTCACCAGCTTCCCAGCCCAGGTGGACCTGCCCAGAAGCCACGGGGAGACAGAGGAGAACGACCCCCAGTCCTCCAAAGGGCTGAGCGACCTGGAGATCGGAATGTATGCCCTGCTGGGGGTCTTCTGCCTGGCCATTTTGGTCTTCCTCATCAATTGCGTGACCTTTGCATTAAAGTACAGGCACAAACAGGTCCCCTTCGAAGAACAGGAAGGGATGACTCACTCCCACGACTGGGTCGGCCTGAGCCACCGGACGGAACTGCTGGAGAACCAGCTGCACTTTGCCTCCTCCCAAGAGGAGCAGATCACCGCCATCGACAGGGGCATGGATTTCGAAGAGAGTAAGTATCTGCTCTGCACAGACTCCCAAAAGAGCATCAACGGACAGCTGTTCAGATCTTCAGGACCCACCCTCGCAGATGGGAAAGATCAGAAAAGCGAGCCCCCAACGTCCCCTACCTCAAAAAGAAAAAGAGTCAAATTCACCACTTTCGCCACTCTCTCTCCAGAGGATGGATGCCCTGCCGTGAACTCCCTGGCGGCCAGCAGCGAGGATACCGTAAACTGGGTCGGCCAGGATCTGGACCCTGGGGGAAGCCAAGAGTCACACGGCTACAGGGAAGGATTACGTGAAGATGTGTAAACTGGGCATTCGCAGACATTGGTTCTCACTCACCTTTCGGCCTTTAACTTGGGGATTCGGGGCAATGGGGACCCGAAGCGGGGGGAATGAAAAGACAGGGGGGACTTCCCTGGCGGTCCAGTGGTTAGGACTCAACGCTTCCACTGTAGGGGTGTGGGTTTGATCCCTGGTCAGGGAACTAAGGCCCCCCATGCCTCCAGGCGTGGCAAAAAAAAAAAAAAAAAGGACACGATCAGGCTGACACTATCCACAGAGCCCCAGAAAACGACACTGGCTCCCCCAGGGAGGCCCCGAGTTGGAATCGATGTCCACATTCCAGGGTCTGATGTCTCAGTTGATGAAAAGAGGTTCATCACGCACGGCAAGATTTTTTTTCAACTTGGAAGAAAAATGAGTTCTGAGTCACTGAGCTTCCAACAGCCTCCAGGAAAGAACTGTCCCTCTCTTGCTATCTCTCTTTCTTTCATCGAAGCAATTTGGATACAGCCAAAGCCACATGGCTGCAATATTCAATGTTGCGGACCACAGGAGAAAAAGGAGACTCAGGTTGGGCGGGATGGATGGGAGGAAGTGCGTCATGGAAACGCACCTGGCTGTGAGCCTGAGCAGAAGCGGAGTCTAGCGCCGCCTAGTGTCAGCTCTTGGGAAGTTTGATCTCCAGTTATCTCTCAAAGGCTGGGTCAGGGTAAACCCCAGGGTTATTGACAAACCAAGGCAATCGTTGACAAGGGATTGAAAGGGAACAAGAAGGCAAACAGGTCACCAATACCTTTGTAACTAGATGTCAAGAACAAACACCCAGGAAACTAAACCCTCTGAGCCATTCGGAGCATCCCTTTCTCGGTAAACTAGGGATCCTGGGCATAGAGTTTCAATCAGGGTCAAAGAATCAGGCTTTTTTTTTTTTTTTTTTTTTTTAGCAAAGTTACTCTGTTCACATTTGTACCCTTCCTTGCATTGCCACCTTTGCAAAAGTCATTGATCACTCGTGGGCAGTGGGGAGCCGTGTCACTGTTTGCTGAGTCTCTTCCACTGTGGCCTCTGTGTCAGACACCAGGTAATAGTCTACACTGAAGCCCCATGGGGCCAACTTCACATGTGTCTTGCTTTGAAAAGGCTAGTCTTTGGGGGTCAGAAGTGCTCACAAGGAATTCAAGGATGCTCATTCTCCTGGCTTTTCTGGAAAGAAGGGAGGGATGGTCTGTGATAGGTTTTTCGACAGTCCCATCTGGTCTGCTGCCCAAGGCTGCTGAAATAAATCTGGGCATGCCCATAGCGGGGTACAGGGTGAGGAGAGTTGAGATTCAGTGTGTGTGATGAGGGTCGGGCAGGAAATCTGGCCCCACTCACATGTGGGGGGAACATGAGGCTGCTGCTTCTTCACCTTGGAGGGATAGAGGGACCCGTGGTACCTGCCTATGGAGCAGAGAGCTGGGTTATTCAAGCATTGGGTTCTAAGGTCAATTTCTCTTTCTCTGTCTCTCTCTGTGTCTCTCTGAACCTATCTCTCTGCTTCCTCTCTCTGTGTCTCGGTCTCTCTCTGTGCATATAACTGAATTCTCCTGAGATCAAGTGTATAATTCCACAGTTCATCCTCTCAACCTCAGCACTCTCCCTAAAACTAAGGTGCTGTCCATTTGCCCTGACACTGAGAGTCCAGGAGCCATCGGCCACCTGCTCCTGTCCCCAAGTTGACTTACATTGTCTGGCTTGGTGACTAAATGGCCACCCCTTTTTCAATGATAATCCTTTGCTTTCAGGAACCCACTCCTGTTCTTTTCAGCCTTTCCCTCATTTTCATACCACTGTCAATGCTCCCTCTCCAATCCGTCTGCGTGCAGAATGTATTGTAGATTATAAGAATGTAATATATATTTATAAACTTACCAACTGTAAATATAAAGTTTCCCTTCTGAGGCTTATGGCTGTCCCTTGTCTTTCTACACACTCACACCACCCCCTCCCCCGCCCCAGTGGCTGGCATCCTCAGCAAATGACCCTCCAAAGCTGCGGCTTTGGGTAAATGAAAATGCAGATGGAAAGATCCCAGCAACAATCCAATTACACGCTTACATCGTGTAATGCTGCTGTCCGCATTGAGGCGATGTTGACACATGATGACAAAGTACGTTGTGTACTAAGCATCTCTCCTTCAGGACCTGAAAGGATTTGCAAATCAATCACACATGCAATTCTCTGCTAAAAGCCTGCTGACTGATGGCGGTAAGTGAGAACCACGGCAGGCAAGCGTGTATCCCAGCTTCCCTTTGGGCTGGAGTGAGGGGACGAACGGGCTCTGTCATCTCTCTGGATCACTCATGTACGTTCAGAGGTCAATTTCCTGAAGGATTTATACGCCCACGGTGACTGTGGGCTGGGTTGTTTGTTTTTTTAAGGTTGATTTTTCAGGAAATTTCCTGGTGGCCCCATGGTTAGGAATCCGCCTTCCAGTGCAGGGGACTTGGGGTCGGTAACTGCTCGGGAAACTAAGATCCCATGTGTCGCAGGGCCACTAAGCCTGTATGCCACAACTACTGAACTCTTGTGCCTCAACTAGAGAGAAGTGTGCCTGCCAGAGCGAAGATCCCAAGTGCTGCAGCTAAGACCTAATGTAGCCAAATAAATAATTTTTTAAAGGTTGATTTTCAGATTCCTCTGATAATCAGTTGCAGTCCCAAGATGATTCCACAGAAAAAGAAGTTGCATAAAATCTTTGTCTTCATGCAAGCAATATCAAGTGATGTATCATTCTCTTATTCAACTGGTGTTTATTGAGCACCTACTGTATGCTAGTTGCTGTTCAGTCGCTCAGTCATATCCAGCTCTTAGCGACCCCATGGACTGCAACACACCAGGCTTCCCTGTCCTTCACCATCTCCCAGAGCTTTCTCAAACTCATGTCCATTGAGTTCGTCATGCCATCTAGCCATCTCACTCTCTGTCACCCCCTCTCCTCCTGCCTTCAATCTTTCCCAGCATCAGGGTCTTTTCCAGTGAGTTGGCTCTTCGCACTAGGTCGCCAAAGTTTTGGAGCTTCAACTTCAGCATCAGTCCTTCCAATGAATAGTCAAGGTGGATTTCCTTTAGGACTAACTGGTTTGATCTCCTTGCAGGCCAAGGATGAGTGGTAAATAGGCTCATGCCTACTCTCAAAGACCTCTAGTGTGGCGTGGAGGAGATAACAACAAACGATGTAATTTTCAGATCATCATACATTGTATGAGGATAATAAAATAGGTTTTGGTATAGAAAAAGACTGGGTCAATGCTTAAGACTTTGGCCATTGCACCTAAAAAAAAAAAAAATCTGAATTTCTGTCTTCTCTCGAAAATTCAGACTCTGGCGAGATGGGTCTTAGAATCCACCTTGGCCCTAATTGGACATGCTGAATTTACTGTTGTGGCCTCCAGGCAGGACGCCCCCACAGCCCTGCAGGTCCCTCCACACCCATATTGTCTCCCTGACCCAGAGGGTAAATTTCATTTGCCATCTATTTCACTATTTTTCTTCTAATAAGGAAATATTTCTCCCCAGCTGTCTCTACCCAGAAGTGCTGAAAACAAAAATAAATGGAGGGAGCTGTGTGTTCTCTAGACAAAAGTAGAAGTATGTTGTTATGTTAAAGAGAGTACCCTCGGTGTCTCGTAGGGAAATGGAGATTGTTGTCTAAAGGGATTCCCAGTCGCAGAGGTCTAATGCCTGATTATCTAAATGGAGCTGGCATAATAAGAATAGAAAAGTCAGTAAATGTTAATGCGCTTGACACATCCTAAAACCATCCCCACCCCTTCCATGGAAAAATGCCTTCCTCGAAACCGGTCCCTAGTGCCAAAAAGGCTGGGGACCGCTGGTTTAAAAAACACAGCTCACACAGCTCATAATGTGATCTGTGTGCCCAGAGTCGGAGAAAGAAATGATATGAACACCTTAACGAATTGACTTTTCAACAGAGTTTCTTGGGGTGCGAATAAAATAAGGGATGCTGCGCAGTTTCTCCTAGCCTGACCTGCTTGCTCATTTCCACCTCTCGTGGGCCCCCCATCCCACCAAGTGGTGAGTTCCGACCCAGTAGACTTAGACACCAAGCCCACAAAAACCAGGATCATCAGCGCCCCCTGGTGGACACTGTAGCTTCCTGCAGCGTTTAGTGCCCCAGAGTTGAGCAATCCATTCCCTGAACAGAGTTCCACACACTCGGCGACCTGAACAACAGAAATGTGCTCACAGTCTTGAGGCCAGAAGTCCGAGATCAGGTGTCCACAGGGTCGGTTCCTTTTGAGGCTCTACGGGGCTCTGATCCAGCCCCTCTCTGCCTCCCGGTGGTGGCTCTTGTCCTGCAGAGGCTTCACCCCATCTCTCCCTCCATGCTCACACGGCGTTTTCCACATGATGTGCGTGTGTGCGTGTCCAAATTTCCTCATTTTATTTTTTATTTGTATTTTATTTCTCTCTTATAGGGAAGAGGACTGAAGGTCTGCATTCGGGGCTGCTTTGCGGGTTCTTTGGGCATCGGGGTTTTTTGTTTTGGCCATGAGGCACGTGGGATCTTGGTTCCCTGAAAGTGAAACTGCTAGTCACTTAATCCTGTCCTACTTTTTGCCACACTGTGGGCTGTAGTCCGCCATGTTTCTCTGTCCATGGGATTCTCTAGGCAAGAATACTGGAGTGGGTTGCAGGCCCTCCTCCTGGGGATCTTCCCAACCCAGAGATCAAACCCGTGTCTCCTGCATCGCAAGCAGATTCGTTACCATCTGAGCCACCAGGGAATCCCCTTTAGTTCCCTGACCAGGATTCAAACCTGGAAGTGCAGAGTCTTAACCACTAAACTGCCAGGGAGGTCCCCAAATTTCCCCTTTATAAATGAACGCCAGGCAAGTTGGAGTTGAGCCCGCCCTGCTCCAGGAAGACTCATCTTAACTAACTACATCCACAAAGACCCTATTTCCAAACAAGGTCACGTCTAGTTACTGGGCAGTTAGAACTTCAATCCATTAATGTGAGGGGCACAAATAAAGTCATAACACTGGCCTCTGGCCAGAGGTCTAAGGCAGCTAAACTCGTGAGCAGACTGAGAGCAATTGACTGCTCCATGGACCAACCAGGGCACTGGGCTTCCAGGAAACTGTCTTATTTTGAAAAGCCTCACCTCATCCTCAGTTTCACACCCACTTTACAAATGAGGCTGTGCAAGGACACCCTGGGAGAGCAAGGGAACACTTTATCTGTCTCCCTCTGGGGAAGTTCAGAACTGTGAATTAATTACCCCAGGTGTCACTTCCCAAGACACAGTCATTAGCAGTCATTAGCTCCTCACTCGGAGAAGGCAATGGTGCCCTACTCCAGTACTCTTGCCTGGAAAATCCCATGGACGGAGGAGCCTGGTGGGCTGCAGTCCATGGCGTCGCTAAGAGTCAGACACGACTGAGCGACTTCACTTTCACTTTTCCCTTTCATGCATTGGAGAAGGAAATGGCAACCCACTCCAGTGTTCTTGCCTGGAGAATCCCAGGGACGGTGGAGCCTGATGGGCTGCCGTCTATGGGGTCGCACAGAGTCGGACACGACTGAAGCGACTTAGCAGCAGCAGCTCCTCACTGGGGACCACTCCCCCTCTTTGCTGTGGCTGCAGCCATGGAGATTCTGGCAGAAATGTGGGTGAAACAAGGATGTTCTGTCAGCTCCTCAAACCCAGCCGTCATTGATGACCTGAAGGGTGATGGACAGGGGATTTGGAGTGAAGAGCATGCTATGGCCAGAGGTCCAGATGCAAGTTTGACCCCTACATGGCCCCCAAAGGCCTGCTCTTACGTTCTTTATGGTACACGTTGCCTACATCTGGCTCCAGTTGCTCTGTCCATCACAAGACATGGGGGAAAGTGCTGAGCTGTGTATCTAGCCTCCTGTAAATAAGAGGATTGAAAGGACTAAGGCTACATGTCCTCTAAGAGGTGTACTTTTTTTCCTGGAGTGACCATCATTAAGTAGCACAAACTAGGAGTTTAAGACAACAGGAATGTATTTACTCCCCATTCTGGAGCCCAGAACCAAGATGTTAATCGAATTGGTTCTTGGCTGTGAAAGAATCTGTCTCATGCTTCTGGGTTTTGCTGGTCACTAGCAATCTTTGGAATCCTTTAGCTCTTTCCAAAGATGGTCTTTCCAGATAAGGCTGCAGTCCCTGGTTCTGAGGGTTAGGATTGCAACATATCTTTTCAGGAAGACAATTCTACCTACTCCAGGGAGGAAGTAGTCCCCTTAAGAGGGAAGAAGTCCTTTTTTGATGTTTGCTTTGGAGAAAATCTATGCAGCAAGTGATTTAAAACATTATTTTTTAACCAAACTTCAGGAATAATAATAGGGGCAGTGGACAGAATTTATTGCTCCCTAGGACTGGACAACGGGCTTCCCGGGTGGCACTACTGGTAGTGAATCCGCCTGCCAGTGCAGGAGACGCAGGTTTGATCCCTGGGTCAGGAAGATCTCCTGGAGATGGAAATGTCACCCCATTCCAGCGTTCTTGCCTGAAAAGTTCCTTGGGCAGAGAAGCCTGGAAGGCTACATACAGTCCATGAAGCCTCAAAGAATTGTGTGTGACTAAGCACACGCAGCATAGGACTGGACAAGCGGAGGTGAAGCTGGCTTCAGGAATGGTTGGACCCAAGCTTTTATCTCTTCCCCTCTCCTACTCTTGGCCCAGTCTTTGCTTATTTGACTTCAGGCTCAGGCAAAGCTCTTGCATACGGTGGCCTCCGGAAACTCTAGCCTTGGTAATTTCCCATGAAAGAAATTCTGAGTTAAAGTCAGTAAGTGTCCTGACACTTTCAGATGAAGTCCTTCAATCGATCCCTTATTGGCTGGCTGGAGTCACAAGCTGAACAGAAGTTAAATCTGTCACCTGCAAGACACAATGTCCAGGCCTCCATCACAGGCATCTTCCTCCAACCCTGGAGCCTGATGAGTGCCAGGGGGAGAGATTAGTGCCTTGCTGTCTCAACAATCAACTTACATTTTTTTATTTCCTGTATTTTTGTTTCATTTTGTTTCTGATTGAGATGTGAAAAGTTCTAGGTTCAGTTGAAGTTTCTGATGAAGAAACACAAGTGAGACTTCTTTCAGTGATAAAATCTGCATATTTGTATTGCAAACAAAACTTGATGTGAATTCCTCCCTTTTTGGCTTAAAGAATATCTTTTATTCAGTATGAAACCTTTATACTATATGTTCCACACATTGAGAATAAATGTACAAGGAACTTCCCTGGTGGTCCAGGAGTTAAGAATCTGCCCTCCAACGCAGGAGAAGCAAGTTCCATCCTTGGTCAAGGAACTAAGATCCTGCATGTCTCGGGGCAACTAAGCCCGAGTGTTGCAACTAGAGAACCCTCATGCTACAACGAAGACCCAGCACAGCCAAAATTTAAAAATAAATAAATAAATAAAATTTAGCTTTAAATAAACAGAATAAAGGTACATTAAATCTTGGTTTAAAAAAAGGAAAGTGAGAAAGGACTAACTTCCAAGGGAAAATCAATATATTTTTGCAATAAAAATGGATGTTTGCCCTGCAAAGGAATGGATCTCCTTCCTCCTTTCACTGCCTTTTCCTAGCTTCCCCACCCCCAATTCCATTCCCATGAGCTTTGCTTTCTGGACATTGAGGAAGACTCTGGAACAGGACCTCAGAAGATTGAGGTCCAAGCTGAAGGAGACAGGAAACACCCTTCACAAGCAACAAGCAAACTGTGTGGATCCACCGTGGAAACCCATCTGTCACTCTTGGCTGGGTACCCAATAGAGAGTCCTGGGGGCATCAGGCTCTGGATCACCTCCTCTGTCCAGGACTTTCAGACTTCGAACGTCTCATGACCATTTTCCCCTGATGTTCAATCAAGCCTGCCAGTGATGCTAATGGACTCAAAGCACGATAGCCAATGTTTGTTTTATAACTTTAAAAGCTTCTGTCTTGCTCTTCTCTGCTTCCCCTACCTCCAGACCATTTCATGCCTCTTAAATGAATCTACGAAGCAGACAATCAATGTTTGCTAAATGAAAATTAACAGAGTGACCTTTTAAAAACATAATTCACATCAGGTCACTCCCCGGCTTAAAACCCTCCAATAGATGCTCGTGAATCCTAGAATGAAATCTGGACTTTGTTACCAGCACTGCCCATCACCCCACCTTCAATTCCCACCACAGCCACACTTGGTCACTAACTCTAGTCCCACTGGTTTGCTTTTGTCTATTTTTTTGGCAAAACAAGCCCACCCCCACCTTGGAGCTTATGGCCTCTTTCCCTCTTCTTTCCAGAACTCTATTTTCCCAGATTGTCACAGGCTGGACTCCTCATCACCATTCAGGTCTTAACTCATAGGCTGCTTCTTCAGTGAGGCTTTCTCGAGCCACCTGAGAGTAGCTTCACAGCCCTCCACTTCAGTCCCTCCTTTCCCCTCTCCCCCCAGTTATCATCCCATCTTACAGTCTTGGTATCTCCTAGACAACTCTGGCTTTGTCCTTTCCAAGCATTTGCTTCTTTGTTTGCTATATGTGTTTCCTCCTAGAAGATAAGTTCCAGAAGAATAAGGCTCTAGTCCTACCTGTCTTCTGTTGTATACCCATGACTAGAGCCATGCCTAGCAAGAGTCAGCAATCAGTAAACATTTACTTGGACAGATGGATGGATGGGTGGATGATTAGATGCTTGAATGGATAGATGAATGTTTGGATAGATGGATGAATACTTGGGTGGATGGATGTTTGGAAGAATGGATGGATGTTTGGATGGATAGATGTTTGGATGATGAGTGAATGGATGCATGGATTGATGGATGGTTGAGTGAGTGGTTGTTTGAATGGACGGACAGTTGGAAGATGGACGATTATAGGTTTGAATAGATGGACAAATGTTTGAATGGATTGATGGACAGATGGATGATTAGATTCTTGGATGGACTGATGAATGTTTGGGTGGATGGATGAATGCTTGGATGGATAGATGAAAAGAGATGGATGGATGTTTGGATGGATGAGTGGATATTTGGATGGGTGAGTGAATGGATGGATGGATTGATGGTTGGTTGCGTGAGTGGATGTTTGGATGAATAAACACACGAATAGATGGATGATTAGAGGCTTGAAAGGATAGACAAATGTTTGGATGTATGGACGGATGTTCGAATGAATGGATAGATGGGCAAGAGATAATGAACGGTTTGTAGAGCATGAATGACAGAAACAGTCTGATAAATTAAGCTAGGCACCTAGTGGGAACCAGGAACTAAACTGCTGCCAGAGGCTTTTTTTAATACAGTGTAGGTAGGTTTCCACTTGGATGTAACACCAACATCTTCCCCTGAGTCTGTAGATTTGGTCACTCTGGGGGCAATAAAAATAGATGCAACTCTTGCTCTCAAGAGGAGCACAGAAGACAATACCCCTTGTCCTCTGTTTCTATACAGACCTTGCTGGCTTGCCATCCAGGCCTAGCCCTCTGCGAGTGAAGCATGGTAAGAATTAAAACATCCCCGCCTTTTCCCAGATCAGCCTCACTGTGTGGAGGTCTTCACTTGAGTTGAAATCTTGCCAGTCATGCTCCATTCAATCAGAATTTCCAGAGTCTAGTGAAAAAACAAATAGACATCTCTCTGGCCTTTTCACATCCCCCAGGAAAGGAAGGGGGTTACCTTCTTTATGTAGACCCCCCACATCCTTGGGGCATGCTTGGACACCTGCTCAATACATTTCCCAACCAGCCTTGCAGCTCAGTTGGTTCTGCATGACTAGTAGTTCTGGCAACGACTGTGAACAGTGATGACAGGTCACTCCCAGCAGGGGGCAGTCAGGAGCCAGGGTGAGTGACCTGTGCGTGCTCTCCCCCATCCTGCCTCAGTGCCTGGGAAGACACGTTTGGGGACTTTTTCTTTATTAAGATATAGTTGACTTCTAATGCTAATTTGTGCTATACAGCAAAGTAATCCATATATATATATGTATGTATATTCTTTTCCATGGTGGTTTATCACAGGATATTGAATAAAGTCCCCTGTGCTCTATAGTAGGACCTTACTGTTTATCCATCCTATATACAGTAGTTGGCATCTGCTCACCCCAAACTCCCAATCCTTCCCTCTACACCCTCACCCCTTGGCAACCACCAGTCTGTTGTCTGTGACCACGATTCTATTTCTGTTTCCTAGGTAGGTTCATCTGTCAATTTAGATTCCACATATAAGTGCATCCTATTGTGTTTGGGGAAGACACACGCTAATATGTAGCGCCACAGGTTGGAGGGAGCCCAGGTCCCCAAGGACCCAGGGACACGTGGGAGGTTCATGGCCTTTAGAAAGGATCGGACCCTCCCAGACCTTTCTGGACAAGAAACAGTCCTTTATTCTGTTTCGCTGATGGCTGTTCTGGTTTATTTACAGCAGTACCTACTCCCGCCTGATTAATGCACTAGCCGTCCGGTAGAAGCTTCTTGGCTTATTGAGTGGCTGGATTCCGGCGAGCTGACCTTCCTGTAAAGATGGGAGTGCAGAGGGAGGGGGACCAGATTCATGCCAAACCAGGTCCTTTTTCCCCTTTGAGGGTCCATGTGACTTGGATGCTCATGCCGGCTTGGCCTGAAGGAGCAGAGCAAGCATAGCATCTTGAGAGGGATGAGGTCTCTTGAGGCCTAATTGAGCTTCTTATTACCAACTTGAGGGAAACGACCAGGGACTTTCTTGCCGGTGTCTTGTAGCTGGTGTGAGCTAATTAGGCGGCTGAGAAAGGAGTGTCTCTGCTTTGCTCTGTCTGTGACAACGTCACTCAGCAGCCCGACCTTCCCCAAAGGCCTCTGTACTGGTTGATTGTCCCAGCTCCACTGGTGGCCCTGATCCCAAGCTGTTTGACGCACACATATCCGTGATACATGGGGACGTGGGTACTACAGTTCTAAGAAGGCAAGTTCCGCTCAGCCGTCCCTCCAAGCTCCTGTCCCAGCTTCTCAGACCCACCAAGCAGCTTAAGGTCAGGAACCAGCAGGAGGCGGCTTGGGTCCAACTCCCACTCCTAGGAGCGGTGGATGTGGGCAGACATCCAGGCCTGGACCTCCACATGGCCTCAGTTGCTGGGAGGAAAGCTGAGGTTGCCTGAAATCTCCTGTGTTCCCGTGTGGATGTTTGTCTGTTTAAATGTATTTGTCTGTGCCGGGTCTTAGTTGCAGCATGCAAGATCTTTAGGTATGGTATGTGAACTCTCATTTGCAGCATGTGGGATCTAGTTCCCTGACCAGGGACGGAGCCCAGGCCCCTACACTGGGAACGCAAAGTCTTCGCTGAACCACCAGGGAAGCTCCCTCTTGCTGCTGTTTGAAGCGTTTCGTGCTGCTAAGATCAGATCCTATAAGGTATCCAGGAACCGACACAAGCCAGCCTCAATGTATCACCCGCAATATGGAGAGAATGTCACCTGCTGAGTGCCACTTCTTTGCCTGCACCACTGTATCTTTGACAATATAGCAGTGGTCCTGCCTGGAAGAGTCTTTGTGGACCCCATTCCTGTGCTTTCCTTAGTGGCCACTGCTGCTGTCTGAGGGACCACCCTTTTCATAACGGAGCCAGAGAAACTCTCACTTCCTGCCTACTGACCTCAGCTGACCCCATTTAGTTGCTTGGAATCTATGCTTTCTGCTTATTTTTAGTTTTATTTAAAAATTTTTTTATTGAAATATAGTTGATTTATGACGTTTCATGTGGACAGAAAAAGTGATTCACTTAAAAAAATTTTTAATTGTATGTTTTAAAATTAGGATTTGTTTTTTTACATATATGTGTATGTATATATGGGCTTCCCAGGTGGCTCAGGTGGTAAAGAATCTGCCTTCCTATGCAGGAGACCTGGGTTCCATCCCTGGGTTGGGAAGATCCCCTGGAGGAGGGCATGGCACCCCACTCCAGCATTCTTGCCTGGAGAATTCTCATGGACAGAGGAGCCTGGTGGGCTATATAGTCCATGACGTTACAAAGAGTCAGACATGACTGAGCAACTAAGCATGACACACAATGTATATGTGACTATGTGAATATTGTACAGGAGAATCCCAGGGACGGGGGAGCCTGGTGGGCTGCCGTCTCTGGGGTCTCAGAGTCGGACACGACTGAAGCGACTTAGCAGCAACAGCAGCAGTAGCAGCAGCAGCATGTTCCTTTTTAGATTCCTTTTCATTATGTTATTACAAGATATTGAGTCTCTTGTGCTATACAGTATGTCCTGTTGGTTATCTAATTTATTCCATAGGGTCGCAAAGAGCTGGACATGACTGAGCAGCTGGGCACACACATGCATACAGTGTGTATCCGTTAATCCCAAACTCCTTATTTATCCCTCTCTCCCCACTTTCCCCTTTGATAACCATAAGTTTATTTTCTATGTCTGTGAGTCTATATCTGGTTTATGGTGGTTGGTGGTTTAGTCTCTAAGTTGTGTTCAACTCTAGTGACCCCATGGACAGAGAAGCCTTGTGGGCTTACAGACCCCATGGACCCACCAGGCTTCTCTGTCCATGGGATTTCCCAGGCAAAAATACTGGAGTGGGTTGCCATTTCCTTCTCCAGGGACTCTTCCCAACCCAGAAACTGAACTCGTGTCTCCCACATTACAGATGGTTTCTTTACCACTGAGCCACCAGGTAAGCCATCTCTGTTTTATAAATATGTTCATTTGTAATCATTTTCTTACATTCCACATATAAGCAATATCATACGATACTTGGCTTTCTCTATCTGATGTCATTTAGTATGATCATCTCTAGGTTCATCCATGTAGCTACAAATGGTATCATTTCATTCTTTTTTATGGCTGAGTAATATTCTATTGTATATATGTACCACATCTTCTTTATCCATGGACATTTAGGTTTTCCCCATATCTTGGCTATTGTAGATCGTGCTGCTGGGAACATAGGGGTGGACATATCTCTTCAAATTAGTATTTTCTCCAGTTACACGCCTTGGAGTGGGAGTGCTGGATCATAAGTAACTCTATTTTTAGTTTTTTAAAGAAACTCCATACTGTTCTCCATAGTAGCTGCACCAATTTCCACTCCCACCAACAGTGTGGGAGGCTTCCTTTCTCTCCACTCCCTCTCCTGTGCTTCCTTTTCCATGATGCAAAGGTTTGCCATAACAGGCAAGGCTGTCATGAGAAGACCACAGCTGCCCCATTATGATGATTGGGGTGACCTTGTAAGGTTATCCATGACATCTTTGCCAAGTAGCAAGCTCTTCTTGATGTGGATGCAGAAAGAGCTGTTAAAACAAGGACATCAATAGCCCTTGATGAAGGTGAGTGTCTTCAACGGGGCACGAGTATCCTTGGGGACCCTGCAAGGTAGCATCCTCTTTGACTGACCATGAGCCTGGCACCAGTTCTTTTGCCCTTTGACCACTCTAGCCCCAGATATTTCAGGAGCTGAAGTTATAGAAGGTCATGGTCTGCAGCCAACCACCTATTTGAATCTTGTATCCATCTACCAAAACAGATATGGGTTTTTTCAGCCTTAGGACAGTGAGAGAGTGCTGCAGCCCAGGAAACCTGGGCCCTGGTGGAAGGGGAGTTTTGTAACTTCCCAGTAGATTGATGGAAGTCTTAGAAGATGAGATTCTTGCTTTTCTTTTAGCCCTATCTTCCCCCCACACACACACACACCATTTTAGGAAAACAGAGACCCAAGAATATCTATCAAGTCACCAGGTTAAGCTTAATACCCCATTGATATTTCAAAATTTTCAAAATCTTCATTGCTCTGAATGGAACCATCCATTTCCACTATTTGGGATGATTCTGGGCCCCCTCTGTTCTGAAGGGGGTAACTTCCTGGTCATCTTTGGCTGGTCCCCTGCCATCGCTTGCTCTGGCATCCGTGGCTGCCTCTGACACTATACCAGGCTGCTCTCGGTGTGAATCTCTGTGTTCCCAAGAGCTGTTCTCCCAGACATGACTGTCACCTACCATTTACCATAAAGGAGAGCTCGACACCTAGCCAGGAGGGGCCCCTGGGGCAGAACTCGGGCATCGACAAATGAGAAGATTTTGCAAACTGTACTTTTCTCCGTGGATAAGTAAACAAAATCTCAATCCTCCCAGTTTAAAAAAGCCTCAAGGAATATGCAAAACTCGGTGTTCTCAAAAAAGGTGTTTGAAAATAACTGTGGTTGGGAGAGAGACAGAGAGAGGAGAGAGCGAGGGAAAGCATGAGTTAAATAATGAGTCTATGGCTTGATTGCGTCCCCCGTGGAAACAGAAACCAAATCACCATGCCAAGAAGAAAGGGTTTTAATGAGAACTGGACGGGCCAAGATTCATCTCAGACAATCTCGTTTGGAAGATCTGTGTCATTAGAAGCATTAGAAAGTCCACATTTCTCGGGGCTGTGTAATTAGACACAGCCCAAGGTGATAATGAGCATCTGTGGTTCAAACTCAGGAGATTTAGAGTAGGATAAATGTGTCTGACACTTTGCGACCCCATGGACTGTAACCCACCAGGCTCCTCTGTCCATGGGATTCCCCAGGCAAGACTACTGGAGTGGGTTGCCATTTCCTCCTCCTGGGGATCTTCCCGACCCAAGGATTGAACCTGGGTCTCCTGCATTGCAGGCAGATTCTTTACCAGTTGAGCTGCGAGGGAAGTCCCTAAGCACAAGAATGGGATGATGAGACTCCCTCACTGCCTCTCTATGGCTAGATGGCTTATACACAGCACTTGAAACCTCGCTCTGCTTCTTCCCAGCTTCTGAGATGCTTTCAAGTACATGAAAGCTTTGAAGAAAATTCCCAGTCTGCCTCCATGCCCCTCAAATCTCTGAGACAAAATCAATATGTACAATTAAAATGTTCTCTTTTTTTTGGATGTGTAATTGGACAGACAAATAGCCTGAGCTGTAGGTGTCAATATATAGATCTTGGCAAGCAGGGTAATCTATTACCAGCAGCTATTAATCATCTTTTGCACTTGCTTGAGTGGATCTGAGATACTTCAAGTTGGAGGATGTGGATCGTTTTAGATTCTAGTCTTGATGATCAGGTCCCAAAAAAATCAAAGGAATTTTCTTGGAGTCACATGGCTAGGAAGTGGCAAAGCCAGTGGTTGAATCTCCTCTCTTGACTTCCTAACATGAATCATTGGTTAGAGCTACAATAGCATTCAACCCCATTTCTCACTGTGACTCCAAATTCCTTTGCGATTATCTTACTCCATTGTGGGCATTCTTTCTTTAAGACCCTTTTTAGTGTTATTTTATTATTATCTTTTTTTAGTTTACTTATTTGGCTTCATCAGGTCTCAGTTGTGGCATACAGGATCTACATTGCATTGTGTGGATCTTTCATTGCAACACATAGACTCTCCAGCTGTGGCCTGAGGGCTTAGCTGCCCAGCAGCATGGATGATCTTAGGTCCCTGACCAGGAATCAAACCCATGTCCCCTGCATTGTAAGGCAGATTCGTAACCCTTGAACCACCAGGGAGGTCCCATTGTGTGCATTCTTGGTCAGACAGTATAGGGAGGTGGTGGATCTTCTGCCACAGAGGTCAGAGGTCACCTGGAGATTTCTTGAGTGACCACCCTCCTATCTCTACTGGTCACCCAGCCAGCAGGTGGGCTCAAAGTCTAAGCTTGGCTAAGGTGAAGGTGAAGTTGCTCAGTCGTGTCCGACTCTTTGCGACCCCGTGGACTGTAACCTACTAGGCTTCTCCGTCCATGGGATTCTCCAGGCAAGAATACTGGAGTGGATTGCCATTTCTTCTCCAGGGGATCTTCCCGACCCAGGGACGAACCCGGGTCTCCCACATTGGAGGCAGACGCTTTAACCTCTGAGCCACCAGGGAAGAAAAAGCAGAGGAACCAGAGATCAAACTGCCAACATCCGCTGGATCATCAAAAAAGCAAGACAGTTCCAGAAAAATATCTATTTCTGCTTTATTGACTATGCCAAAGTTTTTGACTGTGTGGACCACAATAAACTGTGGAAAATTCTGAAAGAGATGGGAATACCAGACCACCTGACCTGCCTCTTGAGAAATCTATATGCAGGTCAGGAAGCAACAGTTAGAACTGGACATGGAACAACAGACCGGTTCCAAATTGGGAAAGAAGTATGTCAAGGATGTATATTGTCCCCCTGCTTATTTAACTTATATGCAGAGTACATCATGAGAAATGCTGGGCTGGAGGAAGCACAAGCTGGAATCAAGATTGCCAGGAGAAATGTCAATAACTTCAGATATACAGATGACACCACCCTTATGGCAAAAAGTGAAGAAGAACTAAAGAGCCTCTAGATGAAAGTGAAAGAGGAGAGTGAAAAAGTTGGCTTAAAGCTCAACATTCAGAAAATGAAGATTATGGCATCTGGTCCCATCACTTCATGGCAAATAGATGGGGAAACAGTGGAAACAGTGGCAGAATTTATTATTTGGGGCTCCAAAATCACTGCAGATGGTGACTGTAACTGTAAAATTAAAAGACGCTTACTCCTTGGAAAGAAAGTTATGACCAACCTAGACAACATTTTAAAAAGCAGAGACATTACTTTGCCAACAAAGGTCCATCTAGCCAAGGCTATGGTTTTTCCAGTGGTCATGTATGGATGTGAGAGTTGGACTGTGAAGAAAGCTGAGCACCGAAGAATTGATGCTTTTGAACTGTGGTGTTTGAGAAGACTCTTGAGAGTCCCTTGGACTGCAAGGAGATCCAACCAGTCCATCCTAAAGGAGATCAATCCTGGGTGTTTATTGGAAGGACTGATGTTGAAGCTGAAACTCCAATACTTTGGCCGCCTGATGCGAAGAGCTGACTCATTGGAAAAGACACTGATGCTGGGAAAGATTGAAGGCAGGAGGAGAAGGGGATGACAGAGGATGAGATGGTTGGATGGCATCACTGACTCAATGGACATGAGTTTGGGTAAGCTCCGGGAGGTGGTGATGGACAGGGAGGCCTGGTGTGCTGAGGTTCCTGGGGTTGCAAAGAGTCGGACACGACTGAGCGACTGAACTGAACTGAACTGAACCAGGTAGATGCTAACTAGAGCCATTAACTCTCCAACAAGTGACCGAAGGACAGAAGAAGCAAATAAAATTGCATCCACCCAATCTGGACCCAGTCATCCAGTTTGTTCCTGCTAGGGACCATTTTTGTAGTTTCTACTTCCCAGTCTCCAAAGCTTTCCTGCTCCCTGCCTGTTTCTAGCCTCCCCAGTGATTCTGACAGTTCTCAGTGGCCTTCCAGGAAATTATATTTTGCTTGTATTAATGAGCATGTCAGTTTCCTGCCTTTCATCAGACATCTTATCTTTAAAAACTGGTCTTTCTGCTATGCTTCCTCATAATAAAAAGGGCTTCTCTGTTCTCCCAGAATGGCATCTGGTCCACAATCATTTGGGGATCTCTGGTGCCCTATGCTTTAATAAAGTCCCATATCACGGTACAAACTAAGCTTGTAGGAAAAAGGAAATATTTATGTAGAGACATTTACTACAACCTTTCTCAACTTCCACACAATTGACGTTTTAATGCTGGATGATTCTTTATCTGGACTGGTGGTTCAGTGGTAAAGAATCTACCTGCCAAAGCAGGAGATGCAAGTTCAATCCCTGGGTCAGGAAGATCCCCTGGAGGTGGGCATGGCAATCCACTCCAGTATTCTTGCCTGGAGAATCCCATGGATAGAGGAGCCTGGCAGGCTACAGTCCATGGGGTCACAAAGAGTCCGTTGTGACTGAGCAACTAAACAACAACAATTCTTTATTTGGGAGAGGGGGGTTCCTATGTATCACAGGATATTTTACAGCATCTCTACCCATGAGATGTCAGCAGCAACCCCCTCTGCCGTGTGATAGGAGAATGTGTCTCCAGGTATTCCCAGGTGCCAATGGTGGGGGTGGGCAAAACTGCTTCTGGACAAGAACCACCCAGTGCTGTGTGACCACCACAGGGGCCTCGTTCCAGCCTTCAGGGAGGAAAGGGAGAAATGAAAAGCAGTAGAGAGTGAGTAATCTCCTTTCAGAAGGACATGACCCTGACTGCTCACCTCCCTTTCACTCACATCCTGCTGGCCTGAACTTGTCTCAGGTCCACCCACGGCTGCAAGGGATGCTGGGAAATGTCACCACCTGAGCTGCCTTATGCCTGGCTCAAAGGCAGGGACCACCTGAGCTGTCTTATACCTGGCTCAAATGCAGGGGATCCTTTTTCTAAAGGGGATATAGGAAGAATGGATTCTAGGGACAATGGGTAAGCTCTGCCCCAGGCCCTGAAAGGCCATCCCACGGGACTTCCCAGACGTGATACGAAGAAGGCACACAGATTCCAGTTTCCTTGGTTAGCTATGTGTGGAGATGATATATAGACATATAGACATGTATGTACATTTACACATAAATAAACACATATGCCTTTATGCACATTGATACATACATTTATACATGCATACATATCCACATAGAGATACAGAAATGTTTATGCACATACATACATATACACACATTTGTATACACATCTGGGTGTATGCATATACACACACTTTATATATATGCATTCTGTTGTTCAGTTGTTCAGTCGTGTCCAACTCTTTGTGACCCCATGGACTGCAGCATGCCAAGCTTCCCTGTCCATCACCAACTGCTGGAGCTTGCTCAAACTCATGTCCACTGAGTTGATGATGCCATCCAACCATCTCATCCTCTGTTTTCCCCTTCTCCTCCTGCCTTCTATCTTTCCCAGCATCAGGGTCTTTTCCAATAAGTTGACTCTTCTCATCAGGTGGTCAAAGTATTGGAACTTCAGCTGTTTCAGTATATATAAGCATGCTGCTGCTGCTGCTGCTAAGTCGCTTTAGTCATGTCTGACTCTGTGCGACCCCATAGACGGCAGCCCACCAGGCTCCTCCGTCCATGGGATTTTCCAGGCAAGAGTACTGGAGCGGGTTGCCATTGCCTTCTCCAATATATATAAGCATAAATACATATAAATATTATATGTAGGGTTAGCCATAAAGCTCATTTGTTTTTTCTCGTAAGATCTTATGGAAAAGGACTTCCCTGGTGGTCCAGTGGTTAAAAGTCCGCCTGCCAACACAGAGGACATGAGTTCGATCCCTGGTCTGGGAGGTTCCCACATGCCAAGGGGCAACTAAGCCTGGCTACTGCAGCTACAGCTACTGAAGCCAGCACACCTAGAGCCCATGATTCGCAACAAGAGACGCCACTGCAATGAGAAGCCCACACATTGCAATGAAGAGTGATGCCCACTAGCCGCATCTAGAGAAAGCCTGCACGCAGCAACAGAGACCCAGCGCAGCCATAAATGAATAAGCAACTGAAAAAAAAAAAAAAGATGTATTGCAGAAAACCCTAATGAACTTTTTGGGTAGCCCAATATATATATTTTCTTTGGTGGGCTACAGTCTATGGGGTCGCAAAGAATGGGATATGACTGAGAGACTAACACTTTTACTTTCTGCCACTCCCCTTCTGTGTACCTTTGTTTACTCCATTCCTTCTAATCCTCAATTATTTTATGTGGAAAATGGGAATAATGATTATATTGTACCTAAAGATAGGATTGGGGCTTCCCTAGTGGCTCAGTGGTAAAGAATAATCTGCCTGCCAGTGCAAGAGATGTGGGTTTGATCCTTGAGTCAGAAAGATCCCCTGGAGAAGGAAATGATAACCCACTCCAGTATTCTTGCCTAAAGAATTCCTGACAGAGATTCCATGGACAGAGGACCGTGGTGGGCTATAGTCTGTGCGGTTGCAAAGAGCTGGACATAACTTAGTGACTAAACAACACACAGATAGATGGGAAACATGATGAAATAATGCACTTTGCCTGGCCACAGTCAGCCTCATAAACGGGACTTACTATGGTTGTAAATGTCACTGGGTTCATCCTTCAAGTGTGATGAGGAGTTGACAACAGCATTGCACCATGTCAGCAGTTCCTAAAATCCACTTGGAGAGCTATTACAAAATATGACTTGAAAAATCTACGCCTTCTCCCCCAAGAAGTTTTGAGTTGATAAGGCTGGATCTGGGCCGGGAATTTGTATTTTTAAAAGCTTCCCCAGTTGATTCTGATGTAAACCTCGTCTGAGTACTGGCTCCCCCAAGGCAGAGATTTTTAATTCCAATTCTTTAACTTCGCTCTCTGCCCTTTTATCGTCATACCAAAAATCCCAGCGTCAGTCCTTTTTCTAGCCATTAATAAGCATTTATGACTCAGCTTTCCTTCCTCCTTCCAGTCCTGATCAATAGCATTCCTCTTAGCATTTGGCATTCACCTACAAGCCTTGGGTGAGTTCCCAAGGTCAGAGATGGGCAAAGAATCCTCTCTTTCAACAATAGCACTGGCCTGCAGGGCTGGAATCAGAATGCCCTGCAATAATGAGCCATTCAACTGAGATCTGGTTTAATGCAGTCCTTGGTTCTGTGTGCCCGGCTGAGGGGAGAGGCACTCCATGGAACATTGTCTGGAAGACTGATGCTGAATGCTGGCGGGGATGGATAGCAGAGGTTGGTCGCAGAGAATGACCACTGCTGCTAGACACTGGTGCCTCTGATGATGAATCAGCCTCTAGGAATAGGTTTCAAGGAGAACTGTTTTGCATGGAGCCAGTGTGTGTGCATGCTCAGTTGTTCAGTTGTGTCCGACTCTTTGTGACCCCCATGGGCAGAGGAACCCGCCAGGCTCCTTTGTCCGTGGGATTTTTCAGGCAAGAATACTGGAACCAGTTGCCATTTCCTCCACCAGGGGATCTTCCTGACCCCAGAGACTGAACCTGTGTCTCCTGCATTGGCGAGTGGATTCTTGAGCCATCTGGGAAGCCCCTGCCTGCATGGAGTTATTTAGATACCTTACCAAACACTCCTCCCCCCAAAAGAAGGATTCTCTCTTCAAGGGCCCCCTTTTCTTGTTCAGTCGCTAAGTCATATTCGACTCTTTTGCAGCCCCGTGGACTATAGCCCACCAAGCTCCTTTGTCCATGGGAGTTATCCTACAGCTGGATCTGAACTTTTGCACAAAGACAGATGGAGCCAGGATATTTCTCGCTCAGCTCTTTGGAGTGACAAAATACTTGGGAATAATCAAAAGGGAACTGGCTGTAGAGTCTAAAGGGCACCTCTGGCTCTCTGGGTTATAACTAGCTTCTCAGGCCCCAAGTGGTCATGTAACCAAGCAGGACCCCTTGCGGCCTTCCTGAAGGTGGGGGAACAGGCCCTCCTCCATATCCTCTGCTTTAGCTCCTCTCCAAAGTACCTAGATAATAGTATTTGATGCACATTTCCTGAATTGTTTTGCAGATGTGAAAACCTCTCACCAAATGGAAGCTGTTAACTAGTTGACATTCATGAGCTCATAGCCTCAGCTCTCCTGGAGCCTAAGGACTGATCATGTCAACCCCTGTGACACCACCCTGCTGCTTCACCAGTCATAGAATTGTTGACAAGCTGATTATATATGCCATGACCCCCACCCCCACCCCCCAACTTGGATTTTTAAAGCGCTTTGTTAAAACCCTTCGCGAACTCGGGATTTTTTAGGGCATGAGCCACCCGTCTCCTTGCATGGTCCTACAGTAAACCATTCTCTGTTCCAAACTCTGTCATTTCAGTTTGCTTGGCCTCATTGTATGTCAATAACATGAACTTCTGCTAACAGTCAGTAGAGGCTTCCAAGGTCTTTTTTCAACCTGTGAGTGTCTCCAAGCTTCTGGGACAGTATATTCTAGTCGTGTGATGCATTGATTGTAAAAAGGGGCTCCAATTCTTTCCCCCAGGTGCACAGCACTTTCAATGTAACTTTGAAGCTTCCTCTATTAAGAGGTAGAGGGCCTTCTTGGTGGCTCAGTGGTGGACAGTCTGCCTGCCAATGCAGGGGACATGGGTCCCCTGATCCAGGTGGATCCCACATGCTGCAAAGCGATTGGGCCCATGTGCCACGACTATTGGGCACTGCAACTACTGAGCCTTTGTACCACCAGTGCTGAAGCCCGTGCACATCCTAGAGCCCCTGCTCCACAACAAGAGAAGCCACTGCAACATGAAGCCTCCACACCACAACTAGAGAGTAACCTCTGTTTAACTCAACTAGAGAAAGTCTGCAGCAATCAAACCCCAGCAAAGCCAAAAATAAATAAATAAATGGTGGATTCATGTCAATGTATGGCAAAACCAATACAGAATTGTCAAGTAAAATTTAAAATAAATAAATAAATAAATAAAAAGAATTATCCTCTAAGGAAAAATAAATAAATAAATAAAAAAGAACAGAGCTTGTGGGAAAATTAAGATAAACAATTAGGATTTTAAAAAGATAAAAGAGAGGTAGAATATATTTCCAGTATATTTCCTCACCCTTCAAATTTGAGCTAGTCTTGTTACTTGCCTTAGCCCACAAAGTATAGTGGAAGTGACATTGTGCCCTTTCCACACCTAGGTCTCAAGAGCCCTGCTCCTGCGCACTCCTTGGAACTTTCTGCCTCCACATCAATGAGCCAGGGATAGCCTGCTGAGGAATGAGTCATATATAGCAGGAGAGGAAATGCAGTTGTCTTGTCAAACCTCCAAACACCCGAGAGCCCAGCCAAAATCAGCAAAATTGATCTAACTGTTGACTCACCAACTGACATAGGAATATCAATAAGCCCAGCCAAGGCCAGAAGAAATGTCCAGCCAATGCACAGACTCAGGAGCTAAAGAATGTTTGTTAATTTAAGCAATAGGATTTTTTGTGCTTGTATGTTACACAGCAATAGCTGACTGATACAGCTTGGTAAGACCATGATGGTTCCTTAATTGGTGGAGTCAGTGTGGCTTCCTCTTGCCACATAGAACCTATAGGTTTCATGGTAATCGAGAGTCCATAAGATCTCCCATATGAAGACACCACAGGCTCCCAGGAACTCCTTTCCATCATCATTGAAATAGATGTCTCTGAGGAAGATGCTGGCCATAGGGCCACCATAGCCATACAGGGGGTCTTGTCATTGTGAGTGGCTTTGGAAAAGCCAACCCGGGTGTAGGCTGAGCTGCTCACCCTCTGTTCACAAGCATGATGTCACTCGAGCAGGAGTGACACCCTGTCTCACATCAGGGCCAGCTCTATTCAGTGGAGTTTAAATAGAGCATACTAAAAGGAATGAAGGGTGTCTGTACATAACATGAACACTCTCTGTTCTGTTGTTAAGCCAAACATGTAGCTATGAGGACTAGGTCACGCTTAATTAAAATCTATATTCCTGGAGCAGTACGTAAGAAACCAGTAACTCAACCCATACTTACATGGTCAATTAACCTATGTCAAAAGGAGAAAGAATATGCAATGGAAAAAGGACAACCTCTTTAACAAATGGTGCTGGGAAAAATGGACAGCTATATGCAAAAGAATAAAATTAGACTGATTTCTCACACAATATACAAAAACAATCACAAAACATTTTGACTTAGATTATATATATAATATATATATATACACACTTATATATGGGCTTCTCTGATGGTCTAGGTGGGATATAATCCACCTGCAGTGTGGGAGACCTGGGTTCAGTCCTTGGGTTGGGAAGATTCCCTGGAGGATAGCATGGCAACCCACTCCAGTATTCTTGTCTGGAGAATCTCCATGGATAGAGGAGCCTGGCAGGCTACAGTCCATGGGGTTGTAAAGAGTAGGACACAGCAAGCACAGCACATACATGCACACGTGCTCGCGCGCGCGCACACACACACACACACACAATGAAATACTGCTGCTGCTGCTGCTAAGTCACTTCAGTCGTGTCCAACTCTGTGCAACCCCATAGACAGCAGCCCACCAGGCTCCCCTGTCCCTGGGATTCTCCAGGCAGGAACACTGGAGTGGGTTGCCATTTCCTTCTCCAATGCATGAAAGTGAAAAGTGAAAGTGAAGTTGCTTAGTCATGTCCAACTTAGCGACCCCATGGACTGCAGCCCACCAGGCTCCTCCATCCATGAGATTTTCCAGGCAAGAGTACTGGAGTGGGGTGCCATTGCCTTATCAGCAATGAAATGCTACTCAGCCATAAAAAAAGAATAAAATCCTTCCATTTGTGGCAATGTGGGTGAATCTAGAGGGTACTGTGCTGAACAAAATAAGTCAGAGAAAGACAAATACCACAGTCTCCCTTATATGTAGACTCTTAAAAACAAATCAAACAAAAATCAGATGCACAGAACCAGAGGACAAACAGAAGACTGCCAGAGAAGAGAGAGTAGGGAACAAAATAGGTGAAGGGGATTAAGAGGTACAAACCTCCATTCATATATTAAATAAGTCATGGGGATATACAGCATAAGGAATATGGTCAACAATATTGTAATAACTTTGTATGAGGACAGATGGTTACTAGACTTATCACAGTGATCATTTTATAATTATGCAAATATCAAATCATAGCACAGCACACCTGAAACATTCAATTAAAAACTTAAAAGCAATAATAAATTAAAAAAATAAGAAACTAGTAAGTTTGTTTGAAAAGAATCAGAAGACCAAGGGGGATGTGGGAAGGACCCTTGGTTTGTCTTCTTGACTTATTTATTATCCTGCTGGAGAAGCAGTAGAGCTGGTAGCTTGAGGTATGGACTTGGAGCCAGAATGCTTGGGCTCAAATTCTGAGTTCACTGGTGCACACCCCAGATCACAGAGTTCATAATTAGCAGACCCACAATATGAAACTAGACAGGCTGCCTCCAAAGCTTGTATTCTAAATCCCTGTTCTATAGATACATGTGGCATGTAGATACACACACACAAACACACACACACACACACACACACACACTGAGCAACTCAAGGTGACAATCCCAACTTACATCTGTGTATGTCTACTTAAGACTCACTTTAATTCATTTTCTACTTTTGTTTTCAAGGCATTCAGCTCTCCCAGTGAGGCCATAACTTCTCAAGTAATTCAGTTGAGTTCACCTTAACTGAAAGCGATGCATGTTTCTTGTGGCTTATGTCTGTAGATGAAATGTCCCTGTGAAAAGTTATCATATTAATTACAGCTTCTCAATCTGTTAACAGGGTTAGGTTGGTGATAATGCACTTCAGATACCAAGGCTGAGCCCAAAACTCATTCAGCTTGGTCATTACCACAAGGTATAATAGAAGCAGATGAGTAGGCCTGTGCCTGGTGCTTGTCAACTTAATGGAAAATAAAAAAGAATAAAAATATGTGCTTATCCAGATGCAAGACTTGGACCATAATTGGGAGAAATTGAGAGTAATTGGATTATATTTCCAAATCTGCAAGATTAGAGGGAGGTTGGCCAAGCCAGAAAAGCTGTACCTGGAGAAAAAGTAGCTAGGTAAAGTTTGCACGCTTGCTAAGTCGCTTCAGTCATGTCCAACTCTGCGCAGCGCTATGGACTGTAGCCCATCAGGTTCCTCTGTTCATGGGATTTTTCAGGCGATCATGCTGGATTGGGTTGCCATTTCCTCCTCCAGGGGATCTTCCTGACCCAGAGATCGAACCCAGCTTTCCTGTATGGCAAGTGGACTCTTTACCACTAGTACCACCTGGGAAGCCCCCAGGTAAAGCTTAAGTAATCCCATGAAGAACAGAAGCAGAAGCATGGGGTACAAGGGGGAAAGAGTAATTTGATGCATAAATCCTACACAAGCTACAACTTCTGCAGTCAATGCAAAAGATAAATCTTTATTAATGGATTCCAGAGGCCTGGGAGGGGTGATAATCAATAAAGCCGTCTCTTTCCCCAAGGGAAATAGTGGCAGTGGCATTCTGTCTGTCCAGCATTGCAGAAAGCCCCAAGGAAAGGTTTTCAAGCCTTTTATATCCCCAGCTGTGCTTCTCTGAAACTACCCCAAACCATCTTTCCTGATTTCAAAGTCACACACACAAAAAAACCTGCTTGATCCTTTATTTGTCTGCAGCATGCAGCTTGTGGGATCATAGTTCCCTGAGGATCGAACCCATACCCTCTGCAGTGGGAGTGTGGAGTCTTAACCACTGGACTGCCAGGAAAGTCCCCTCAAAGACAACTTTGAGTGAGCCACAGCTCCTAAATCTCACACGCTGTTTTGAGTAAAATTTTAGGCCTTGTGTCATGCTGCCCACTAACAGTATAAAAACAACAAGTAACACATGTGCGAGATTGTGATGGAACTGCATAATGATGCCCTTAAATAGAGGAATCTTAACTCTACAAGGTTTGAGAAGGACCAGGTGCAGCAAATTCAGCCAAGACATAAACAGAGGGCACACCACTGCCAGATAATTGCTAAAAGCAGCAAAACCCACCTCCATTATATCCAAACTATAATATTTCTAGCCTACTGTGCTATGATAGTGAAGTAAGAGATAGACAGGCTCCAGGTTAGGCATTTATAGCCAGCTTGCTATTTGCTCTCCAGAATGGAAGTAACAACTGAAACAGGGTAAACAGCCAAGCTTTGCCTCCTGTGGACACTGTACAATAATGGTCATGGCAGGAACCGAGATGGGCTAAACCTTGTCTGAGTAAAGGATCAAACGCTCACAAATTTCCCATCCTTGGGGCAAGGGAGACACTGCACATGTGCAGAAAGGCTCTGTGGGCATCAAAAGGGAGAGGGCACCAACCCATAATATGTGATGCTAATATGTGATCCCAGAGGCCTCTGGGCTGGAATCCATCTTGAAAAAGTTGGACAGTTTTATCATTTGAGAGAAGCAACAGAATATCCTTAAAAAACAAAAGCTAGACCCAGACTCCCTGATTTCAATTTCTGACCCTTCCACTTTTTACTTTGACGCACATAAGTGATTTATTTATCACCTCTCTGCTTTCATTTTCTAATCTTTACAATGGGAAGAATAATAAATTTCTTTAAAATATAATAGTGAGAATTGAGCTCATAGATACAAACTGCTTAGAACCACTTCTGACACATAGCACAAGTTTAATGAATTTGCGGCATATTATCTTATCTTCAGCCTCAGGATGTTTTCAAAATATCTCACACCTCTTTTTTCCCTGAGACAAAAAAAAGGGGGGGGGGCATGTTCTTCTAAGAAGCTTGTTGGAGAGAGTTGGTTTTCTTGGTTGCAAGCAACAGAAAGTGACCCATTATTAGAAGGATATCAGAAGCAGAGATTAAAAACCTGAGAAATGAGCAGGAACCAAGAGAACCAGCTATTGGGGACCACAGAAAAGATGACAAAAGCCACTTATGTCCCAGCTATAGGACATATAGTGATCACCTCTATATGTGACCTTTCTATGTCACAACATTGTGTGGCCGCCTATATTCCCCGACTCCCTACACCCGTTACTCAAGAATCAGAATTCTTGGAAAAGAATGAGATTGGCCAAGTCCAGGACACGTGTGGACCCCCTCACTGTCAGAGATGGAATCTCACTCTTTCACAGTGAGGGCATCCCTGAGGGAATCACCAGTGTTGGACAACCAAGAGATGACAAAGGTCCCACCCTAGCGGGAGCCACTAATTTCTAAGCAATGCTCCCTTAGACAATGGAGGGAGTCCCACCAAGAGATCCAGAGTCCAAACCCTGGCAGTCTAGTGGTTAAGAATATATGCTTCCATTGCAGGGACACGGATTTGATCCCTGGTTGGGGAAATAAAATCCCACATGCTGGGTGGTGCAGTCTAAAAACAGATAAATAAAAATAAATTTAAATAAACATCTTAAAAAAAAAAACCTAAAGAACCCATGCAGCAACATGGATAGACTTAGAGATTATCATACTAAGCCAAGTAAGTCTGAGAAAGACAAATACCATTTATATGTGGAATCTAAAATACAATACAAATGAACTTATCTACAAAACAGAAACAGAGTCACGGACAGAGAGGATAGACTTACAGTTGCCAAAAGCTGGGAGGAAAAGGAAGGATTGGGAGTTTGGGGGTTAGCAGATGCAACCTAGCATGTATAGATTGAATAAACAATGAGGTCCTGCTGCACAGCACAGGGAACTATATTTAACATCTTGTGATAAGTCAGAATTGAAAAGAATATGAAAAAGGACATATATATATATGTACTGGGGGCTTCCTGGTGGCTCAGTGGTAAAGAATCTGCCTGCCAAGCAGTAGGTGCAGGTCTGATTCCTGGATTGAGAAGATCCCCTGGAGAAGGAATCAGATGGGAATCAAATCCCATGGACAGAGGAGCCTGGTGGGTTACAGTCCATGGTGTTGCAAAAGAATCAGACACGACTAGCGATTAAACACCACCACTAACAACAAATGTATAATGGAGTCACTTTGTTGTACATCATTATAATCAACTAGACTTCAATAGAATTAAAAATAATAATAATAAAACTCAAGAACCCATCTAGGTTTTTTGATGGAAGCCAAAGCAAACACTGTTTGTAGACAGCTCGAAAGGGCTGTCATTCTCCTTCTCCCCTCCCTTCCTACCTCTTCCCAATTACCAGGCTCAAAGAATTACTGAAATTAAATATAGCAATTGAAGCTGCCTATTGTGTCCTGGTATGTAATACATCACAGTGACGCCTTCAGACTCAGCCATCCATCTGAATCGCCTCTGGTGTGTGTTTCATACGATGGTTATTGTTGTGAAAAGAGACCCAGGAATGAGCTCTTGCATTATTCACTTCATTTATTTTGATACAATATTTGGAGCCACTTCATTAAATTTGCTTAGAGTGTCCTGTCATTTTCCCCTCTGCCCGTGTCTGTTTCACACAGATAATATAACACAGAGAGAGTGAAAAAAGTTCCTTTGGAAGGGAAGAGAAATTATTTAATGTGATTTATAGATCAGCGTGAACGTTTTTCTTTTTTCCCCTCAAAGGCTCCAAAGAGCATGAAACATTTCATTAGTGAACATATCAATGATTTAGCTTCTAAATGGCTGAGCCAATTAAGCTGTTGTACTTCAAGATGAAGAGAGACCCTGTTTTGGCATTGTTTAGTCTTTTTTGTTTTTTGGAGGGGAAGGTTTCTCCAGGTGAAGCTAACTGTGACAGCAGAGATGCTAAACAGGCAGTAATGTGCGTGCAGTTTTAACTTTTATCCATGTGAGAGACAGAAATCTTTCAGTTCTAGGCTATCTTGCTGATCAAGAATCCGAGTGGCCAGCTCATTCAGAAAGTGTTGCTTTTCTACAATTAATGACTATCAACTGTTGCTAAGAGATGTTAGGTGAACAGGATTTTAAGAAACTTGTTGAGGTCAACTGGATTTAAAGGTCCCTTGGCCCAGTTTCACAGTGGGAACCCTGAGACCCCTGGTAAAACAACAAGACTGATTGAAGAAGAGGAGTCGAAATGACAGAATGTCAGAATTCCTAACCCAATGCTCATCTCTTTAGGCACACTGGCTCCAAAATTACCCAGAGATGAATATACAGAAAAGGAAGACGATAGAAACAAGAAACGAGTGTGTGTTTATTTTTACTTCTCCAGCTTTCAGGAGAGGGAAAAACTTCTATAAGAATATACTTGTGTGCCTGCAGTGGGGCTGGTGTTCACTGCTGTGCCCCTGCAGGGCTGTCCCACGTCCACTCTGATTGGTCAGGGTTCGCACTACTCATTAAGTATTTTGAATACAGTCACTGCATCTGTCGAGAGGACCAGTTTAAAAAGGAAGGCATAGTGAAAAGATGCTCAATATCGCCAATTACTAGAGCAACGCAAATCAAAACTCCAGTGAGGTATCATCTCACAGTGGTCAGAATGGTCATCATCAAAATGTCTACAAATTACCAAAGCTGGAGAGGGTGTAGAAAAAAGGGAACCCTCCTACACTGTTGGTGGGAATGTAAGTTGTTTGCAGCCACTATGGAGAACAGTATGGAGGCTCCTTAAAAAACTAAAAATAAAATTACCATAGAATCCAACAATCCCACTCTTGGACATATACCTAGACATGACTATAATTCAAAAAGATGCATGCACTCTCAATGTTTACAGCAGCACTATTCACAATAGTCAAGACACGGAAACAATCTAAATGTCCGTCGACAGATGAAGAATAAAGATGTGTTACACATAAATACTGGAGTACTAAAAATGAATGAAATAATGCCATTTGCAGCAATACGGATGCAACTAGAGATCGTCATGCTGAGTGAAATAAGTCAGAGAAAGACAAATACCATATTTCACTTATATGTGCAATCTAAAATATGGCACAAATGAACTTATCCCTGAAATAGAATCATGGACATAGAGAACAGACTTGTAGTTGCCAAGCGGGCAGGGAGAGAGAAGGATGGGCTGGGAGTTTAAGGTCAGTAGAGGCAAACTATATAGAATGGATAAACAGCAAGGTCCTACTGTATAGCACAGAGAACTATATCCAATCTCCTGGGATAAACCATAATGGGGGAGGATATTATTTAAAAAAGAATGTATAATATAGGTGTGTAACCGAGTCACTTTGCTCTACAGCGGAAATTAACACAACATTGTACATCAACTATACTTCAATAAAAAATAAATGTAAAAGAAGGCATCTTACAATGTCTTATGTATTATTCAACTTTTTCCTATTTATATAATACCTTACTGTACTATTTATTCCAAAATGATTTGACGTTTAGTGAGAAACTGAGGAAAAGAAACATACACAATTATTCCTTAAGAAAAGAAGTTATAGGCAGTTTATATAATGCAGGTAAAACTCGAATTAAGCAATATGTATATATATCTAGATGTTCACATTTTTAGGTTCAGTTCACATTAATAAGAACATTAAATAAAGAGATTCTTTGGTCACATAAAAGAGCTGATTTTTGCTATCCTTTCTCCCTAAGAATCAATGTTGTCGTTTATAGTAATTTATTGCCTTTTCTTTGACAATGTCTGCTCATAATATAATAGATATAGAGGGACTTCCCTGGTGGTCCCATGGTTAAAAATCTGCCTTGCAATGCAAGGGATGTGGATTTGATTTCTGATTGGAGAACTAAGACCCCACTTGCCTCGGAACAACCAAGTGAAAGAAAGTGAAGTCGCTCAATCACGTCCGACTTTTTGTGATCCCGTGGACTGTAGCCTACCAGGCTTCTCCATCCATGGGATTCTCCAGGTAAGAATACTGGAGTGGGTTACCATTTCCTGCTCCAGGGGATCTTCCCGACCCAAGGATCAAACCCGGGTCTCCTGCATTGGAGGCAGACGCTTTAACCGCTGAGCCACTAGGGAAGCCCTCACAACCACCGAGCCCACATGCCACAGCTAGAGAGTCCGTGCGCTTGCAACAAAAGACGCTGCAAGCCACAACTGCGCCTCCACGCAGCCAAATAAAGAGATAAACAAAAGATGCGGAAATCAGAAAAGGAGGAAACCAAAGGAATATGAGCTCTCTGTTCATTGCTGCAGTGATGTTTAATGTGTTCAAATGTTTTCCTATGAAGCTTGCAAAACACATTTTTCTAAATAGGGAATGCCTGCATGAAGTGTCGGAGAAGGCGATGGCACCCCACTCCAGTACTCTTGCCTGGAAAATCCCCCAGACGGAGGAGCCTGGTGATCTGCAGTCCATGGGGTCGCACAGAGTCGGACACGACTGAAGCGACTTAACAGCAACAGCATGAAGTGTATCAACTTGCAACAGTAAGTTTTAGATAGCAAAACTTGGCATTATTAATATTGTTTATTTTTAAAAATTGCCTTTTGAAAGGCTTTGCATTACATCTAAAAAATTACAAAGTGAAAACAATGATAAAACAGGACATCACGGTCACATGTTATTTTGCGGTTTTAGTATCACTCTTTCTCTGGTGACAGCATCTCAAATTTGCTTTGAGGAAGATGAAAGTGAAAGTGTTAGTCGCTCAGTCGTGTCTGGTTCCTTGCAACCTCATGGACTGTGACCCACCAGCCTCCTCTTTCCATGTAATTCTCCAGGCAAAAATACTGGAGTGGGTAGCCATTCCCTTCTTCAAGAAATCTTCCAACACAGGGATGGATACTGGGTCTCCTGCATTGCATGCAGATTCTTTACTGGCTGAGCCCAGTTGGATGCAGTCTGGTGAAGCTATCAGTCAAGTTGTCTGGACCTCCTCCATTCAGAGGATGTCCACCCAGATGCCCCCAGTTTCTGCATTTTACTGATGTTGTGATCTGTTGGTCCTTTCCTATCCATTTTAAGTCTATGTTTCAGCCTGATTTCCCATTTCAAAGAAATCTATTATTATCTTTTTAAATTTTTATTAATTTAATTTTTATTTAATATTGTGGCGGAAAGCAAAAAACTAAAAAGCCTCTTGATGAAAGTGAAAGAGGAGAGTGAAAAAGTTGGCTTAAAACTCAACATTCAGAAAACTAAGATCATGGCATCTGGTCCTATCATTACATGGCAAATAGATGGGGAAACAATGGAAACACTGACAGACTTTATTTTGGGGGTTCCAAAATAAAGTGACTGCAGCCATGAAATTAAAAGATGCTTACTCCTTATAAGAAAAGTTATGACCAACCGAGACAGCATATTAAAAAGCAGAGACATTACTTTGCCGACAAAGGTCCATCTAGTCAAAGCTATGGTTTCTCCAGTAGTCATGGATGGATGTGAGAGTTGGACTATACAGAAAGCTGAGCACTGAAGAATGATGCTTTTGAACTGTGATATTGGAGAAGACTCTTGAGAGTCCCTTGGACTGCAAGGAGATCCAAGCAGTCCATCCTAAAGGAAATCAGTCCTGGGTGTTCACTGGAAGGACAGATGCTGAAGCTAAAGAACCTGATGGCCACCTGATGTGATGAACCAACTCATTTGAAAAGACCCTGATGCTAAGAAAGATTGAAGGAGGGAGGAGAAGGGGGTGACAGAGGATGAGATGGTTGGATGGCATCAGCAACTCAATGGACATGAGCTTAAGTAGGGTCTGGTAACTGGAGATGGACAGGGAAGCCTGGTGTGCTGCAGTCCATAGGGTCACAAAGAGTTGAACACGACTGAGCAACTGAGCTGAACTGAACTGAACTGATTGTGGTATAGTTGACTTACAATGTTGTGTCAGTTTAAAGTATACAACAAAGCCATTTAGTTATACATATACATGTGTCCATTCTTTTTCAGATTGTATTCCCATATAGGTTATTACAGATGTGAAATGGAATATCATATCAATAAACAAGGATGTAGCAGCCATCAGTGACGTTAAGCCTCCAAATGTGGCTGAGGCTCCCAAAAGGGAACACAATGCCTGAGAGCCCGCAGATGTCATCACTCCCTACAGTGACTGCTGAAAAGCCCTGGGGGATGTGAGAGAAAAAAAAACAAAACAAGATTTGGCCCCAGATAGCTGAGGTGCATATGAAAGGAATGAATTCAGTGAGCCCAGACACTTGCATCTTCCCATACACAGAAGAGCGTTAAACTCCTTACTTGATATCTAGGTTTTCTTACTACTTAACAATAATCTTTGATGTCCAGACTGCCTGCCCCCCTTTGTTGCAAGCAAGTATAGAGCATGACTCCCCCTCCTGCCTCCTGAGCAGTTTTCTCAGAGCTACTGAGATGCTGTCTCCAGGGCTTCGGGTACTAAACATTCCCACCAAATAAAATAGCTCTCTACTTACAGGTTGTGACTGATTTTTCAGTCGACACAGACTACTGAGTAGAGTACTCTGTGCTCTAGACTAGGTCCCTGTTGATTATTTTATTTATAGTAGTGTATATCTGTTAATCCTAAACTCCTAATTTATCCCTGCCCCCAATTTTCTATTTTGTAAGATACCCCATTACCTTCTAATAAAGGCTATTTCTCTTTAAATCAGTCAAAATCATATAAGATAGGTATACTTGTATGTATAACTGAACCACTTTGCTGTACACCTGAAACTAACATAACATTGTAAATCAACTATTCACCCAATAAGGGGCTTCCCAGGTGGCTCAGTGGTAAAGAATCTGCCTCCCAATGCAGGAGATACAGGAGACGGAGATTCAGTCCCTGGGTGGGGAAGACCCCCTGGAGGAGGAAATGGCAACCCACTCT
This sequence comes from Oryx dammah, assembly GCF_014754425.2. Taxonomy (NCBI): domain Eukaryota; kingdom Metazoa; phylum Chordata; class Mammalia; order Artiodactyla; family Bovidae; genus Oryx; species Oryx dammah. Next base: position 47,518,438 of record NW_024070196.1, read on the forward strand.
GATATTCTTGCCTGGAAAATCCCATGGACAGAGGAGCCTGATGGGCTACAGCCCTTGGGGTCACAAGAGTCAGACATGACTTAGCAACTGAGCACACACACATACTCCAATAGCAAAAAAAAAAAAAAAAAAAAAAGCTGACCTGGTGGAGAAAAATTAGTCAAAATCATTTTTTGTTACAACAAAAGAATGTTGGATTCTAACAGGAAAGAGTCCACTTTGACTCTTCATGCTAGACCTGTGTTTTTGGCCACATTTATTATAATCAGGCATTATGGCCTGTCTCAGAGAATCCTGCCCCTCTGCCTGAGTGCTTGCTGTGCTTCGTCACACAGTCATGTCCAACTCTTTGTTACCCTATGGAATGTAGCCTGCCAGGCTTCTCTGTCCATGGGGATTCTCCAGGCAAGAGTACTGGAGTGGGCTGCCCATGCCCTCCTCCAGGGGAATCTTCCTGACCTACGGATCAAACCCAGGTCTCCTGCATTGCAAGCAGGTTCTTTACTGTCTGAGCCACTCAAGCTAAAGCCTTTTTTCAGAATCCTGTCTACCTGTAGATGGCAGAAAGGAAGAAATTAATACATCCCCCTGCCTGAAGCTTGCCATTCTAGGAGGTACTTGCAAGACTAAATGACCTTTTTGCTTTGCTTCCTCACCTCCCTCTATCTCTGATACATAAAGGAACTTGGCATCCAGACCCCCACAAGAGGGTTATTTTGAGACATTAGTCTGCCGTATTCTTGGTCAGCTCTCTTTCCAAATAAAGTCATAGTCCTTGTCTTAACACCTGGTCTCTCAGATTCACTGGTCTCTCATGGGGCAAGCAGAGTGAGCTTGGACTCAGTAACAAATGAACCCCAAATGATGAGTCTCCTAATCTACTAGCAATGATATAAATCAATCCATGAGGTTGTAACAAAGAGTCATACTCCACAGATGGAATTAGTTCTCTGTAGGGATGCCTCCCTGAAGCAAATCTTCCTGAAAATACAGCTTGGAAACAAGTTATGGATGAGATTAAAATGCCTCTTGATTTGTCATCAGGAAGCATCAACTAGGGAGAAATTCTGTAACTGTGAGACTCTTAAGATGTTATAAAAATCTGTTGAAAATAAAATATTTACTGTGACCAGTGTGAACCTCAAGAGAAGATCTTTGCTGAATTCTGCAGGATCTTTCACTGCCATGCATGGATTCTCTAGTTGCAATGCAGGGGCTCCAGAGCAGACAAGCTCAGTAGTTGCCATGCACAGGCTTAGTTGCTCTGGGGCATATGGGATCATAATTCCCTGACCAGAGGTGGAACCTGTGTTCCCTGCATTGAGAGGCAGATTCTTCATCACTGGACCACCTGGGAAGTTCCAGGAAAGAGTTTTATCTGCTCCAGAGAAAGCATCTTACCAATCAATGCTTTATCCTGAGATACCTGGAAAGACATAACATATCCTAGTTACGCCGACAAACTATAGACATTAGCCCTTAATAAAAGAACAAGCACGTGTGGGGCCATTCTTCCTGTCCCCTTTTCATTGAATGGGGAGAAATGTGTTCAACTCTGGCACTTTCAAACAGCCCCTGGCACCAGCAACCCTAGCATAACGTTCTGCAGCAACATACATTTCCAGGGTGACAGCGTGGAAAGCTTCCTAAACACCAGCAGCCAGACCACTTTTTCATCCTCCTTGCTCCGTGGACCACTCCTGTGTCAGAAGAGACCCTACCTGAGTTATGGCAGGGCTGGTAAGTCTCCTGTACTCAGAAAGGCCACTTGATTATTGGTTGTTAGAGGCTGGTTTGTCCAAGCTGTGTGCAGAGCCTTGAGGGGAGGGAGGGTGGAGGCTGGACATTAGGGATGGGGTTCTTTATTATTTGCTGATTTGAATCATTTGAATGGGTGGTGGGTCCTGCCCAGAGATGATAATTGGGAGCAACAGGGCCTCTCCCAGAGCATCGGATTGTTAATTCTGTCCAGCAGTCAGACCCACATGTGTCTCTGCCCTTCTCCTGCTGCAGGCTGAGCTAGATGGTGGGACGTTGCCCCCTTACCAGCAGTGAAACTCCCCAACATCTGAGATCTGGAAGGAGGCTGCAGTTTATGGGAATCGAGGGATCACTCTCCCTGCTAAGATGAATGCAGAGAGCTGGGGCCTAGAGGGGGATCACCCAGGGCTGGGTCAGCCAGATCTGAGACCCTGGGGGATTTGCTTCCAGCAGAGGGAAACCCAAACATCACAGCTTTGAGGACCACACCGCACAGCCACGAGGTGCCCGAGGAGACATCTGTGACCCTGGAGGGTCAGGAAAGGGAGCTTAGGCTTACTACGGTTTCCCCACCTCAACCCAGCCCTTGGTTCCAAGAAGTAGATCCGTAGGAATCAAGGTTTCTACTGTGATCACCAGGTCCCTAAACATCCTGCAAACGCAGATGCAACCAGGGGCCAGGTGAACAGTCCCAATGACGGTGGAGACAGCGGCAACCTGGCCAGACACCCCCAGGGAAAGCAGGCTGTGCTGTCCAGCACCATCCAGCCATTATTGCCATGAGAGATGTGAGTCTGATGTCACCAGATTTTCTGATTTTTGGAGGGTGAAGATAGAGAGTGGAAAAGAATGTAGAAATCAGGATTTAATGTAAACCCTCCAATATTTTGTGGGTGGCTCAATTTTAAAACGAATCACCAGTCTAGGTTTGATACAGGATACAGGATGCTTGGGGCTGGTGCACTGGGATGACCCAGAGAGATGATATGGGGAGGGAGGTGGGAGGGGCATTCAGGATTGGGAATTCATGTATACCCATGGCGGATTCATGTTGATATATGGCAAAACCAATACAGTATTGTAAAGTAAAATAAAGTAAAAAAATAAATAAATAAAATTTAAAAAAAATAAAAAACATTCCAAAGGGACTTCTCTGGTGGTCCAATGCAGGGGGCCTGGGTTCAATCCCTGGTCTGGGAACTAGTTCCCACACATAGCAACTAAAAGTTTGCACAAATAAAGATCCTGCTTGTGCAATGAAGATTGAAGATCCTGCATGGTGCAGCTAAAACAAGTGCAGCCAAATAAATAAATAGATAAACATATATTTTTTTTAAATCCCCCAAATTACACCAAGTCAGCCTGTGGTCCAGGCTGTGAGTGCTACCTTCCAGTGAAACTTCTCGATGGTAATAATGATAAATAACATTAATGTGACACCTACTGCATGACCAGTCCTGGTGCTGAGAGCTTCATATACCTTGTGTCGCTTAGTTTTCTGGCAACATCAGAAATTGCTGCTTATCTATTCATTCATTCATTCATTTTTTTTTTGGTATTCATATTCATGTTCTTATTTATCATTAATCTTTTTTTGAATAAATGTTGAGATTTAAACTGATAAACTACTTAAAATTGACATACAATAATATATAATACAATTACAGATCTACAAGGATTCCTAAAAAAAAAGGCAATGCCAAAGAATGCTCAAACTACCGCACAATTGCAATCATCTCACATACTAGTAAAGTAATACTCAAAATTCTCCAGGCCAGGCTTCAACAGTATGTGAACCGTGAACTCTCAGATGTTCAAGCTGGATTTAGAAAAGACAGAGGAACCAGAGATCAAATTGCCATCTGTTGAATCATCAAAAAAGGAGGAGAGTTCCAGAAAAACATCTACTTCTGCTTTATTGACAATGCCAAAGCCTTTGACTGTGTGGACCACAATAAACTGTGGAAAATTCTGAAAGAGATGGGAATACCAGACCACCTGACCTGCCTCTTGAGAAACCTGTATGCAGATCAGGAAGCAACAGTTAGAACTGGACATGGAACAACAGACTGGTTCCAAATTGGGAAAGAACTATGTCAAGGCTGTATATTGTCACCCTGCTTATTTAACTTATATGCAGAGTACATCATGAGAAACACTGGGCTGGATGAAGCACAAGCTGGAATCAAGACTGACAGGAGAAATATCAATAACCTCAGATATGCAGATGACACCACCCTTATGGCAGAAAGTGAAGAAGAACTAAAGATCCTCTTGATGAAACTGAAAGAAGAGAGTGAAAAAGTTGGCTTCAAACTCAACATTCAGAAAACGAAGATCATGGCATCTGGTCCCATCACTTCATGGCAAATAGATGAGGAAACAATGGAAACAGTGACAGACTTTATTTTGGGGGGTTCCCGAATCACTACAGATGGTGACTGCAGCCATAAAATTAAAAGATGTTCGCTGCTTGGAAGAAAAGTTATGACTGATATAGACAGCATATTAAAAAGCAGAGACATTACTTTGCCAACAAAGTCCGTCTAGTCAAAGCTGTGTTTTTTCCAGTAGCCATGGATAGATGTGAGAGTTGGGCTGTAAAGAAAGCTGAGTGCAGAAGTATTGATGCTTTTGAACTGTGGTGTTGGAGAAGACTCTTGAGAGTCCCTTGGACTGCAAGGAGATCCAACCAGTCCATCCTAAAGGAAATCAGTCCCGAATAATCATTGGAAGGACTGATGCTCCAATACTTTGGCTACCTGATTCGAAGAAGTGACTCATTTGAAAAGACTCTGATGCTGGGAAAGATTGAAGGTACAAGGAGAAGGGAATGACAGAGGATGAGATGGCTGGATGGCCATCAATGGACTCAATGGACATGAGTTTGGGTAAACACCAGGTGTTGGTGATACACAGGGAGGCCTGGCGTTCTGCAGTCCATGGGGTCACTAAGAGTTGGACACAACTGAGCAACTGAACTCAACTGAAGGATTCATTCATTTTTCACGCCTCTCTGGAGCACCCCTTCTGGGCCGTAGCGTTACCAGCGTGGGGTCTGGCACAGTGGGCGGAGGTGGGCCAAACGGTTAGCAAAGAAAGCCATCAATGGACAAGGTCATTTCAGACACTGACAGGTGCCATACAGAAGATAAAACTGGGTGATCCATGCAGAAAAAGAGTGGCCCTCACTCGATGCAACTAGAGAAGAGCCTGCACAGCAACAATGACTTGGCACAGGCAAAAACAATAGATAAATAAAATTTAAAAACAAAAAACAATACTGGGTGATACAGTGAAGTCCTAAGTAGACACTTCTTTGAAGAAGGTGAACAACGAGGTCTCTGTACAGGATGTGACGTAAGATTCAGCCGTTTGAGCATGGGGGAAGGAGTTACCACAGGAGAGAGGATGGCAGGGGTCAAGGTGCAGTATCCCCAAGGGACAGGAGGGGCAGGGCCATCCTAGAGGCTTCCCTCGTGGCTCAGCCAATAAAGAAGCTGCACACAGTGTGGGAGACCTGAGTTCGATCCCTGAGTAAGGAAGATCTCCTGGAGAAGGGAATGACTGCCCATTCCAGTATTTTTGCCTGAAGAATCCCATGGGCAGGGCAGCCTGGTGGGCTACACTCCTTGGGATTAAAAAGAGTTGGACACGACTGAGCAATTGACACTTTTTTACTTTCTGTGGCTGTGTTGGGAGGTAAGATTTTTCTTCTCAATACAATGAGAAGCTCTTAGCTGGGTCATCATCTTGTTTGCAACTTGTATTAATACAAGATGCCTCTGAGTGCTGTGTGCAGCATGGGCTGGAGAGGGGTGAGTCAGGATGGACTCACTAAAATGTAAGAGGTATTTACCATTTCACCTCTCCACCCCCTTACAGATGAGGAATGTAAGCAGTGCTTCTGGAATGCACTGGTCTCCATGAAAGGTACAAAGAAAACTTAAACCTCTAGAGGAAGGCAAAGCACTCACCTGAGAGGACCAGCCGGCACTTGTGTGTCACCAGCTGTGAGTCATGGAGGCCAGTTGGGGAGACTGTGTGTGTGTGTGTGTGTGTGTGTGTGTGCGCGCGCGCACAGAAGCAGATTCCTAGTCTTTCACCTAAAGTCTGAAGTTCAAATATGAGCCATCTGTCTTCCCCTGATCTGAGCATCACAGACCAACACACTTCAATTCCCCAGTTTGTCATTAACTGACTGAAAAAATGTCACATCTCTCAAAAACAGAACTGACCTTTGAGTGGATTTCCTGGCTGTTGGTGGAAGAGAGGGGTCGTGAAAAACCGCTTCTCTCTCAGGATCCACAAGGTTCCCTGGCAAAGCAGATGTAAGCAGCAAGCCAGGGCTGGGGGCAGGGGCAGACTTTGGGGCTGACTGCACGTCTTTCTTGGTGCAAAGGTGACAGCCTGACTGATAGTCAATTGTTGGGATGAGGGGGCTTCCTAACCTAGAAAAGTCCTCAAACTCCAATTACCCTTCCCTCCATCATGGTAGCTGGATGCCAAAACTCCTTGCATTCGACACTGCCCTAAGTTAAGATTCTTTAGATCCTAGGCAGATGAAAATGTGTTCCCAGGGAGGAGTGATTTTAATCCATTATTTTTGACATGATTCAGTAAAATTGACTGTCATTATTTAGCAAGACTTGGAGAGGTGGCACACGGGCCTGGAAAGTTTTTACTGAAGATAGCGGGAAATAGCAGGAAGAGAATGGCTTACAGTTACAGATGAGCATATAAATTTCTGGAAATAATGACAGAGATTTGCTGAAAACTCATGATTCAGAAGAACCCCAAAGGAAAGTAGAGACAATTAAATTGAGCAGATTCATCAACACTTGTTCAGTAAGAGAAATATGAAGATGTGTGTGTTGGTTTTCTAAGAGAGAGAGTGTGCTATGAAGTTTTCCAGCATGGTAATGAATCAGCAAGAATAATTTTGAAGAGGACTTCCCTGATGATCCAGTGGCTAAGACTCTGTGCTTCCAATGCAGGGGACCAAGGTTCAATCCCTGATCAGGAAACAAGATCCCAAATGCTGCAACTATTTGCATGATGCAACTAAAGAACCCATATACCACAACAAAGATTGAAGATCCCTCAGGTTGCAACTAAGATGCAACACAGCCAAATAAATATTTTTTAAAAAATAATAATTTTGAAGACTTAAAAGTGGAGACTCAAGGTTATTTGTATCCCACATTCCTGGAAGCATTATTCACAATATTTAAAAGGTAGAGACAATCCAAATGTCCATCTAGAGAGGAGTGGTGGTTAAGCAAAATGTGGTGTCTATCTACAATGGAATGCTACTTGGCCTTTAAAAGGAATGAACATTTGATATAATTCTATAACATAAGTGGACCTTGAAAACACTGTGCTTGGTAGAATAAATGATATGAAGGGCAAACACTGTGTCATTCCACTTATACAGGGTACCTGGAATTCAAATTCACAGAGACACAAAGTAGAATACATCGATACAGCCACTGCAGAGGTTCCTTAAAAACTAGAAATAAAACCAACATATGTATAACATAGGGAACACAGTGCTGGACTCTGTGACCACCTAGAGGGGTGGGATGGGGTAAGGGGTGGAGGGGGAGGTTTAAGAAGGAGGGGACATATGTATACGTATGATTCACGTTGCTGTATGGCAGAAGCCAACACAATATTGTAAAGAAATTATCCTCCAATCAAAAATAAATTAAAGAAAAAAGTTTACTAGAGGGGAACTTGCCTGGTGGTCCAGTGGTTAAGAATCCACCTGCCAATGCAGGGAACACGAGTTCAATCCCTGGTCTGGGAACTAAGATTCCAGATGTTGCTGGGCAACTAAGCCCGTGTGCCATGGGTTGTTGTTTGAAACAGTCACTCCTGCTCCTCCCCTAAGGTCCAGTTGCTATGGGAGAACTATGCGGTCAGGCATCACCACTGACTTGCTTTAGGCAATGAGACGTGAATAGACATGCCTTTCACTAATTCCCAGACAGAGCATCACTGACTGTTCCCCACTCTTCTTCTTTCTCTTCCGCCACAAGATTGGAAGCATCGTGAATGGGAGACATTCTGTCATGGTAGACATATGATGTGAGCCTGAAATGAATCTCAGGGGTTGTAGGTCTCTGGATCCAGGGGTTGTTTGTTACTGGAATATAATCAGCCTCAGCTGGTCAGTCACGGACTTACCTTACAGGCTCCCATTATATGTATGAGGTAACAGAGGACTTGCCCACTGCCACAGAGCTGGTCATTGGCAGAGCCTGACCTCAGATCTCAGGGGGTTGACTCCCCCAGACATACTCTCTTGATCCTCACAATCAACCTCCTCTCTCTCAGCCCATTTATTTCAACAGATGACTTCTCTCCTGGTGGATCCAAACACTCACGTTCTATTTCTCTTTACACAGTCCCCAGTTTCTGAGACAGCTCTCTTGCATAACCTCAGGTTTTTTTTTTTTCTGTGGAATCCAGCCTGGGTGCTGCCTTCATACCAGCAAGACCCCCAGGGGTTCTCATCAGAGCTGGGTGTAACGAGGGAAGCTTTTGCACAGAGTGTAGACTGATTTTCTTCCCTCCTGAGGTGGGAGCGATGCGGGTCAGAATAACGTACCCTACCCTAATCCACGGAAGACAAGTGATGCCTCTTTGGTTCCCCCAAAGGACAAGTGAGTCCCCAGTCCATTTGTAATATCTCTGCAGGAGCACTCTGTCCCAAAGATATAACACAGCACAGAGTGTACTTTCTTATCATGCTGGTGGAAAGCCAACTCCTGCTTTAACAGTAAACTCTCCTGACATCTCCAATGGAGATAATTACAGTTCTTAAAGGAACTTTTGGCCTTGCTAAAAATACTTACCAACAGTTTGCATGGCAAGGAAGGCACTTACAGGTGATCCAGGGAAGACTCTGGAGCCGTTGTTTGCGAATTCATCAGGGAACCCCCCTGGCTGCCTGTCCGCCTCCCCATCTGAAGTGCTTTCATTCCTCCTGCATCATCCTCCCCTTGACCTCACACTCATGCTTCTGACACTAGCGAGCGTAGGTGAACGCCATCCTACCCAACAGTGAGGGGAAAGCAAGGAGATAAAGCTGTTTAGTTCAGGGACTCTGGCAGATGCTGCTACGGGGTCACCAAACCCTAATTTCCTTTCCACTTGGGAACACAGCTAAACTAAATTTCTCAGGGTTCCTGGTGGTGGAAGAAAGCAAATGCCTGAGGTGTGGTCAATAGAAATATGGGAGAAAATGATATCTTCCAATTAAAGCATGGAGCAAAGAAAACCTGTGGGTATGATCTCTGTCTTTCCCCCATCCACCAGCTAAATGGTGAAGCCTTAGAGGAGGGCAGAGCAACAAGATGGAAAGAATCTGGGTTCCTGAGTCACCGTGTGGAAGATGCCTACTATACACATACTCCAAACTGTTAAATGAACAAGGAACAAACTGTGTTAGCCACTGTTTATGTCAGATAACCCGTCCTGACTAATACAAAATTCCTGACCCAGTGTTCCTCGTACTCAAATTCTATTGTTCAGTTGCTAAGTCATGTCTGACTCTATTCCCAGATTCAACTGGGTTTTCCAGGAATCCCTGGAAGAGCCCATGTTGGAATACTACACTCTAAGCTAAGCTGCTGCTACTGCTGCTAAGTTGCTTCAGTCGTGTCCAACTGTGTGCAACCCCATAGACGGCGGCCCACCAGGCTCCCCCGTCCCTGGGATTCTCCAGGCAAGAACACTAGAGTGGGTTGCCATTTCCTTCTCCAATGTGTGCAAGTGAAAAGTGAAAATGGAGTTGCTCAGTCGTGTCCAACTGTTAGCGACCCTATGGACTGCAGCCCACCAGGCTCCTCTGTCCATGGGATTTTCCAGGCAAGAGTACTGGAGTGGGGTGCCATTGCTACCCACAATGTACTTCTTCACTCATTATCATCCTTATATACGTCTTCCACCTGCTAATTCTATCCTGTATCCTTTTGCTATAATAAAACATAATCATGAGTATATCCCTTGGACAGCAAGGAGATCAAACCAGTCAATCCTAAAGGAAATCAACCCTGAATATTCACTGGAAGGAGTGATGCTGAAACTGAAGCTCCAATACTTTGGCCACCTGAGGCGAAGAGCTGACTCATTGGAAAAGACCCCGATGTTGGGAAAGACTGAGGGCAGAAGGAGAAGGGGGCAGCAGAGGATGAGACAGTTAGATAGCATCACCAACAGGATGGACATGAGTTCAAGCAAACTCAAGACAGTGAAGGATAGAGGAGCCTGCAGTCCATGGGGTTGCAAAGAGTCAGACACAGTTTAGCAACTGAACAACAACAATATGAGTATAATAGTTTTGCTGAGTTCTGGGAGTTCTAATGAGTCATGAACTCGAGGGTGGGATTAAAGAATTCCCCAGCTGTAGGGAGGCAAAGGTATTCTAATTTAAAAATTTGGTATGGGAAAATACAGAGACTTGAAAATGCCATTTGTGAACAGACATGGAAAAAAAAATTACTCTCAAACATATGGGAAAAGGTTCAACTTGACTCCATAGCATCACAAGTATAGACTAGAAGCAGATTGAAATATTATGTTTTTAACCTAGCAGCTTGGCACAGATCCCAAAGCCTGGCAACACACTGTGCTGGTAAAGCTGAGGGAGAGCAGACGCTCCTACGTAGATAGTGGAAACGTAAGCTGATACAAGCTCCATATGGATTAATTTGGCAGTGTTCATCAAATTAGAAACACACATACCTTTGACCCATCTACTCTTCTGCTGTGAATATATCCCACCCATATATATGAAATGCAGGAATACATGTCCATAAGAGTGTTCACTGCTGCATTTTTGTGGTGAGAGCAAAAAATTGAGAACAACCCATGTGTCCATCATCAAGGAACTGGTTGGATAAATTGCATTATATCCAACAGAATATATCATCAAAAAGAGTGCATCTGAAAAAGAAAAGGAAAGAGGAAAATGTGTACTGATGTAGACAGAGACACATTTCAGCGAGGGAAAAAACTTAGGTTACGTAATAGTATGCATAGCACTACAACTAGTTATATGAAAAAATGGGGGAAATATGAATGTATTTTGTATTTGCTTCTGCTTGCATGAAGATGCTCTGTAATGAAACACAAATAATTAAAATAATGACCTGTTGGGGGGTAAAAGGAGGAAGGGCAATGGGGATATTATTTTTGAACCATTTAAATGTGTTGCTTATTTAAGGGGTTAGATTTGGGGAGGGGGGTATGCCACACAGCATGTGGGATCTTAGTTCCTTGACCAGAGATCATATCTGTGTCCCCTGAAGTGGAAGCACAGTCTTAACCATTGGACTGCCATGGAAGTCCCTAAGGGGTTAGATTTTTAAAAACAAAACAAAAATACTGTTTTCTAAATCCCAGTATAGTTTGAATGTTTCTAAAAGATGGAAGTGAAATGTATTCAGAAAGTTGCTTTGTGTCATTTATGTCGCTGTCTACAGATGTGGTAGTCACAGTCTCTAAAGCTTCCCCTGCCCCAATCTGTGACCCTAGGCTTCTGATGTTCACACCCTGGGCCATCCCCTCCCATTCGTGTGATCTGGACTTATCAACCCAATTCTAACTAATACAATGTGGCAGAAGAGATGAATTATAAAAAGGTTATAAAAAGGCTGTAGCTGCCGTGTCAGAAGAATGGAAACCTACAGTCTTCAAAGAGACTCTCTTTAAAGAGAAAGAGAAAAGAAGACTCTCTCTTGGGTTGCCGGCTCTGGTGGCAGCCTGATGGGAAGTCCATGTGGCAAAGCAGTGAGGATGATCAGCAGCCACGTGGGTGGGCTTAGAAACATCTCCCTCTTCCCCAACTGGAGCCTTGAGAGGTTACACAGGTCAGGCTTAGTCTACATGGGAGGGGAATTATGTAGCGATGGAAATGGCAGGGATCACTGGACGCCATGTTGGAAACTCTGTTTTCACGATATTTGTAACAGAACTGGAAATATTCAGCACAGCCCCAGGGCTAGGGGATGGCGAGAAGGGAAGTGGGGGGCGAGGGAGACAGACAAGGATGGGAAACAAGGCGGAGAACAAGGTGGGTGCCTTATAAGACACCCACTATTGGGACTTCCCGGGTGGTTCAGTGGTTGAGACTCCATGCTTCCAACGTAGGGGTGCAAGTTGGCTCTCTGGTCAGAGAACTAAGACCCTGCCGCATGCCCACCCAAATAATAATAAAGAAATAAAAGCCCACAGATGATGCTAACATACAGTCAAGATGACAAACTACTGAACTAGTGCAATGACTGGATGGACGTCAATATCATCTGGGGAGGTTAAAAAAGAAGAGATCCCACTGTTACCTACTTGGTGCTCTTCCTTTTAGTCCTTTGTCTATGCATTTTTTTTTTAACATCGAGCTGTGAGGCATGCAGGATTTTAGTTCCCCAACCAGGGATTAAATCCATGGCCCTGCTTTGAGAGCCTGGAGTCTGAACCACTAGACCACCAGGGAAGCCCCTCTCTTGCATTTATGTAGAACCTATATATGAGGGAAGAAATTAGCATAAATGGATAAAATGTCAAATATATCCATTGGCAATTTTTTTACCCAATAGGATATGTCATGGAATTCTATCCTGGTTGGCATATATAGAGCTACCTGATTTTTTTAACTGCTGCATGGTATTTCGTAGGATATATGTGCTGTGTATTAAATCATTCCCCTATTGGTATACTTTTAGGTTAGTTTTCAGTTTTGCACTATTATAAATATTGACAGCCAAATCTCAAAAGCTTACATGATGTATGTACGATTCCATTTCTGTGATAGCCTGGAAAAAGCTGTGCCTATGGGGAAGATATTGTGGTCATCAGAGGTAAGGGGTTGGGGAGGGAAGGTGTAATTATAAAGGGAGGTGCCAGGGGGAAAACGGAGGAGGAATAAATTGAAAGATTGGGATTGACACATACACACTATTATATATAGGATGGATAACTAATGAGAACCTACTGTAGAGCACAGGAAACTCTAGTCAATACTCTGTAATGACCCATATGGGAATAGAATCTAAAAAAGAGTGGATATATGTATATATAGAACTGACTCACTTTACTATACACCTGAAATTAACACAACATTGTAAATCAACTACACTCCAATAAAAAATTATTAAAAATAAAGGAGGCAAAGATCTAGAAAAGAAATTCAATTTTGAAATAAAAACTACTTATTTGACTTGTAAAAATAATGGAAGGCACAAAGAATTTTCTGTATCTTGATCCTGGTGTTAATTCCATGAATCCATACATCTGAAATTCATGGAACTCTATACACAAAGAAAGCTCATTATATTGTCTGCTAATTTTTAATTAAATTGATTTGAAACTTTATTCCTCTTGCACAATTGCTATCCTGCCTACCCATGCACCATGGGAGGGGAGCTGGAGTGGCTTTTAAGAGGAATTTCCTAGTCACAAGGCATCACATCGTCACTTTTAATATTTTCTGCCAGACTGCCCTTCAAAGTGGCTACACTCATGCAGTGTTCTTAAAAGCAATGTAGCCTGAAGGAGGTTTCCTACCATGGAGTTGATGGAAAAACTTCACACAGAATTGAAATCTATATCTTAGGAATCTTACAGTATCCCAAATCTATATTCTAGACTGCTGTCCTGAAGAATAGGATAGGAAATAAATCAGCAAGAGGGAATTCGAGCAGAAGTTTTAGAACTCACATAGTGGGACTTCCCTGGTGGTCCAGTGATTTAGACTCCATGCTTCCAATGCATGGGGACTGAGTTCAGTTCCTAGTCAGGAGCTAGATTCCCCATGATGCAGCTAAAGATCCTGCATACTGCAACGAAGACAAGAGATCTTAAGGGCCACAGCTAAGACCCAGTGCAGCCAAATAAATAAATTAATTAAATACTTTCAAAAACCCTCACCTAGCTATAGGGCATAGCAGGGAATAGGAATTAATAAAGATCAAAATGGTAAGAATAGTAAACACTTGCGTAGTGCTGTCAAGGTGCCAGGGACTAGACAATCACTTTGCATGTCATAAGTTATTGGATTCTCACAACAAACCCAGAAATTAGGTTACCTTTATAGCCCCATTTTACAGATGAGGAAACCGGGGCAGAAAGGGCTTGAGCAGTGTACCTGCTATCACAGCTAGAAAACAGCAGGTCTAGAGCTCAGTACAGAGCAGTCTAGCTGCAGAAGGCATGACCTTACATGCGTGAAATCAGTCAGGAGCTGAAATCCTGACATCTCAACACAATCTAGTTTGGTTTTCAAACACTACAACTGACAAGAGGAGTCAGAACCAGGTGGTGAGGATGCAAGCTTTCATCCCCCAGAAGCAATAGTCGAGAGTCAGTTGTTGCCTTTGGGGAAGGCACACTCAGCATTGACAGATGTTTTGTTTTCTGGAAAGAGACCAAAAGTAGGATTTCTTTATAAAATGTCTCAGTGCTAATGTATTGACTCAGTTTGGTTTTAATAACTGTATAGATCACATTACAACTTCTGAGTTAGAACTTGCTATGATAACATGATGCTTGAAAAGGTTAACCCAAACATGACCAGCATAGTTGTGATTCTTTTATATTTATTCTTATTATTTTGGCTGTGCGGCATGCAGGATGTCAGTTCCCCAACCAGGGATTGAACCTGGGCCCCCTCAGTGGAAGTGTGGCATCCTAACCACTGGACTGTCAGGGACGTCTCTGTGATTCTTTTATATCCAGCTTGACGTGCCACCCAAGTTAACTCTGTGTTGTTTATTATTGCATAAAACACACACACACACACCCCAAATGTCAGTGACCTAGAATAAAAATGGATGCTTATTTTCTATTATCATGTTTTGTTATTATTAACTGTAATATGACATGGCTTACGAATTATAATGTATTATAATGATTTACTTGGGTTCGATCCCTGGGTTGGGAAGATCCCCTGGAGAAGAGCATGGCAACTCACTCCAGTGTTCTTGCCTGGAGAATTGCCATGGACAGAGAAGCCTGGTGGGCTACAGTCCATGGGGTTGCAAAGAGTCAGACATGACTGAGCAACTAAGCATGTAATGATTTGTTAATTATTATGATTATTGCTCAGGAATCTGTGGTCCCACTGATCTAAGCCACGCTGGCTGACTGTGGCTGGAATCGCCCATGTTTCTGTGATCGGGTGTCTGGTCAGCTGTGGTCTGGATGGTTTAAGGAGGCCTCAGCTGGAATGACTACTCTATGCTCCACCAAGACTCTCATTTTCCAGCCAGCTAGCCTGGGCTTATTTATGTAGTGGTTCTGCAGGTTTCTAAGAAAAGCTTCATCAAGAGCATGGAACACTTCTTGGGTCCAGACTCAGGACTCACAAGACACTGTTCTGTTGCATTCTTCTCTCCAAGGCAGGTCAAAAGGCCAGTCTGTCTCCCACCCAGGAGTAGGAAAATAGACTTTTGTTTCTTTTGGCTGTGCTGGGTCTCTGTTGCTATGTGCAGGCTTTCTTTAGTTGCCTAAAGAATTGGGAATCTCATTCAGGTGGCTTCTCTTGTTTCGGAGCACAGGCTCTAGGGTGCACAGGCTCAGTAGTTGTGGCTCACAGGCTTTGTTGCCTCGTGGCATGTGGGATCTTCCCAGACCAGGGATCAAACCTGTGTCCCCTGCACTGGCAGCAGATTCTTAACCACTGGACCATCATAGAAGTCCAGAAAATAAGACTCTAGATGAGTGTACTGACAAGACACTAGGGTCATTTTTGTAGCCTTCCAACCTCCTCTTCCTGAGCTCCTCTCTCAAATCATTGCTGATTGTTTTATTTAACAAAAGACAAAGTGTGGAGAAACAACAAGTAGGCTTTCAGAAAAACTACTAAGTAAAATGGTTCATTGCCATCTGATAAATTCCCACTGTCCCGGCCCAATTTTAATCTTTGCTCCCCTTCCCAGGGAAATAGTCACCTAAGGAATTTGCAAGTAGAAGCCCAACACCATTGGGAGTTAATTCTATAGATTGCACTCTGCAAAAATAATGGAAAAAGTGAATAGGCTTAACTAAAATAAAAGGTCAGTAATATATTAACACTGTAACCCTTCAGAGAGAGCTTTTACTACCTTTTGCCTAGAATGTGCAGGTATATATTAATGGAATAGAACAGGGCCTGAAACAAAGGAATAACACTGTGAGTGCAAGCTACCACTATTATCACTCATAAATTCTGCAAAAATCTTACTAAGAACCTACTTAGTGCAAGATGTCACAAATGTGCATTGTAGTGGGACAGGCTGGGGCCTGGGACCCTTTGCTGTGGTGCCTGAACCTGGACAAATGTCCCCTTGAGCAACAAAATAGAAAGCGTAGGGGACTAAAAATAACTGCATGTACCCATAGTTGGGACAAATTCTGGACAAAAGATAAAAAAAGGACCAAAAATGTAACTGCCACTTCTGAAGAGAAGGGAGAAAAACCTACCCTCAACACCACCAGAGAAGTGGGCAAACCACCTAAGCCACCTCTCCAATCTGACTTCTGGACACACCCCAAATAAGGAACAAGCTTGCCACCCATTCAGGGAGCAAATGAACAAAGGAACCTGTTACTTGTTCTCACTCCTCTCTGCTGTAGCAGGAGCCCCAGTAAAACTTTGCCTGAATTTCTTGTCTGGCTTTGTATCAGTTTTTATTGATTGGAGAAGGTCAAGAACCCTGGTAGATATCAGTAAGATTTAATAAATATTCACTGGACATGAGTTTGAGCAAACTCCAGGAGATGGTGAAGGACAGGGAAGCCTGGAGTGCTGCAGTCCATGGGGTTACAAAGAGTCAGACTTAGTGACTGAACAATGACTTTGAGTAGAAATTAGCCAATCACGTTGCCATTCAGTTTTCAAAATGACACATTCTTAGGGTGGACCTAGAATAAATGGATTTGCAGAAACCAGGA
The DNA here is from genome assembly GCF_014754425.2 of Oryx dammah. Lineage (NCBI taxonomy): Eukaryota > Metazoa > Chordata > Mammalia > Artiodactyla > Bovidae > Oryx > Oryx dammah. The sequence goes on from NW_024070196.1 coordinate 47,535,139, forward strand.
ATGTGGGTTAACCAAATCAGTTCTGTGTTTCTGCCCTCCTAACTCTTGATTTAGACAGTGTGGTTAATAGAATATGACCTCCCCTAAAAGGATGCCCCTGAGAAGGCAATGGTAACCCACTCCAGCACTCTTTCCCGGAAAATCCCATGGACGGAGGATCCTGGTGGGCTGCCGTCTATGGGGTCGCACAGAGTCGGACATGATTGAAGCGACTCAGCAGCAGCAGCAGCAAAAGGATGCCTATATCTTAATCCATGGACCTTGTAGATTTGTTACCTTTTAGAGCAAAGGACACTTTACAGATGTGATTGAGTGAAAGATCCTAGTATGGGGAGATGCTCCTGGACATTCAGGTAGTCTCAGTGTCATCAAAAATTCTTAACAGAGGGAAACAGAGGGTCATAGCAAGAGATGTGAAGACAGAAGCAGAGGGCAGAGACCAAGATATGAAGACATGCCAAGAGTTTTGAGGATGGAAAAAAAGAATGACGAGATGGAGCCAAAGTAAAAACAACACCCAGGTGTGGATGTGACTGGTGATGGAAGCAAGGTCCAATGCTGTAAAGAGCAATATTGCCTAGGAACCTGGAATGTTAGGTCCATGAATCAAGGCAAATTGGAAGTGATCAAACAGGAGATGGCAAGAGTGAACGTCGACATTTTAGGAATCAGTGAACTAAGATGGACTGGAATGGGTGAATTTAACTCAGATGACCATTATATCTACTTCTAAGGGCAAGAATCCCTTAGAAGAAATGGAGTAGCCATCATAGTCAACAAAAGAGTCTGAAATGCAGTACTTGGATGCAATCTCAAAAACGACAAAATGATCTCTGTTCATTTCCAAGGCAAACTTTCAATATCAAGGTAATCCAAGTCTATGCCCCAACCAATAATGCTGAAGAAGCTGAAGTTGAACAGTTCTATGAAGACCTAAAAGACCTTCTAGAATTAATGCCCCCCAAAAGATGTCCTTTTTATTATAGGGGACTGGAATGCAAAAGTAGGAAGTCAAGAAACACCTGGAGTAACAGGAAAATTTGGCGTTGGAGTATGGAATGAAGCTGGACAAAGGCTAACAGAGTTTTGCCAAGAGAACACACTAGTCATAGCAAACACCCTCTTCCAACAACACAAGACTCTACACATGGACATCACCGGATGCTCAACACCAAAATCAGACTGATTATATTCTTTGCAGCCAAAGATGAAGAAGCTCTATACAGTCAGCAAAAACAAGACCGAGAGTTGACTGTGGCTCAGATCATGAACTCCTTATTGCCAAATTCAGACTTAAATTGAAGAAAGTAGGGAAAACCACTAGACCATTCACGTATGATTTGATTTATCAAATCCCTTATGATTATACAGTGGAAGTGACAAATAGATTCAAGGGATTAGATCTGATAGACAGAGTGCCTGATGAACTATGGACAGAGGTTTGTGAGATTGTACAGGAGACAGGGAGCAAGTTCATTCCCAAAAAAAGAAATGCAAAAAAGCAAAATGGCTGTCTGAGGAGGCCTTACAAATAGCTGTGAAAAGAAGAGAAGTGAAAAACAAAGGAGAAAAGAAAAGATATACCCATTTGAATGCAGAGTTCCAAAGAATAGCAAGGAGAGACAAGAAAGCCTTCCTCAGTGATCAAGGCAAAGAAATAGAGGGAAATAATAGAATGGAAAAGACTAGAGATCTCTTCAAAAAAATTAGAGATACCAAGGGAACATTTCATGCAAAGATGGGCTCGATAAAGGACAGAAATGGTATGGACCTAACAGAAACAGAAGATATTAAGAAGAGGTGGCAAGAATACACAGAAGAACTGTACAAAAAAGATCCCCAAGACCCAGCTAATCATGACGGCGTGATCACTCACCTAGAGCCAGACATCCTGGAATGTGAAGTCAGGTGAGCCTTAGGAAGCATCACTACGGACAAAGCTAGTGGAGGTGATGGAAGTCCACTTGAGCTATTTCAAATCCTAAAAGATGATACTGTGAAAGTGCTGCACTCAATATGCCAGCAAATTTGGAAAGCTCAGCAGTGGCCACAGGACTGGAAAAGGTCAGTTTTCATTCCAATCCCAAAGAAAGGCAATGCCAAAGAATGCTCAAACTACCACACAATTGCACTCATCTCACATGCTAGTAAAGTAATGCTCAAAATTCTCCAAGCCAGGCTTCAATAATATGTGAACCGTGAACTTCCAGATGTTCAAGCTGGTTTTAGAAAAGGGAGAGGAACCAGAGATCAAATTGCCAACATCTGCTGGACCATGGAAAAAGCAAGAGAGTTGCAGAAAAACATCTCTTTCTGCTTTATTGACTATGCCAAAGCCTTTGACTGTGTGGATCACAAGAAACTGTGGAAGATTCTTTAAGAGATGGGAATACCAGACCACCTGACCTGCCTCTTGAGAAACCTGTATGCAGGTCAGGAAGCAACAGTTAGAACTGGACATGGAACAACAGACTGGTTCCAAATAGGAAAAGGAGTACGTCAAGGCTGTATATTGTCACCCTGCTTATTTAACTTATATGCAGAGTACATCATGAGAAACACTGGAGTGGAGGAAGTACAAGCTAGAATCAAGATTGCTGGGAGAAATATCAATCACCTCAGATATGCAGATGACACCACCCTTATGGCAGAAAGTGAAGAACTAAAGAGCCTCTTGATGAAAGCAAAAGTGGAGAGTGAAAAAGTTGGCTTAAATTTCAACATTCAGAAAACAAAGATCACGGCATCTGGTCCCATCACTTCATGGCAAATAGATGGGGAAACAATGGAAACAGTGACAGATTTTATTTTGGGGGCTCCAAAATCACTGCAGATGGTGACTGCAGCCATGAAATTAAAAGATGCTTACTCCTTATAAGAAAAGTTATGACCAACCTAGATAGCATATTAAAAAACAGAGACATTACTTTGCCAACAAAGGTCCATCTAGTCAAAGCTGTGGTTTTTACAGTAGTCATGTATGTATGTGAGAGTTGGACTATAAAGAAAGCTGAGCACTGAGGAATTGATGGTTTTGAACTGTGGTGTTGGAGAAGACTCTTGAGAGTCCCCTGGAAATGCATGGGGATCCAACCAGTCTATCCTAAAGGAAATCAGTCCTGAATATTCATTGGAAGGACTGATGTTGAAGCTGAAACTCAATACTTTGGTGACCTGTTGCGAAGAGGTGACTCATTTGAAAAGACACTGATGCTGGGAAAGATTGAGAGCGGGAGGCGAAGGGGGTCAACAGAGCATAAGATGGTTCAGTGCCATCACCAACTCAATGGACATGAGTTTGGGTAAACTCTGAGAGTTGGTGATGGACAGGGAGGCCTGGCATGCTGCAGTCCATGGGATCACAGAGTCAGACACGACTGAGTGACTGAACTGAACTTGAGGATGGAGCAAGCGGCCATGAGCCCCCCATGCTATAGCACAGCCCTCATGTTTATTACAACAATATTTACAACAGCAAAGATATGCAAGCAACCTGTGCTGTGCTGTGCTTAGTCGCTCAGTCATGTCTGACTCTTTGTGACCCCATGAACTGTAGCCTGCCAGGCTCCCCTGTCCATGTGATTTTATAGGCAAGAATACTGGAGTGGGTTGCCATTTCCTTCTCCAGGGGTTCTTTGCAACCCAGGGATCAAACCCAGGTCTCCTGCATTGCTGGTGGATTCTTTACCAGTTGAGCTACCAGGAAATCCCATGCAAGAAGCCTAAGTGTCTATTAATAGACGAATAGATAAAGAAGATGTGAGATACACACACACACACACACACACACACACAATAGAATACTAAAAGTTGAAATCTTACCTCTTGGAACAGCCTGGACCTTGAGCGTATTATGCTAAGTGAAATAAGTCAGATGGAGGAAGACAAATACCATAGGATTTCACTTATATGGGGACATAAATAGGAAAGAAAAAGAACACACTGAACAAAAGCAAACACAGATACAGAGAACAGAGCAGTAGTTATCAGAGGGTAAGGGATTGGGGGCAGTGAAATGGGCACAGGGGCTCAACTGTATTGTGACAGATGAAAACTAAAAACTGTTGGTCTGTTGGATAACTCCTTAGTTTCTCTCTTGTGGGATTTTAGCTCCTCTACCAGGGATTGAACTCTGGCCGGCTGCAGTGAAAGTGCAGAGTCATAAACACTGGACCACCAGGAAACTCCGGGAACCTAAACTTTAGGTGGTGAGCACTCTGCAGTGTATACAGAAGTCAGTACGTGGTGAACAAATAGTGTTTTAAGCAATGTTGCCTCAATAAAGTGTTAAAAATTTAAACACAAAGCCTTGATTCCTAGGAACTTTTAAACACGTGTTTTAAAGACATACATTTAAAGACATAGTAGGGACCTCCCTGATGGTCCAATGGCTGAGACTCTAAGCTCACAATGCAGGGGGCCTGGGTTTGATCCCTGGTCAGGGAACTAGATTCCACATGGCACAACTAAAGATCCTGAATGCTGCAACTGAGACCCAGTATAGCCAAATAAATAAAAAATATATTTTAAAAATATATTAAAAAGCAAAAGCCATAATAGCTAGTGTCCATGTAATATATTTTCATTTCATAATGAATCCAAAGACAGGTGAAGAAACGATAGCTTCTTTATAGAAGAAGCTATTTGCAATGTTTCTCTAGGAAATTCTTAGAGATATACATGCATGTGTGCACGTGTATGGGGCCATTGCACATGTAATGTTGATGGATCACTTATGTTAAAGTTACCGCTTCTCATTTTATTTCCCCAGGGCCCCAGTAATAACCTGAGCCATTCTGCAGTACAAGTAATCTCTGAAAATTGTTCAGATCCCATCAGATATCTGCTAATGCTTGATTCAATTAAGCTTAAACTATAAATAACCTTTATGTAGAAGGGCAATTACACAAATCAAAGATGGGTCATGTAAAGAGATAGATGTGACGTTGGTTTACATCTCCCTAAAGCCGCGATACGTCTAGAAATAGGTCTTTATGCCCAGGAATGGGAGGAGCACAGATCTCTACAGTGGTCCCCAACAATTTTTGCCACCAGGGACCAGCTTCAAGGGAGATAATTTTTCCACGGACTTGGGGGAGATGATTTCAGGACGATTCAGTTCAGTTCAGTTCAGTCACTCAGTCGTGTCCGACTCTTTGTGACCCCATGAACCCCAGCACGCCAGGCTTCCCTGTCCATCACCAGCTCCCGAGAGTCCACCCAAACCCATGTCCATCGAGTTGGTGATGCCATCCAGCCATCTCATCCTCTGTCATCCCCTTCTCCTCCTACCCTCAATCTTTCCCAGAATCAGGGTCTTTTCCAATGAGTCAGCTCTTCGCATCAGGTGGCCAAAGTATTGGAGCTTCAGCTTCAACATCAGTCCTTCCAATGAACACCCAGGACTGATCTCCTTTAGGATGGACTGGTTGGATTTCCTTGCAGTTCAAAAAGCATCAATTCTTCTGCACTCAGCTTTCTTTATAATCCAACTCTCACATCCATACATGACCATTGGAAAAACCATAGCCTTGACTAGATGGACATTTGTTGACAAAGTAATGTCTCTGCTTTTTAATATGCTGCCTAGGTTGGTCATAACTTTCCTTCCAAGGAGTAAGTGTCTTTTAATTTCATGGCTGCAGTCACCATCTGCAGTGATTTTGGAGCCCGCAAAAATAAAGTCTGACACTGTTTCCACTGTTTCCCCATCTATTTCCCATGAAGTGATGGGACCAGATGCCATGATCTTCGTTTTCTGAATGTTGAGCTTTAAGCCAAATTTTTCACTCTCCTCTTTCACTTTCATCAAGAGGCTCTTTAGTTCTTCTTCACTTTCTGCCATAAGGGTGGTGTCATCTGCATATCTGAGGTTATTGATATTTCTCTCAGCAATCTTGATTCCAGTTTATGCTTCCTCCAGTCCAGCATTTCTCATGATGTACTCTGCATATAAGTTAAATAAGCAGGGTGACAATATACAGCCTTGATGTACTTCTTTTCCCATTTGGAACCAGTCTGTTGTTCCATGTCCAGTTCTAACTGTTGCTTTTTGACCTGCATACAGGTTTCTCAAGAGGTATGTCAGGTGGTCTGGTATTCCCATCTCTTAAAGAATCTTCCATAGTTTCTTGTGATCCACACAGTCAAAGGCTTTGGCATAGTCAATAAAGCAGAAAGAGATGTTTTTCTGCAACTCTCTTGCTTTTTCCATGATCCAGCAGATGTTGGCAATTTGATCTCTGGTTCCTCTGCCTTTTCTAAAACCAGCTTGAACATCTGGAACTTCACTGTTCACGTATTGCTGAAGCCTGATGATTAAAGTGCATTATATTTATTGTGCACTTTATTTCTATTATTATTGTATCAACTCCACCTCAGAGTTGATCATCTCATACCTCATAACCTCAGTATCAATCATCAGTCATTAGATTTTGGAAGTTGGGGATCCCTGCTCTAGAATATACCCCACTGTGACGGTAGGAATCTTTCCCTCCTTGGTTCACAGCCACCTTCCCCAAAGTCTACACCAGTGTCTGATCCATAACAAATGATCAAAGATTACTTGTGGAGTGAATAGATAATGGGTAAATGGGTGAGCCCCATTCAAGACAAAGCTGGAAGAGATCAGAATGGATTGTCATTGGAGACACGGAGATAATAAAAAGAACATCATGAAAGAACAAATTATGAAAAGATATACTCACATATCAATTAAGAACAAAGTGGTAAATCATGAATTTTAAGAGAATCCTTCAAGAATTTTACCCTGACTGTGCACCTAGATAGAGCTGTCAACTTTCCAATGACTGGTTTCTCTCCAACCCAAAGGAATGGAAGAAAGCGGAATGCTTCCCAGAATGATGAAATTATACTGGACAACTTAATGAAAAATTCACGGCTGCCACTGAGGCATTAAATGGTTGGTTTCCACATGGAAGCCTCCATGGCTTGTGACAAGCTCTTGACAAACTGTTTCTTTATTTTTTCATGGAAATGTTATGGAGGAGAAAGATTAAGCAAAAAGGCTTTCCCCAACTGCAGCCTTGTTGTCTGAGCTTCACTGCTCACCAGTCAAGACACAGCCAGAGGCAGGACCAGAAGGTCCAAAGATAGATGACACTTTCCTATCCAGTGATAATGAAGTATTAATCCTGTGGGTTTTCTGTTTGTTTTTTGTTTTTGTTTTTGTGTGTGTGTGTGTGTGAAGGGACTTGCGTTACAAATTGCTCATATAGAAAGAGGGCTTGTTTCTTCTTTTCCAGTGTAGTTTACCACCCCTGACTTCCACCAGGAAAAATAAAGTGTCTTCTTTGGAGATTTTCAAGTTCAAATAACCGAGGTTATGAGGTAATGAGAGATGAGTTCTGAGAGCTCAGAAACCACCCACATTTGGTTAATTTAGTACTCCTGGACTGGCCCTTAAATCTTAGGTGACTTTGGTCATCACTTTTTTTTCAATCTTAATCATTTTTATTTGACTTAACTGAAAAATAAATACAAGAGAATGGCTGTGAAACTACTGGCAGCATAGTAAACTTTAAAGGATTTATTTTGACTTGACCCACTTATATTTCTCAGAATGAGAAGATATACATTATTCACCAATAAATGCTTAATTCTTTAAATTTACAATTACCTTATTTACAGAAACTTGGAAATCATTCCAATTAAATGGGGGAAAATAAAAAAGTTTCTGTTCTTATAATTCAAAATATATTTAAAATAATATTTCTATATCAGCCAAAACCTTTAACTAAAAATTCAGAACTGCAAGTCTCTTAAGTTTAACAAAATGGTCACATTCTAATTTATCTTGATTATTAACACATTAAAAAAGTATATAGTGGCTCCTAAAACAGAGCAGGCTTAGCAACTGGTAGAATTTTCCTTTGCGGGTACTCAAAGCTGTCTTTGAATTGAAGCTAACATCCCAAATGCCTGCGATGAATCCACGGAGCGCACTTGGTACAAATGCCAGGATTTCACCAGGTAGGCTCTATGTGGCCTTGACATGCCTGATAGCGACAGTCACAGAACCATTACTTTCAATTAGGTTAATTTCAACACTGGTCATACTGATCCTTTACCCATCATGCCATAGTTTACTAGAAAGAGACTCCAAATCTCTCCGGAAACCCTCTCAGATAAAAGTCAGGTGCTAGTCTGTGGATGAAATAAGCAATTCTACTTTCAAGCCTATGGCAGTGTATCTGAAATGTGCCCTATGTCTATGTCCAACTTCTGCTTCACTACAGTTTTATTAACCACTTCCAAGAAAACGGAAATACAGTCTTAAGCCAGAAGCCAATGAAATGCTTAAACAAAGCATGGTTTTTGTTCTCGATGAAGATATTTAAGACTCTTTTTCAAAGAGATAGCTCCAGTGGGACATTTAGGAATAAGAGGGAATGATGTCTTTCATCATTCTAGTGGCCTCAGCTAGTTTGTTCCAGAAACATGTGTAGCATTTCATATCAGTATTTTGATTTAATGGAACTCAAGACTAGTCATTGACAGATGGAGATTTCGGGGCTTTGTGATTATTTTTCCTTCTTCATTTATTATTTTATAATCATTATTACTGTTTCATAATAATTTTTTAAAAATCATTTTTAACCTACAAAAATAAAATATGTTCACTTTGGGAAGCTTAAAGACCACAGAAAAACACACAAGAAAATAAATGTTACCCATAACCTCATCACCCAGATACACACCTGTGAACCATTACAAGTTCTGATTTATAAGAAGACTGAGATCAAACTTTACTTACCAGGCAGTCTATGTTTCCCTGTCCAGTCATATCATTTATATTTTAAATTCTAAAAGCTGCACATTATTCCATGTTAAAACTATACAGCAACAACCACTTTGCTATTTCTGGATATTTGCATTGTTGGAATTGTTGGTCATTGATGGCACCCCACTCCAGTACTCTTGCCTAGAAAATCCCATGGATGGAGGAGCCTGGTAGGCTGCAGTCCATGGGGTCGCTAGGAGTCAGACACAACTGAGCGACTTCACTTTCTCTTTTCACCTTCATGCATTGGAGAAGGAAATGGCAACCCACTCCAGTATTCTTGCCTGGAGAATCCCAGGGACAGGGGAGCCTGGTGGGCTGCCGTCTATGGGATCGCACAGAGTCGGACACGACTGAAGCGACTTAGCAGCAGCAGCTGCAGTAATTAACACAAAATGGCTGTCTGAGGAGGCCTTACAAATAGCTGTGAAAAGAAGAGAAGCGGAAAGCAAAGGAGAAAAGGAAAGATAATAAGTATCTGAATGCAGAGTTCCAAAGAATAGCAAGAAGAGATAAGAAAGCCTTCCTCAGCGATCAATGCAAAGAAATGGAGGAAAACAACAGAATGGGAAAGACTAGAGATCTCTTCAAGAAAATTAGACATACCAAGGGAACATTTCATGCAAAGATAGGCTTGATAAAGGACAGAAACGTATGGACCTAACAGAAGCAGAAGATATTAAGAAGAAGTGGCAAGAATACATGGAAGAACTGTACAAAAAAGATCTTCATGACCAAAATAATTACGATGGTGTGATCACTGTCCTAGAGCCAGACATCCTGGAATGTGAAGTCAAGTGGGCCTTAGAAAGCATCACTATGAACAAAGCTAGTGGAGGTGATGGAATTCCAGTTGAGCTATTTAAAATCCTGAAAGATGATGCTGTCAAAGTGTTGCACTCAATATGCCAGCAAATTTGGAAAGCTCAGCAATGGCCACAGGACTGGAAAAGGTCAGTTTTCATTCCAACCCCAAAAAAAGGCAATGCCAAAGAATGCTCAAACTACCGCACAATTGCACTAATCTCACATGCTAGTAAAGTAATGCTCAAAATTCTCCAAGCCAGGCTTCAGCAACACGTGAACCGTGAACTTCCAGATGTTCAAGCTGGTTTTAGGAAAGGCAGAGGAACCAGAGATCAAATTGCCAACATCCGCTGGAACATGGAAAAAGGAAGAGAGTTCTGGAAAAAAACATCTATTTCTGCTTTGTGGACTATGCCAAAGCCTTTGACTGTGTGGATCACAAGAAACTGTGGAAAATTCTGAAAGAGATGGGAATACCAGACCACCTGACCTGCCTCTTGAGAAACCTGTATGCAGGTCAGGAAGCAACAGTTAGAACTGGACATGGAACAACAGACTGGTTCCAAATAGGAAGAGGAGTACATCAAGGCTGTATATTGTCACCCTGCTTATTTAACTTATATGCAGAGTACATCATGAGAAATGCTGGGCTGAAAGAAGCACAAGCTGGAATCAAGATTGCTGAGAGAAATATCAATAACCTCAGATATGCAGATGACACCACCCTTATGGCAGAAAGCAAAGAAGAACTAAAGAGCCTCTTGATGAAAGTGAAAGTGGAGAGTGAAAAAGTTGGCTTAAAGCTCAACATTCAGAAAACGAAGATCATGGCATCCGGTCCCATCACTTCATGGGAAATAGATGGGGAAACAGTGGAAACAGTGTCAGACTTTATTTTGGGGGGCTCCAAAATCACTGCAGATGGTGACTGCAGCCATGAAATTAAAAGACGCTTACTCCTTGGAAGAAAAGTTATGACCAACCTAGATAGCTTATTGAAAAGCAGAGACATTACTTTGCCAACAAAAGTCTGTCTAGTCAAGGCTATGGTTTTTCCAGTGGTTATGTATGTATGTGAGAGTTGGACTGTGAAGAAAGCTGAGCGCCGAAGAATTGATGCTTTTGAACCATGGTGTTGGAGAAGACTCTTAAGAGTCCCTTGGACTGCAAGGAGATCCAACCAGTCCATTCTGAAGGAGATCAACCCTGGGATTTCTTTGGAAGGAATGATGCTAAAGCTGAAGCTCCAGTACTTTGGCCACCTCATGCGAAGAGTTGACTCATTGGAAAAGACTCTGATGCTGGGAGGGATTGGGGGCAGGAGGAGAAGGGGATGACAGAGGATGAGATGGCTGGATGGCATCACCGACTCGATGGACTTGAGTCTGAGTGAACTCCGGGAGTTGGTGATGGACAGGGAGGCCTGGCGTGCTGCGATTCATGGGGTTGCAAAGAGTCGGACACAACTGAGCGAATGAACTGAACTGAACTGAACTGAGTTTATATATGGAGCTTCCCAGGTGGCACAGTGATAAAGAATCTGCCTACCAATTCAGGAGACACATGAGATGTGGGTTTGATCCCCAGGTCAGAAAGATCCCCTAGAGGAGGGCACGGCAAACCACTCCAGTATTTTTATACACATATATAAAATCAAATAGTCCTAAAGAAAGTTTGCACCCATTACACTTCCAGGATAAGCAAGCACTCAAGAATTTGATGATTTTTAAAGTACTCACATCTTTAGCCGGAGCTTTGATGTTCTCCTTTCTTCTGCACACCCACCTCCTAATTCTATGAGGCAGTTAACAAGTGCTCTGATTGATCTCATGGGATTTGATGTCAAATAGCCCCACTCTCCACCCTTGCCAGAGCTGCCCTCCTAGCCACACTGTGGCCTTCTGCCTAAATAACCCACATTCATAATGGCTGCATGTGTCTGTGAAGGAGGCTGCTGCCCTGCATAAATGCAGAAGTGTGCCAGGCACATTACATTCTATAAACACTGAGGCCCTGCCTTGGATTATATATAAGTGGTCTTAAACTGGCTAAAAAATGATATATGTGCTGGTGAAGCAGGTTGAATCAGGCTCCCAGGAGATATGTTCACCTAGAACCTAGGAACATGATTCTGTTGGACCAAGCATCTCTGCAAATGTAAATAAGATGAGGATCTCAAGATGAGACCACCATGGATAAAGGGGAGGGGAAATCCAAGAATGAGTGTTCTTCTAGAAGAGAGAAAAGGAGACACAGTGTATCAGTTCAAGTGCCACGGTAAAATACAGGACGGGGTGGCTTTCACGATGGACCTTTATTTTCAAGGTTCTAGAGCCTGGGAGTCCAAGATGAAGGAGCCACCAGGGCTGGTCTCTAGGGAGACCCATCTTCTGGCTTACACACGGTTTCCTTGCTGTGTCCTCGGGTGGCCTTTCCTCTGAGCATGTGGCAGCAAAATTCTCTGATATTTCCTCTGGCTTCTGCTCCTCCTCCCCTACTGTGAACCCTCCTCCTTCATCTTCCACACCAGTCCTACTGGACTAGGGACCCATTCTAATGATTCCATTTATTCTTCAGTCTCTCCCTAGGGGCCTAATCCATGAAAGGACTTCCCCTGTGGCTCAGCGGTGAAGAACCCACCCGCCAATGCAGGAGGCACAAGAGACTCAGGTTCAATCCCTGGGTCAGGAAGATGCCCTGGAGGAGGAAACAGCAACCCACTCCAGTATTCTTGTCTACAGAATCCCATGGAGAGAGAAGCCTGGTGGGCTGCAGTCCATGGGGTTGCAGAGAGTTGGATGCAATTGAAGCAAGTGAGCACACACACGAAAGGCTTATCTTTGAATACAGTCACATTCAGAGTTGGGGCTTCAACATATGAATTTGATACACTTCAGTTCATAACATCCAGACAAACAGAGGGTGTCCTGTGAAGAAAGAGGCAGAGATTGAAGTGACGCTGTTAAAAGCCAAGGAATGCTAGGAGCCACAAAGGCTGGACCCAGCTTAGAGCTTTTCAGTTTGACCTTTTGGTGCCCTGTACTAATGACTCTGCAGCCATCCAAGCAGCTTCGTTCAGCAACAGCACTCAGGTGGTTACAAGAATGCCATTTCCATTCAACCCAAACTAATGTAAGCAAAACAGAGAATTTATTTTAAAGAGGTGTCCCTTTAAAACAAAAGACAAAAAATACAGCCTGAATAACCAAATTCTGGTAATTGAATTCATTAAAACTCTCTTTCTCTCTCTCTCTCTCATTTCACATTCTGCTCTTTTCTGTTATATTTGTTGCAGTTTTCTCTCTTTCCAGCTCAAAATTCTCAGAGAAAGATTGATTGCCTATCGTGGATCGAATGAATGTTCATTCCTGGACCAGCTAATCATAGCCAGCGTTAAGAGTTCTGAGGAAGAGACTCGTGTGTGTGTGTGTGTGTGTGTGTGTGTGTATAATAGATTAGGAGTCAGATATGTTACAAGTTTCAATATTTAGATATTAAAAATAATTTTTGTCAAGGTGCAACGCAAATTATTTAGAGAAGGCAACCACTATACCTACCACTTGACATGATCCTATTTTATAATTTTTAGAATTTTATTGATGCACAGACATCAATTCCTCATGTCCTTTAAACTGGTTTTGATTTCCCACTGGTTCCCTCACTAATGTGTTAAATGAAACCTGACGTAGTCTCATTCATAGAATTATGTTTTTAACACCTTGAAAATTCTATTTGTGATATTACCCACGCCCATGGATTGGAGGTCACAAGAGTAGGACAATTATTAGAGAGCTGTGAAGATGGAGAGTGGGTAACTGCAAAACACCCATCCAGTATAGATTCACCTGCATGTGCTGGGTCATCATAAATAAATGTAAGAAAGGAAACCCCAACAGAGAGAGTTAAAGAGATGGGGTGGGACTTCCCTGGTGTTACAGTGTTAAGACTTTGCCTGCCAATGCAGGGAACATGGGTTCGATCCCTCATCCGGGAAGATCCCACATGCTGCTGAGAAACTAAGCCTGTGCGCCACAGCTCCTGAGCCCTTGCACCCTAGAGCCCATGCTTCGCAACAGGAGAAGCCATCGTAGTGAGAAACCAAAGCGCTGCAAGTAGGGAGTAGCCCCACTTGCCTCAACTAGAGAAAGGCCACGCGCAACAGTGGAGACCCAACACATCCAAAAAGAAATGAATACTTGGACGCAAAAAAAAAAAAAAAAAAAAAAAAAAAATGAGGTGACACCTGGGGAATTCTTTCTCGTTACCTGCATAGGCGGGCCCAGTATCAGGGACCTGACTTTACTCTGATGGCTGAAAGCCGTCATTCACCCTCTGATTCTACAAAGACAAAGTCACTGGTCACTGACCTTCAACACACCCTGAAAGGAATTCAGAGCGGAAGTCAGAAAGGAGGCCCTCTGTGCTCTGGAAGATACTAGCAGAACATGCCTTCAAATAATTAGACCTTTTCAGGAGAAGATTTTATAACCCAGATTTTTTACATCTTCTTGTATTTAGAAAAGCACCAAAATCATTAATAGAGAGTAGGGAGAGACAAATTGGGAGCTTGGGATGAACATATATATACGCTACTAAATATGAAATGTTGCAGGAAGGGGGACCCCTTCCAGGGCCTGAAACTGGGCTCTTGTCTAACACTTGGAAGTGAATTGTCCGAGGAGACACATGTGCTGACAAAGCAAGAGATTTTATTGGGAAAGGGCACCCGGGTGGAGAGCAGTAGGTAAGGGAACCCAGGAGTACAGCTCTGTGGCTTGCAGTCTCTGGTTTTATGGTGATGGGATTAGTTTCCAGGTTGTCTTTAGCCAATCATTCTGACTCAGAGTCCTTCACGGTGGTGCACGCCTTGTTCAGCCAAGATGGATGCCAGAGAGGATTCTGAGAGGTGGTTGGACTGTGGTGTCTCCTTTAGACCTTTCCCGAACTCTTCCAGTTGGTGGTGGCTTATTAGTTCCGTGTTCCTTACCAGGACCTCCTGTTGTAAAACAACTCATGCAAATGGTTACTATGGTGCCCAGCCAGGGTGGGCAGTTGTAGTCAGTGTGCTTCCCCTAACAACTCCCCACTAAGAGACTTCATACTCAAGATACTTCTTGGGAATTGAGGTGGAGGTCTCTTTTTTTTCTGTAAATTTTTCCTGCTGTGCATGGGTGTAGGCCTGCCTAGCAGAGCAGAAGTCTCTCTCTACCTGATCTAAGCCAAGGTATTTTTTGTCTGAAACCAGCATTCACCCTTGTAATAACAGCCATTTAGTTTGAAACTGTTGGCTCCTCTCAGGGATGAAATAGACAGGGGCCAAACAGGAGACCTAACAGGATAGTCATGACGGGTCCCCAGAAACAGAAGGCAACATTTGGGGTGAGGGCTGCAGAGTTTGTGACTTTGATTGGTTGGTGGTGAGGCAACAGAGCTGTGCTCCAGGAATCTTGTGCTCAGCCTGAAGTTACCATCCTCCACCTAGGTGGGGGCCCCAGTTCTGTAAAAGAACTAAAAGATATTGTTACGCATATTTTTAAAATAGGAACCAGGATGCTGTCTCAAAGCTGTACCGCCATTTGTTTCTCCTCTGTTTCTCTACCCCCTCCCTTCCCTGATTAGCAATTGTTTGAATCCACCCTTTGGAACTCAGGGAAGGTCAAGGAGGCTGAATGAAGCCTATATCATACTGACGAGAAATGCAGAACACAGATCTGTACTCCGGAGCCCCACAGAGACCCGCTCAGTTTTAATTTAGGGAACTAGGCAACTATTGGGGGCTCACAGGTTAAAGCGTCTGCCTGGAATGCGGGAGACCTGGGTTCGATCCCTGGGTTGGGAAGATCCCCTGGAGAAGGAAATGGCAACCCACTCCAGTACTCTTGCCTGGAGAATCCCATGGAGGGAGGAGCCTGGTAGGCTAGAGTCCATGAGGTCGCAAAGAGTCAGACACGACTGAGCGACTTCACAACACAACAACAAGGCAACTATAACTGTGATAACTTCCTATCAAAATGGGGCATAGAACTGACTTAGCTTGGAGAATAGACACTGAATTGGAGGTATTCCTGAGTTCCAAGTCCTAGATCTGATGGCTGAAAGCTGTCACTCACCCTCTGATTCTACAAAGACAAAGTGACTGGCCTCTGCAGCACTGATCTTCAACACACCCTGAAAGGAATTCAGAGCAGAAGTCAGGAAGGAGGCCCTATGTGCTCTAGAAGATACTGGCAGAACATGCCTTCAGATAATCAGACCTTTTCAGGAGAAGATTTTATACACCCAGTTTTTTTACATCTTCTCATACCTAGAAAAGCACTAAAATCATTAACAGAGAGTAGGGAGGGATAAATTGGGAGCTTGGGATGAACATAAACACACTCCTAAATATAAAATAGATAACCAACAAGGACCCACTGTATAGCCCAGGGAACTGCACTCAATTTTTTGTAAAAATCTGTAAGGGAAATGAATCTGAAAAAGAATATATACATGTATCACTGAATCATTTTGCTGTACATCTGAAACTAACACAACATTGTAAATCAACTGTGTTCCAGGGCTTCCCTGATGGTCCAGTGGTTGAGACATCCCACATGTCGAAACTAAAGATACTGTGTGCTGCAACTAAGACCCGCAGCAGCCAAATAAATAATTAAAATAAATATTTTTTAAAAAACTATTGTCCAATTAAAAAAAAAAAATCATTACTGCAGGCTTCTGCTCCTCATGACTGGCCAAAATGTGGGCTTAATGCACATATCCCCTTCACCAGCTCCCTCTGCCTCCTGATGTACCCTGGTGCTTCCTTTTGGGTCCTCAAGGCACAATGTGCCCCCTCCACCTGGCAACAGTGAGTCAGTGTTTTTCAATGGCAGCTGATTTGTTGCCTTGCTACACCTCAAATTTTCAAGGCCCAGGTGACCCGAGTCCTCATCTGTTTTCTTTCCAATCTGATCATTAAAGCACAGACATTATGCCTTGAGTCCTTCAGGACTTTGCTTCTGATAACTGTCTAGACCTTCTGTTTTGAACCAAAAGAACCTTTCTGTCTCTCTCAAAAACCTCGGCTTTGCATTTCAAAAGCCTTGCTTTTCCACTCGTGTTTTCTCTCCCTGGAAATTCCAAAGGCTTCTTAGCAACTCACGCCAAGAATTTGACTCTTTTGTATCTGAATCTGGTCTGACAATGCCTACCGCCAGTCCCATATGCAATAAGCTCAAAATGGTCCAATTTTCACAAAGAATTAATGTAAGTGTGTACCTGTATGGGTGCGTGCAAAAAATATATGCTTAGTTAATATACTGGTGTAGTATTCTGCCACCAAAAAATAGGAAAAATTTTGAATAAAGGCAATATCACAGTTTATTAGGTTATCTCAAGAACAGTTGTTTTGAGGCTGCTAAAAACATTCTAAAAACAATAAAGTCTTATTATATTTAAGACCTGGGCTTCCCAGATGGCATTAGTGGTGCCTGCCAATGCAGGAGACATAAAAGACGTGGGTTCAATCCCTGGGTTGGGAGGATCCCCTGGAGGAGGGCACGGCAACCCACTCCAGTATTCTTGCCTAGAGAATCCCAAAGACAGAGGAGGCTGACGGGCAACAGTCCACAGGGTTGCAAAGAGTCAGACACGACTGAAGGAACTTAGCATGCTTTCACACAAATTTAAGACCTATTGATCAAAATTCTATCTCAGTCCTACTGATCAACAAATAACAATACTCCTAACTATTTAATTCATTCAAAATAAACATATTGATATTAAAACTTACATGAGGGAAAACATCTCTTTCCTCTACCCTGTTGGATCTGTGGGCCGGAATCCTGCGTATCTGACAAAAGATGGATGAATAGGAGGAACAAGTTTATTCACATGCATATGAAAGCTCACAGAAGTGAAAATCCTACAGAGGCAGAAACTTACATACAATTTCTACAAAGGGCAAGATATATCTGGAGCCGTGAAAAGACAAAGTGATCTCTGGTAGCCTCAGCCTGCAGTGGCTTGAAGCAGGGCTCAGGTTCCCAGCCAGAGACTGAGGCTGGGTCACACAGCGAGAGCACCAGATCCTAGCCACTAGACCAGTGGTCAGTGACAAGGCACTGGCCTTTCAGCTCTGCAGAGAATTTCCTCAAGGACGGAAAGTAGAGAAGCAAGCAAAGTATTCATTAAGAGGAAAAGAGTATAGGACGTGTTAGACTCAGAGGGAGAGTCCCTGAGTCATGTTTAAATCACTTATACAGGGCATTTCTCCTAGCTTCCTTTGGCCAATCATTTTGATTTGCCTGATTCACAGTCAATTTTTGGTGTCTCTCCAGATCCTCCCATGTGTGTGCACGCATCTCTTAGCCAAGAGGGATTCTACTGCAAAGGCCTATAGGTAGCCTGGCATTAGTTAGCGTCACTCCCCTTTGACCTCCAAGGAGACTTTCTGCACACGTGTGGTCAGGGAGGTCTCCTGACTTCAAGAATGAGAAACATGTGATCTGGGCAGGGTCTAGCCTTCTCTTAATTGTTCTGGTATTCTTGTCTTGGAGTTTCAGTCCACAAGGATTGAATCTCCAATTGCTTTACCCTGGAATGGCAGGCGGGCATCTATCTACCTCCTGCCTCAAATGGAAAAGGGATTTGAGATTCTAGGGGCAATCAGTTGTGGGAAGATAAACAGATAGAGAAACTAATGGAAGATGAATGTTATCTAGTAAAGTTTGTTTGTCTGATGGCTCAGATGGTAAAGAAACTGCCTGCAAAATAGGAGACCTAGTTTTGATTCCTGGGTTGGGAAGATCCCCTGGAGAAGGAAATGGCAACCCACTCCAGTATTCTTGCCTGGAAAAATCCCATGGACCAAGGAGGCCCGGTAGGCTGTAGCTGATGGGGTTACAGAGTCGGACACAACTGTGCCACTTTCAGTCACTCATCTTGGCACCGACTTCAGTTGAAAATAATCTATATGACCAAGAGGCATATTTCCGTGTCACATACTCGGATCCTTTTCAATTCCCTTTGACTTGGGTTGAACAGTTATCTAGTTCATGTGCAAACTAAATCCTTAGAGTCTAGCTGACAACTAAGTGCATGGGATAAGGAGACAATCACACGTAGGGTTGGAGAGAGAGACAAGGAGAGAATGAGAGAGACATTCTCATGTGAGACAGAGAGAGAGGGGTGGGGGCAGGGAATGAGAGAGGCGAGAAACCAGTCTAAGCAGCCCCGAGTCTGCTTTCTGGCTCTATCTCTTTCCATGCCTGTGACTCAGGACCAGTTTCAGAGCCTCGGTTTCCTCATCTGTTAAGTCATGGGGCTGGTGTGAGGACTGAGACACCGCAGCTAAGGCACTGTCAAAAAGAAGCAAATCCTGAGTTAGCAAAGAGAGATTTTATTGGAGTGGATTTGTGAGGATTTCTTACAATAGAGAGGACTCTCTGACAATAAGATTTGCAAGCATCTCCTGCATTTTGCAAAGTGGATTTTTTATTAAACCTAGGAAGAGGAAACAAGGCTTAGAAAGAGCCCGGTATGGGGAAGTGGGATGTGTGAGAGATGTCTGTGTCCTGAGACTAGGCTGTTGGGGGTGGGGTTGGGGGTGGGGTTGGGGGGCTGTGATGGATGAGCTCTCTGCTGCCTCTGACTAAGGCTGGACCAGAACCTGAGGAAGGAGAATTGCATGGCAAGTTGGGGCAGTAGGGAATCTGTGAGTTCATGTAAGCCATGTGGGAAAGGGAAGTCCTTTGCAGTAAACCATTTCCCTGAACATAAATGTGGGGAGTGCATTTCTTAACCTTCGCTGTTTTCCAGGAACACAGAGCTCTGGTAAAGTTCAAGGTTGTCAGCATTGAGCACCCTGCCCAGCACACAGTGTCCAATTAATGTTTGTGATTACTGACAAAATTAGAGTAACGACACCATTTTAAGTCATAAACACAGATGTTTTTTCAATCACCTTGTGTATTACCATTTCTTATATGCCCACTGAGCCTCTAAACTCATTTAGACACTGGATAGTGTCTAAACTAGACACTGGGAGAGGTAGGATAGGAAAGGAACAATGCAACAGAGAAGGGCAAATCTGACTCCATGTTGGATCTATTCCTTTAGCTCTAACTCTTGTGCTCTTTTGCCTAGGCTGAGTCGTGCTGGCCCTGTACCTTTTGTAAAAGAATGTTCCCTAGAGCCTGAAATATACAGGAGAGCCCTTCTCAAGGCTCTGACCTTTAAAGGTATAAAACTTTTCCATCCATACAGAGATAAAATGTTTCAGAACAGAGAATAATATTTGTCTCGTTAGACTCTTATAGGAACATGGTGACCTGACCTACTAGGACAGCTGCAAGAACAAAGGATTCCTACACCAAGAAGTTTGCAACAGCCAGCCACAACCTCTCCCCTTCTAGTATTGAAGAAGTCTGAATTCTGACTTCGGGAAGATGGTTCTTTGGGACACTTGTCCACCATCTTCTCAATCTGCTGGTTTTTTAAATGAAGTCGCTAACCTTTGCCCCAACATCTCCTCTCTACTAAGTGCAGGCGGCTGCGAGCCGGCTCACTAAGCACGGCCGAGAGGAGCTACCCTGCATCCGAGGTCAGGGGCGGTGGCCGAGAGCAGCTACCCTGCGTCCGAGGTCAGTGGCGGCGGCTGGGAGGAGCTACCCCGCATCCGAGATCAGGGGCGGGGGCTGGGAGGAGACACCCCGAGTCCGAGGTCAGGGGCGGCGGCCGAGAGGAGCTACCCCACATCCGAGGTCAGTGGCGGCCCGGAGGAGACACCCCACGTCCGAGATCAGGGGCGGCCAGGAGAAGCCACCTCACGCCCGAGGCCAGGGGCGGCAGCTGGGAGGAGCCACCTACGCCCGAGGCCAGGGCTGGCGGCAGGGAGGAGCAACCCGAGGAGTGGTGGCTGCGCAGGCACAGGAGCGCCTAGAGGAGCTATCCCACGCTGAAGGTCAGGAACAGTGGTGGTAAGGAGATACCCCTCATCCAAGGTAATGAGCAGCAGCTGTGCTTTGCTGGAGCAGCCGTGAAGAGATACCCCACGCCAAGGTAAGAGAAACCCAAGTAAGATGGTAAGTGTTGCAAGAGGGCATCAGAGGGCAGACACACTGAAACCATACTCACAGAAAACTAGTCAACCTAATTACACTAGGACCACAGCCTTGTCTAACTCAATGAAACCAAGCCGTGCCCGCGGGGCAACCCAAGACAGGTGGGTCATGGTGGAGAGGCCTGACAGAACGTGGTCCACTGGAGAAGGGAATGGCAAGCCACTTCAGTATTCTTGCCTTGAGAACCCCATGAACAGTATGAAAAGGCAAAATGATAGGATACCAAAAGAAGAACTCCCCAGGTCAGTAGGTGCCCAATATGCTCCTGGAGATCAGTGGAGAAATAACTCCAGAAAGAATGAAGGGATGAAGCCAAAGCAAAAACAATACCCAGTTGTGGATGTGACTGGTGATAGAAGCAAGATCTGATGCTGTAAGAGCAATATTGCATAGGAACCCGGAATGTCAGGTCCATGAATCAAGGCAAATTGGAAGTGGTCAAACAAGAGATGGCAAGGGTGAACGTCGACATTCTGGGAATCAGCGAACTAAAATGGACTGGAATGGGTGAATTTAACTCAGATGACCATATATCTACTACTGCGGGCAGGAATCCCTCAGAAGAAATGGAGTAGCCATGATGGTCAACAAAAGAGTTTGAAATGCAGTACTTGGATGCAATCTCAAAAATGACAGAATGATCTCTGTTCGTCTCCAAGGCAAATCATTCAATATCACAGTTATCCAAGTCTATGCCCCAACCAGTAATGCTGAAGAAACTGAAGTTGAACAGTTTTATGAAAACCTACAAGACCTTTTAGAACTAACACCCAAAAAAGATGTCCTTTTCATTATAGGGGACTGGAATGCAAAAGTAGGAAGTCAAGAAACACCTGGAGTAACAGGCAAATTTTGCCTTGGAATGCAGAATGAAGCAGGGCAAAGACTAATAGAGTTTTGCCAAGAAAATGCACTGGTCATAGCAAACACCCTCTTCCAACAACACAAGAGAAGACTCTATACATGGACATCATCAGATGGTCAACACTGAAATCAGATTGATTATATTCTTTGCAGCCAAAGATGGAGAAGCTCTATACAGTCAACAAAAACAAGACCAGGAGCTGACTGTGGCTCAGATCATGAACTCCTTATTACCAAATTCAGACTTAAATTGAAGAAAGTAGGGGAAACTGCTAGACCATTCAGGTATGATGTAAATCAAATCCCTTATGATTATACAGTGGAAGTGAGAAATAGATTTCAGGGCCTAGATCTGATAGAGTGCCTGATGAACTATGGAATGAAGTTCATGACATTGTACAGGAGACAGGGATCAAGACCATCCCAATGGAAAAGAAATGCAAAAAAGCAAAATGGCTGTCTGGGGAGGCCTTACAAATAGCTGTGAAAAGAAGAGAAGCGAAAAGCAAAGGAGAAAAGGGAAAGATATAAGCATCTGAATGCAGAGTTTCAAAGAATAACAAGAAGAGAGAAGAAAGCCTTCTTCAGTGATCAATGCAAAGAAATAGAGGAAAAGAACAGAATGGGAAAGACTAGAGATCTCTTCAAGAAAATTAGAGACACCAAGGGAACATCTCATGCAAAGATGGGCTTGATAAAGGACAGAAATGGTCTGGACCTAACAGAAGCAGAAGATATTAAGAAGAGGTGGCAAGAATACACGGAAGAACTGTACAAAAAAAGATCTTCACGACCCAGATAATCATGATGATGTCATCACTAATCTAGAGCCAGACATCTTGGAATGTGAAGTCAAGTGGGCCTTAGAAAGTATCACTACGAACAAAGCTAGTGGAGATGATGGAATTCCAGTTGAGCTGTTTCAAATCCTGAAAGATGATGCTCTCAAAGTGCTGCACTCAATATGCCAGCAAATTTGGAAAACTCAGCAGTGGCCACAGGACTGGAAGAGGTCAGTTTTCATTCCAATCCCAAAGAAAGGCAATGCCAAAGAATGCTCGAACTACTGCACAATTGCACTGATCTCACATGCTAGTAAAGTAATGCTCAAAATTCTCCAAGCCAGGCTTCAGCAATACGTGAACCGTGAACTCCCTGATGTTCAAGCTGGTTTTAGAAAAGGCAGAGGAACCAGAGATCAAATTGCCAACATCCGCTGGATCATGGAAAAAGCAAGAGTTCCAGGAAAACCTCTATTTCTGCTTTATTGACTATGCCAAAGCCTTTGACTGTGTGGATCACAAGAAACTGTGGAAAATTCTGAAAGTGATGGGAATACCAGACCACCTGGCCTGCCTCTTGAGAAATCTGTATGCAGGTCAAGAAGCAACAGTTAGAACTGGACATGGAACAACAGACTGGTTCCAAATAGGAAAAGGAGTACATCAAGGCTGTATATTGTCACCCTGCTTCTTTAACTTATATGCAGAGTACATCATGAGAAACACTGGACTGGAAGAAACACAAGCTGGAATCAAGGTTGCTGGGAGAAATATCAATCACCTCAGATATGCAGATGACACCACCATTATGGCAGAAAGTGAAGAGGAACTAAAAAGCCTCTTGATGAAAGTGAAAGAGGAGAGTGAAAAAGTTGGCTTAAAGCTCAACATTCAGAAAACGAAGATTATGGCATCTGGTCCCATCACTTCATGGGAAATAGATGGGGAAACAGTAGAAACAGTGTCAGACTTTATTTTGGGGGGCTCCAAAATCACTGCAGATGGTGACTGCAGCCATGAAATTAAAAGACGCTTACTCCTTGGAAGAAAAGTTATGACCAACCTAGATAGTATATTCAAAAGCAGAGACATTACTTTGCCGACTAAGGTCCGTCTAGTCAAGGCTATGGTTTTTCCTGTAGTCATGTATGGATGTGAGAGTTGGACTGTGAAGAAAGCTGAGAGCCGAAGAATTGATGCGTTTGCACTGTGGTGTTGGAGAAGACTCTTGAGAGTCCCTTGGACTGCAAGGAGATCCAACCAGTCCATTCTGAAGGAGATCAACCCTGGGATTTCTTTGGAAGGAATAATGGTAAAGCTGAAAGTCCAGTACTTTGGCCACCTCATGCGAAGAGTTGACTCATTGGAAAAGACTCTGATGCTGGGAGGGATTGGGGGCAGGAGGAGAAGGGGACAACAGAGGATGAGATGGCTGGATGGCATCACTGACTCAATGGACATGAGTCTTAGTGAACTCCGGGAGATGGTGATGGACAGGGAGGCCTGGCGTGCTGCAATTCATGGGATCGCAAAGAGTTGGACACGAATGAGCGACTGAACTGAACTGAACAGTGAGCAATATGAGCCTAGACTGTGTGACACAGAGAAGAAACCCTTCTTAGCAAGCAAAAATCTAAAAGATCTTTAGACTCTGTGAGTTGTTTTTCCAGCTGTTTCTAAAATGGGGGAATTTGCACCAAATACCAAGTCAGTAAGCTAGTCTCCTAGTATTACTTGGTTCCTCATTCTCTGACTTCTTGCAAATGCCTGGTTATTAACCTTTCTGATTTGGAGGAAATACTTAGCATATTTTTATATTAGATGCTAAAGAAGAAAATCCACTTTAAATGAAGCATGACTTTCCTAATAGCTGGGGCTTTCTAAAGATTGTAGAAAGAGTTCGAAGGCTTCTACTGAGAATGGCATTATGAAGTTATTTTTTTTTTCCTAAGAAGAAAGATTTTGTAATTTAGCAGAATTGTGTAATTTGGAGGGAAGATATTTCTTTCAGCCTGAATTTTTAAGGACTGTTAATGAGTTTGAAGAAAGAAGCAGATTGTAAAATAATCTCTTTAAAATAGATTGTGGCCACAGATAAAGATGAAGTCATTTTAATTTTTTTAAATTGACACCCTCCCCCTGACAGACTTTTTTTTGTAATCATTTTTACCAGAAGTTCCTTTACAGTCTAAAACAATTCTCTTGGAAATGACCTGTAGTGCCTTGGCTGGGGTTTTCATTCTAACTTTGGAGGCATAACTGCCTTATGGATCATATTCTCACAGACTTTTGATCTGATCCCTTCCTGAGTGTTGGCTGTGTGCTCGCTGACTGCTTGTAATAATCCATCCATGTCTGTGTGAATGGTTGAGCCCGCTAGGAAGTGACCCCTCTGATAAGGATAAGGAGTGTTCATTATGGTATCCATACCAGAGAGCAGGGTCTGTCTCAACTGCTATAAGAAATACTGGCTTCGGGGATTCCCCTGGCAGTCCAGTGGTTAAGACTCCATGCTTCTAGTGCAGAGGATATGGTTTTGATTCCTGGTTCTGTAACTAAGATCCCACATGCCGCAAGTGACATGGCCAAAAAATAAATTTTTTTATTTTAAAAAAGAAAGAAATACTGACCAAAGATATGGAAACCACCTGAGTGTCCATCTACAGACAAATGGATAAAGATGCAATACATATATGCAACCGGCTACTACTCTCTAAAAGAGTGAAATGTCGCCATTGGCAACAATGTGGATGGACTTGGAGGGCATTAGGCTAAGCAAAATAAGTCAGAGAAAGACAAATACTGCATGATCTTATTTTTTAGTCCAAATTTTTGTTTCATCTCAGTCAAACTGACTCATGGATCATTTCAGAAACTTTCTATTTCCCAAGACCTTCTGACATGAGCACAGCCATGCTTACTTATTTAGGGGAACCAGGAGAACAACCAGTGGAAAGATTGGGATTACATATAAAGTCAATACGTTTTATTTTATTATGTCTTCCAGGACTGTGTCTCACCTCATACAAAGAAACATTGTAGGAGATTCAGCTGGAAACCCTTGTACTCAGGGTTTGAGGCAATAATTGATACATGGCCCCAGCTGAGGGTTTGTATACAAATGAGATCTTGGGAAGAAAAGGTGAACTGTGTTGGGATGGCCTTCAAAACTTAATCAAAACCTTATGTAGAACACTTTTCTTGCATTGAAAGGTCTTCAGTGATTAGTAAGAGGTCCTACAGCTGTAACCACTACAGAATTTAAAACCAGTTTTTCACAGTGACTACTGTACTGCAAGCTGTTCCAAACAGGCATTTCCCCTTCTCTCTATTTATCTGTTGTTTAATAGTTATTTATTTGGTTGTGTCGAGTCTTAGTTACGGCACTCAGGATCTTCACTGCAAAAGGCAGTATCTTTCATTGCAGCCTGTGGGTTTCTCTGTAAGTATGGTGCACAGGCTCAGTAGTTGCAGTACAGGAGCTTTAGCCCCCTGGCATGTGGGATCTTTTTTCCTCCACCAGGGATTGAACTTGTGCCCCTGCACTGGAAGATGGATTTTTAAAATTTATTTTTAATTGAAGGATAATTGCTTTACAATAGTGTGCTGGTTCCTCCCATATATCAGCATGAGTCAGCCACAGGTACACATATGACCCCTCACTCGTAAACTTCCCTCCCAGTTCCCACCCCTATCCCACCCCTCTAAGTTGTCACAGAGCACTGGTTTGAGCTCCCCGAGTCATAGAGCAAACTCCCACTGGCTATCTATTTAAATATGGTAATGTATATGTTTCCATGTTAGTCTCTCCTTCTGTCCCGCCCTCTCCTTCCTCCCCCAAACTCCAGTTCATAGGTCTGTTC
Source organism: Oryx dammah (assembly GCF_014754425.2). Classification (NCBI taxonomy): domain Eukaryota; kingdom Metazoa; phylum Chordata; class Mammalia; order Artiodactyla; family Bovidae; genus Oryx; species Oryx dammah. Next base: position 47,561,363 of record NW_024070196.1, read on the forward strand.
TCTATGTATGCATCTCCGTTGTGCTAAGTCAATTGAGTTGAGTCCAACTTTGTGCGACCCCATGGACTGCAGCCTGCCAGGCTCCTCTCTCTGTCCAGGGGATTCTCTAGGCAAGAATACTGTAGTGGGTTGCCGTGTCCTCCTCCAGGGGATCTTCTTGAGCCAGGGATCAAACCTGCGTCTTTTATGTCTCCTGCATTGGCAGGTGGGTTCTTTACCACTTGCGTCACTTGGGATGCCCATTTGCTGCCCTTCAAATAGGTTAATCAGTACCATCTTTCTAGATGGAAGGTGGATTCTTAACCACTGGACCACCAGGGAAGTCCCTCTTTCTTTAAAAAAAAAAAAAAAAAAACTTTAAATATTTCACTCCACTCTCCTCGTTTGCATAGTTCCATAGAAGTCAGATATAATTCTTATAGATTTTTTCCTCTCTACGTAAGTGGGTTTTTTTCCCCACTGTGACTTCTTTCAAGGTATTTTTTTTTCTTTATTTTTGATTTTCTGTAGTTTGAATGTGTGAAGCTTACATGTATATTTTTCTGGCATTTACCTTTCTTGATGATTTCTGAGTTTGCTGAATCTGTGGGTTGGGGTCTGACCTTGATCTTGGAGAACTATTGGAGTTATTGTTTGAAATATTTCTTGTTTCTTTCTCTCTTTTCCTTCTGGCATTCTCATTATGCACGTTATACTTTTTGAAACTGTCCCATAGCTCTAGGATAGTCTGATCTGGTTGTTCATCCCCTTCTCTTTTGATTGTAGATCATTGTTTTGTTTTTTAAAACTTTATTTATTTATTTGGCTGCCCTGAATCTTAGTTGCAGCATATGAACTCTTAGTTGCAGCATGTGGGATCTAATTCCCAAACCAGGGATCAAACCTGAACCCCCTACATTGGGAGCACAGAGTCTTAGTCATTGGACCACCAGGGAAGTCTCAATAATAGACTCTTGGTTTTTAACTGGGCACATGGCTGCTGAGAGAAAAGTCTGCAATCCTAAGCTTCCTTTACAATGGGATGTGGGCACAGTATGTAACTAGAAATAGGAACTTTCCTGAAAGGGAAGAGATAAATCTTTGCTCCCACTTTCCATCTTCCTGCAGCCTGGAATTCAGGTATGAGGGCAGTGCTTGGGCAGCCACCTTATACCATGGGGGTAGAGAGGAACACCTGCTGAGGATGGAGGGTCCCTGACCCCGGGAAGCACAATCTGAGCTGAATTACTCTCTTTACTTGATAGATAAAAATATATTTCTCTTCTGCTTAAGTCACTATTATTTTGAATTTTCTGTCAGTCATACCCAAATGTTAATTCTAAATGATACCCTTCCACTCCCCATACCCAGGATAGAATTGGCCCCTCTTAATGATGGTTCCACATTCAACATGTTTAAATGTCAACATAATGTAAGTCAGCTAGAAAGTGAAATAGCAAACCTTGCAGAAGATGCAGGAATTTCCTGAAATGGATGAAACGGATGCTGGCAAATTACCTAAAACTCAGGCAAAGGAGGCTCTGGCAGGATGGAACCAGGTAATGAGTGACTTAAGGATGATGACAGGGCAGACACTGTCCTGAAAACCACAACATCAAATGAAGAAAAGAAGCTCTGAGGAATATTGATGAAGTCCCAGTGGATGGGTTTTGCTTACTTGTTTGTGTGAAATATTTCTTGGCACTGTGCTGAGAGTTTCAATTCTATCTGCAGAAATAAATCTTAGTAAACATTAGATGAATGTACTCTATGTTCTTAATGTTGGGATCCAGTTTTGAATACAAAGTCACAACCAACCTTTACTTCAATGGTCCTTGTTTTTCCTGAAATTCTGGTCCATATTCAAGTGGATGTTTCCAGTCAGTCCTTGTCCCTTGTGGCTGCACATTGGATGGATCAGGGAAACTTCAGGCCTGGGTGCCTCCACCTCCAAGACTCTGATGTAATCAGTCGGAGAGGCAGCCCAAGCATCAGGAGTTTTCAAAGTGAGACGGGGGACTTCTCTGGCGGTCCAGTGGTTAAGAATTTGCCTGCCAGTGCAGGGGACACAGGTTCAAACCCTGCTCCAGAAAGATTCCACATGCTGCGGGGTAACTAAACCCATGCACTGCAACCACTGAGTCTGTGCTCTAGAGCCTGGGAGCCACAGTACTGAAGCCCGCAAGCCCTAGAGTCTGTGCTCCACAATAAGAGAAGCCATCACAATGAGAAGCCCACACACGGCAACTAGGGTAGCCCATACTCTGCAACTAGAGAAAAGCCCAGGCAGCAACAGCCAAAAATACATAACTAAATGAAATTATTTTTAAAAATTAAATAAAATTAAAAATAAAAGCTGAGGCTGGGGAACTGCTGCTTTTACTACCTGGCCTCCCTGGTGAGGGCTGGCTTTGGCTGGGGAGGACTTCCTGTGTGTCATTCCCACATCAGACTCCTAACTCTCCAAGAGGAGATTGGGTCAGAATGGGGAAGGGAGGTGGGAGGGTGGGGTATGGGGAGATGGACGTGAAAGGGGGAGGAGAGATGGGAGGAGGAAGAAGACAAGAGCTGGCTCTCTCCATCTCCTGCTGCTGCTGCTGCTACTGCCAAGTCGCTTCATTCGTGTCCGACTCTGTGCGACCCCACAGACGGCAGCCCACCAGGTTCCCCCGTCCCTGGGATTCTCCAGGCAAGAACACTGGAGTGGGTTGCCATTTCCTTCTCCAGTGCATGAAAGTGAAAAGTGAGGGAGAAAGTGGTCTCCCCGTCCTATTCCTCCACCATCTTAGGACCCTGGGATGACCCAGAGGGATGGTATGGGGAGGGAGGTGGGAGGGGGGCTCAGGAGTGGGAACTTATGTACACCCGTGGCAGATTCATGTTGATGTATGGCAAAACCAATACAGTATTGTAAAGTAAAAAAAAAAAAAAAAGATTAAAAAAAGAAAAGAAAACAGCCAAAACAGACCCTTAGATAGCTAGATATGATAGGAACATTTTTTGTGAACCCCAATTCTTGCATTTTTCCATACTTAGAAAAGCATTAAAATCATGAACTGAAATAAATAAATAAATAAATAAAAGGAAAATTTTTTTTAAAAAGTGAAAAGTGAAAGTGAAGTCGCTCAGTTCCCTAATGGGCTGCAACTAACGAAGTGCAAGGTCAAGCACCAGGAAGCTTCTAGGGAAGAGTTTATGCAGCTCTGCCAAGCATTGTTACTGAAGATGACACAGAAATGCAACGAACTTGAAGCCACGTGCCGGCCGAGAGTACAGATTTCCAAATCCCATCCCGAACTGATAGTGTGTGTGAGTGTTAGTTGCTCTGTCGTGCTCCTCCGTCCATGGCATTCTCCAGGCAAGAATACAGGAGTGAGTAGCCACTGCCTTCTCAGGGGATCTTCCCGACCCAGGGATCAAACCGGGGTCTCCTGCATTGTAGGCGGACTCTTTAGCATCTGAGCCACAGTGAGGGAAGCCATCAGAAGAGAAACTAGCTAGCGGCGCATTCCAGTCTGTGGAGCGCCCAAGGCACTGCGTGGACCACGCATTCCCATCTGTGTGGAGAGCCTGCACAGTCTGCCTTTGGAAACCTGCAGATACCTGATGAACCTTTCAGATCAAAACAAAGCTATCCTATTTAACTTCATTGCAAAAGTGTGGTTGAAGGGGTGCGGAGGGCTCTTCTGGCATAAGCAGTGAGCGCCAGCCAGCCCATCACACCAACTGCAAGTCAGGTATGAGCAGTGTCTCTTTGCTAGAGAACACCATGCTGCGTTAAATGCAATTTCCCTCCACATGTGAAGGTTATAGTATCTTAGTTCTATCTGGAAATTGACTCGTTGAGTCATCCAAACCTGTACATCAGCAAATGGGAAACAATACGCAAAATGTTTAAACATAAAGTTAACGGAGTATGAAACTGAGAGCATCTAGAACATTTACAGAAAAGCATTCTTTTTACGTCTATACTTTGGTATTAAAATAGCAATTGTATTTTAAACCCTTCTTAATGAGTTGCATCAGTGTACTAATATCTGCTTTTACAGAGCAGGAACTGGGGGGTGGGGTGGGTCTGGTTCTTGTTGAATCAGGCTCACAAAAGGAACACACAGGGACTCTTGCTGTACAGCAGACGGTGACACTTTATTCATTTAAAAACATGCCCTTCCCCAAAGGGCATGAGGCATGTGTGTATATTTCTATAAAGATATGGAAGAACTACGCTGAGGTTCAGTGGAGCCAAGCACATACAATATCATTCAACCAGGATGAGAGCAGAGACTCCCAGTGGACCAGGACCAGTATTTTATCAGCAGCAGCATCACTGGTCAGTACCCAGGACAACACTTGGCCTTTTCTTAGGTTGGCATCACTGATTCCAGACTCAGATGGATCTGTCCACTAGGGGTTTGGACTCTGTTTCTCCCTTCCTCTCTTCTCTATGGCCATAGGGGACCCCCAAGTCTCGTCACCCTCAGATGCCACCAAAAAAAAAAAAAAAAGGAGGAGGATGGTGATGGGTATTATTAGAGAATCCTGAGCAATGAGGAGTAGGTTTACCAGATAACTGCCTTTGGGAAGGTCCTCTGTCGTGAGATTGAGGCGTAGTATTAAACTGGAAATGATACGGGACAGAATCTATAAATACGCTGTTTTCATCTCCACGTCATCAGCACTAGAGTTTAAGGTGTTCAAGCAGAGCCTTCCTCTTTTAGGTTTGACTGTTTATAAAAACAGGATGGTTGGAAAGAAAAAAGCCCAAGATGTTGTGAAGTTTGAAGCAAAGATATCATGGGTCTTTCTGCCCCCTCCAGGGTCTGTGGGCATCAGAACAAACCCTAAGGAAACACTTCCTTGGATGGACTCAGAGCTGGCTTCATCTCCTCCTTTGGATCCTGTGGCTTCCAACTTTACCCAAGAAACAGAGCATGTCACGGCCAGTCACCACGGAATGTCCACTGGAAAGTGGGGGTTTCAGGATCCAACAGAGGCAAACGCTGCCACCAAAGAAAACAAGCCCAGTGTTTGGGGGATGCCCCACTGGTGTGGTCAGGGTGTCCTTACAGTGATGGGGACACTTGGTTAAACTCGCCCCATGTTGGACAAGGTCACCGGGACCCACATGCTGGTCCTGAGATGGGCTGGAGGCTGGTGACTTGATCTCCACTCACTGCTGGGTCTCTGAGGCTGAGTCCCTCATGCTGAACCCAGAGTCAGTTCCAGTGTCTTCCAGGTCATGGGTGATGTGGCCTTAGTGCCAACTGATTTTCAACCCCAATTCAACCGGAGGTAGGTGGAGCCTACAGGGTGGAGGAGTGGGGGGTGGTGCTGCCTGCTTATCTAAAGAGATCCGGGCTATCTTACAGTTACATGACTGATTACACACAGCCCTGCTTCCGGAGTTCAGAGATGCAAACCTGCAGAGCCTGGGGGCGCAGCCAGACATCTGTCAGCCCCAGATTTGCTGCAGGGTCTGTACCATGTTAAAAATCGCTGCCAGGACCCCTCTCAGCTGACGTGTCTGATGTTTGCTTTTGTTCCTTGAGAAGGCAGTGGTGGGCTACAGGTCATCAGAAGACAGGAGAGAGGTGTCTACCCTGTGAGGGCTTACAAAATAAGTCCTTGTTAGCCCTAGGAACGTCCTAAAGCAGCTAATCCAACTCTCTCCGTGACTCCCCTTAAAACCAGTGACCGCGCCCCCACCCCAATGAGGACTGCATCTCCAGGAGGTATGATCCGGAAGCACATCTGGGATGTTACTCGGAAGCACAGAGAGGTTTTTGGATGAATCGTCTTGTGACTGATAGGTCTACGATTCCAGTGAACTGGGCTTGGTTTGTACCGGCCAGGCCCCTTGCCCAGAGCTCTGTCCAAGGGAATCCGCCCACAGCTGAGCATCTCACAGCACCAGGCAGGTACTCTTAGTCCTCAGTGCTTCTCTCCAGCGTCCTGACCAGCTGCCTGTAGGTCTGTCTCTCCTCCTGCCACGAATGATACTTTCTCACATACTCCTTTCCGTTGGCCACAATTTTTTTTTCTAATGCTGGATCGCTCACCAGTCTCTTTGCCAGCTGAACAAACTCCTGCAAAAAAGGAGGTGGAGGAGAAAGAGAGGTAAGTAATTGGTGAAATGGGGGATGCAAACACACCTGAAAGCCCAGTAGGCCTTGCTCCTGGTCCCTCTTTTGCCCATTTCCCTTATTCTGGGGAAAAAAAAAATTGCCCTTCAGAGGGATGCAAGTTAGTGCAAAAATTGGGACTGAATAAGAAATTACATACACAAACCACACATGCGCGTGCGCGCACGCACACGCAAGGGTGAACATCATGGAAAAATACTGGAGCCATCAATTATGCTTCCTCCATCTTTCTTTTCTAGATTGCCCAAATTTGCTGTTTCTTACAGTAACTGAGTTCTTACAGTGACTCTTAGATCCATAATTTAGTTCTTCCCTCCTTTGTACTCAGCTGGAAGATGAAGTCAGGTCTTACTCCAGGATCTGAGCTCCTATATTGCAGACAATAGTACCCCTGCCCAGTTTTGTTTCTGTTTTTGTTTTGTTTTTCATTACATTCCTTCATGTTTTCTGGGCACAGAGCATGTCTTCAAATCATGGACATCATCTGGTGGAGTGGAAAAGGTAAGGTTTCTACTGGCCCAGATCTGGGCGCAAATCCTCTTTGAAACACATAACTTGGCTGTGCAGCTTTGGGCAAACTAGTTAACCTCTCGGAATCCCACACTGATCATCTCCCAAGGGGCAGTGATCACTTGACAGACAAGCCCTGCCCTGCCCCTGACTCCATAGGGGAGAGGGGATTTAACCGGCCTCAATTTTCTAGACTTTGCTTCTGGTGCTCAGCTTCAGAGTGAGGAAGTCTACATTGCTCTATGTTTATCCATACTTTTTGTAGACACTGATGCAATAAAAAGTGGCCACCTCTTTTAATAATTAAAAATAATTTTTTTGTTTTGGATTCACTGTGAGCAGGTGGGATCTTAGCTCCTTGACCAGGGATCAAACCTGCAGTCCCTGGATTTGAAGCACAGAGTCTTAACCAGTGGACTGCCAGAGAAGTCCCCAAGTGCACACTTAGTTGCTCAGTTGTGTCTGACTCTTTGCAACCCCATGGACTGTAGCCCACCAGGCTCCTCTGTCCATGGGATTCTCTAGGCAAGAATACTGGAGTGGGTTGCCATTCCCTTCTCCAGGGGATCTTCCCAACCCAGGGATTGAACCCAGGTCTTCTGCGTTGCAGGCAGATTCTTTTTTTTTTTTTTTCCACATTAGTAATGTTTTATTTGAAGTGAGTTAGCATGCACACACTAGAGAATAAGTATATAATTTTCTTTGTACTGTATTTTCTATCTTGTGGTATATATTAAATGTCACAAAGCATATTTTAAAAGGAAAGGGAAGAAACTGGGGTATGGCATTCTGTGTCTGTGTGTGCTCAGCTGCTCAGCCATGTCTGACTCTTTGAGATCCCATAGACTATAGCCCACCAGGTTCCTCCGTCCATGGAATTCTCCCAGCAGGAATATTAGAGTAGGTTGCCATTTTCTACTGCAGGGGACCTTCCTGACCCAGGAATTGAACCCATGACTCTTGCACCTCCTGTATTAGCAGGTGGATTCTTTACCACTTAACCACCTGGGAAACCCAATGTATTCAGCTAATAAGTGGTTGATTGGTGACATTGCAATATTTTTTCCTTTATACATCAATTCCATTTCTGGTGCTACGGACCCAGCATGGGATAGGAGAAGTGAAGCCTGAGGGTCACTTAAAATTACATGACAGTAAGGTTACCACATAGTTAGAGCGGTATAGCGACAAAATACAGAGGAGACAATGGCACCCCACTCCAGTACTCTTGCCTGGAAAATCCCATGGATGGAGGAGAAGCCCAGTGGGCTGCAGTCCATGGAGTCACTACAAGTCAGACAGGAGTGATCGACTTCACTTTCACTTTTCACTTTCAGGCATTGGAGAAGGAAATGGCAACCCACTCCAGTATTCTTGCCTGGAGAATCCCAGGGATGGTGGAGCCTGGTGGGCTGCCGTCTATGGGGTCGCACAGAGTCAGACACGACTGAAGTGACTTAGCAGCAGTAGCAGTAGCAGCAGCAACAAAATGAAAAGAGGCTTATCTTTCAGCCTTGCGTGACTGGACCACACTGCAGGCAGATTCTTTACCACCTGAGTGACGAAGGAAGCCCAAAATAAAGTAAGACTGCCAGAGAAATCCCAAAGTGGCCACTTTTTAATAAGGGTTTAAAGAGTTTAAGGGTTAAGGGTTTAATCAAAACCCTTCATAACTGGAAAGAATTAGAATTGTTTTGATTGCTAAAGAGTATTCAGAGAGAGGAAAGGAACATGCATTATTTATTATGCTTGCACATAAGTCAAAGCAGTGCTCATAAGCCAGGAGGCCTGCATTTAAATTCACACCCTACCATTTTCTGGTTGGGTTGATTGTTTTTTTGATACTGAGATGCATCAGCTATTTGTATATTTTGGAGAATAATCCCTTGTCAGTTAAAGAAAGTGAAAGTGAAGTTGCTCAGTCATGTCCAACTCTTTGCGACCCCATGGACTGTAACCTACCAGGTTGCTCCATCCATGGGATTTTCCAGGCAAGAACACTGGAGTGGGTTGCCATTTTCTTCTCCAGGAGATCTTCCCGAACCAGGGATTGAACCCGGGTCTCCCGCATTGTAGGCAGACACTTGATCATCTGAGCCATCAGTTAACTTGTTGGCAAATATTTTCTCCCATTCAGAGAGTTATCTTTTCATCTCATAGTTTCCTTTGCTGTGCAAAAGTCTTCAAGTTTAATTTGGTCCCATTTGTTTAATTTTTTGTTGTTGTTACTCTAGGAGGTGGGTCAAAAAAAAGATCTTGCTGTGATTTATGTCCAAGAGGAGATGGATAAAGAAGATGTGGTACATATATACAATGGAATATTACTCAGCCCTGAAAAAGAACAAATCTGTGCCATTTGCAGAGATGTGGATGGACCCAGAGGCTATCATACAGAATGAAGTAAGTCAGAAAGAGAAAAACAAATATCATACAATATAATGTATATGTGGAATCTAGAAAAATTAAACAGATGAACTTATCTGCAAAGCAGGAATAGAGTCACAGATATTGAGGACAAATGTATGGATACTAAGCAGGGGAAGAGGGTGGGATGAATTGGGAGATTGGGATTGACATATATACCATACTGTGGTTAAAATAGGTAACTAACGAGAACCTACTGTATAGCATAGGAAGCTCTGCTTAATGCCCTGTGGTGACCGAAGTGGGAAGGAAATCCAAAAAAGAGGGGATATATGTATACATATAGCTGATTCCCTTTGCTGTAAAGTAGAAACTAACACACATTGCAAAGCAACTGTACTCCAATAAAAATTAATGAAAAACAATCACAGAAGTGATCCTGGATGCATTTTGTAACCTGAGCCTCAGTTTCTTCATCTTTAAAATAGGAATAATAACAGTACCTAGGGCTTCCCAGGGGGTTCCGTGGTAAAGAATCCGCCTGCCAATGCAGGAGATGGAGGTTCGATCCCTGGGTCTGGAAGATCCCCTGGAGAACGGAATGACTACTCACTCCAGTATTCTTCCCTGGAGAATTCCATGGACAGAGGAGCCTGGCAGGGCTACAATCCATGGGATGGTAAAAAGTTGGACACGACTTAGCAACTAAACAACTAAAAAAAAAAGTACCTGCTTTGTAGCATGCTGAGAGGATTTAATGAGTTAATACAAAGAATTCAGGGCAGAGCCTAGCACAGACTTAGCTATCATTATTATTATGATTCACCAACTTGTGTAAATTCCAATAAAACAACAGAGATTAATACATAATGCTTTGCTGTTTGCAAGGAACATCCACATACTCTCAAAATTATTGTTAATTAAATGTTGGATGATTTTTATAGCTAGCAATATAAATAGCAATATTTACAATAGAGTAGAATTTTATTTTTAAGCAGTATGCATACACTTTATGGTAAATTGGTATTCTTTTTATAATAAAAATATAACATATTTATTCTCATCTCATAGGATAACAACATCCTTATTAAAGTTATTCTAGAGGCTTATAGCTTTGATACATTATTTTAAGATGCTGGTCATATCTTTGATTTACCGTTACAGAGACTTTGGCTAAAACTCACCCCCCGCCCGGCTTATGATTTCTGTAGAATCTATGACCGTTTTACAACAGAGTCCTGAATGATAGAGTTTCTAGGAATAGGATGTGATAAAGCACACTGTTTATTCCTCTCCGCATGTGAGACTGAACAACAACAAAAAAAAAACATAGACTGAAATAAAGCAAGAGAGAGTAGGGTGAAGAGAGAGAAATGTCTTTGCCGCTGGCATAGAACCCTGGACACGGGCCGAAAGAAAAGAAAGAATAAAATCGCACTCTGGAATGTTGAGAGTCACTCTCTGAGGCTCTGAAATTTTTTCTTCTGAGCTGAAACAGCTCCCCATTTCAACTAAGGCACTATTCTGAACACACTCGTGCAGACAATGAGAAAACTATGTTGACATGCTCTGTCATTCACTCTGTGCAAGATGGTGGCCACAGCCCTTCCACCCCTTTCATGAACGTCTCTTTGCAATAGGACCTGCCCACTCCTCCCATAAAGTGAGGAGGAGATCTATTTCCCCATCTCCTGAATCTAGGCTGGTCCTGGAATTTCCTTTAACTAACAGACTAGGTCAGAAGTAATGTTGTCTGACTTCCAAACAAAGCTTCAAAAGGCCTTACAGCTCCCGCCCTTGCCATCATGGGGCCCTGAGGTCACCCCACAAAGAAGCCTGAGATAGCCTCCTGAAGACAAAAGACCACTTTGACAGAGAATCCTGGCTACCACCTGCATCACAACCAGACACTCATCCAATGGACCAAAGAACCATGCTATAAGAGCTGTAGCAAAACTTCCAGGGTCTTTCCTGGTGGTCCAGGGGTTAGGAGTCTGCCTGCCAATGCAGGGGACACAGGTTCGATCCCTGGTGCAGGAGGATCCCACATGCGGTGGAGCAACTAAGCCCGTGCACCACAACTACTGAGCCCTCATGGCTAGAGCCTGTGCTCTGCAACAAGAGAAGCCATCACAAATGAGAAGCCCGTGCACCACAGCTAGAGAGTAGACCTTGTTGGCCACAGCTAGAGAAAGCCCAAGTGTAGCAACAACACTCAGTGCAGTCAAAACTAAATAAAAAATTTTCAAAAAAATTCCAGGAAACAAGTACAATGCCAATTCATCATGATCCCAACCAAAGCCCCACGGCATCTACATACCTGCAGAACTCGTCAGAACACTCACCATCTGACTGCCAAATCCTGGTTGGGAAGGGGAGTGTTCATCACTCATGTAATGATCTATTCTTGAAAATTACTCATGATAATAACTTATGAGGCATTAAAGGATGCATAGCAAAGAAGAACTAAACAGCCTCTTGATGAAAGTGAAAGAGAAGAGTGAAAACATTGGCTTAAAACTCAACATTTAAAAAACTAAGATCATGGCATCTGGTCCCATCACTTCATGGGAAATAGATGGGGAAACAATGGAAAGTGACAGACTTTATTTTTTTGGGCTCCAAAATCACTGCAGATGGTGACTGCAGCCATGAAATTAAAAGACGCTTGATCCTTGGAAGAAAAGCTATGACCAACCTAAACAGTATATTAAAAAGCAGAGAAATCACTTTGCCAACAAAGGTTTATCTTGTCAAAGCTGTGGTTTTTTCCAGTAGTCATGTATGGATGTGAGAGTTGAACTATAAAGAAAGCTGAGTGCCGAAGAACAGATGCTTTTGAACTGTAGTGTTGGAGAAGACTCTTCAGAGTCCCTTGGACTGCAAGGAGACCAAACCAGTCCATCCTAAAGGAAATCAGTCCTGAATCTTCACTGGAAGGACTGATGTTGAAGCTGAAACTCCAATACTTTGGCCACCTGATGTGAAGAGCTGACTCATTGGAAAAGACCCTGATACTGGGAAAGATTGAGAGCAGGAGGAGAAGGGGACGACAAAGGATGAGATGGTTGGATGGCATCACTGACTCAATGGACATGAGTTTGGGCAAGCTCCAGGAGTTGGTGATGGACAAGGAAGCCCGGCGTGCTGCAGTCCTTGGGGTTGCAAAGAGTTGGATATGATTGAGCCACTGAACTGTAACTGTAACACTAAAACAAGTAAAAGAAAATAGAAACCAAATATTAGAATCCCACCTCTTAAAATCAGAGTTGGAAATTCAGGTGCCTGCCTCTTAGGCCCTGGCAGGGAAGAGTCAAACCCCAGCTGCCTTGGTGAGTAGAGGCCTCTGCTTGCCTCCACATTTCCCATTATCTTCAAGAGAAATTGAAATTCTGAATATTTATGTAAAGGCACTCCATGTTAAATATCAACAGCTAATTCAAAATCTTAAGTATACAGCAAAACTAAACAAAACATGTTTGCAGACTAGATCTAGCCCAGGACCAGTGGTGTGCGAACCCTGGCGTAGGTTATAGGTTTCAAAAACTTTTTTTTAAAAAATCATGCAAATAAGTAGAGTTTTGCTTTCATAATTATTCAATTAGTTGTTGACCATTTTCAGAGTTTTCTTCCTTTCTGAGTGGTAGAAAAACTGGCGGAAAAACTTCTCACTGAGAAATAAGTCAGAAAGAGGACAATAAATACTATATGTAAGTTACAAGTGGAATCTAAAAAAATAAAATGAAGGAATGACTATAACAAAACAGACTCACAAATACAGAGACCAAACCAGTGGTTACCAGAGAGGAGAAGTAAGTGGGGAGAGGTGAGGCAGGGGTATGGGATTAACAGGTACAAGCTATTACAAAATAAACAAGCTACAAGGATATATTGCACAGCACAGGAAATACAGTCAATATTTTATAGTAATTTTAAATAGAATATAATGTGTAAAAATAATGAATCACCACATTGTATACTTGAGACTAATTTAATATTGTAAATCAACTATATCTCAATTAATTTTTTTTTATCACTGACTCTTTTCAACCTGCCTTGTTGCCCTGAGGCAACAACCAGATGCAGGGCATGAGAAGCTGTCCATTTCACAGGATGGATAGTTAGACCTCTGTTGGGAGCCTTCACGTAACCATGTCAGCTGAAAGCGTTGGGCAGAGGGAAACCCCTCAACAGGAAACAAATGACCCACATAGAGAGAACATGAGAGCTAGCAGACTGAACATGGGCTGGTTTTAAAGAACACTGCATTCCGAAAACCTGTGAGTGATACATACTTATTCTTACTGGAAGAGCAAACGTCAATCACATAAAAACTCTGCATTTCAGGCTCGGGGTGTATGTTCAATTAAACAGCCCCAAAGCTGCTTCTGTGAGTCGGACACGACTGAGCGACTTCACTTTCACTTTTCACTTTTAGGCATTGGAGAAGGAAATGGCAACCCATTCCAGTGTTCTTGCCTGGAGAATCCCAGGGGCGGTGGAGCCTGGTGGGCTGCTGCACAGAGTCGGACACGACTGAAGCAACTTGGCAGCAGCAGCAAAGCTGCTTCTGCAGATGCTTTGAATACAACTCACTGATGGGAGAAATTGACAAGGAGCTTTCTGAAGACTGACAGATGTGCTGTCATTAAGATTGTGGTTTTCCCCGGGGCTTTCTTGCATGGAATCCTGCAGTTAATTAAGGTTCTGTCTGTACGTCTGGTTCTCAAACTTTGCCATAAGATTCTGATTGGATAGGTTGGGGATGGGGTCCAGGAGTGTTGTCTTAGTCTGTTTGAGCAGAGACATCACTTAGGTCCATCTAGTCAAAGCTATGGTTTTTCCAGTAGTGATGTATGGATATAAGAGTTGGACCATAAAGAAGGCTGAGGGCCAAAGAATTGATGCTTTTGAACTGTGGTGTTTGAGGAGACTCTTGAGAGTCCCTTGGACAGCAAGGAAATCAAACCAGTCCAAACTAGAGGAAATGAACCCTGAATATTCGTTGGAGGGACTGATGCTGAAGTTGAAGCTCCAATACTTTGGCCACCTGAGTGTTGACTCACTGGAAGAGAAGCTGATGCTGGGAGAGACTGAGGGCAGCAGAAGGGGGCAACAGAGGATGAGATGATTGGATGGCATCATTGACTCAATGAACATGAGTTTGAGCAAACTCTGGGAGACAGTGAAGGACAGGGAAGCCTGGCATGCTGCAGTCATGGGGTCTCAAAGAGTGGGACATGACTCAACAACAACAACAATAGAATACCAGAGGCTGGGCAGGGTGGGGGGCGGGGGGGGGGCAGTGTGCAGCTCCTAAACAGCAAACATTTACTTAGCACAGTTCTGGAGGCTGAAAAGATCTGTTTCTTAATTCACAGATGGCCATTTTCTCATTATAATCTCATGTGGCAGAAGGAATCAGAGATCTTTGTGGGGTCGTTTTAAAAAAAATTGGTTAATTTTCGGCTGCGATGGGTCTTCGTTGCTGCACACAGGCTTTCTCTAGCTGCACTGAGCAGGGCTCTCCTTTGCTGCAGTGTGAGAGCTTCTCCTTGTGGTGGCTTCTCTTGTTGCTGAGCACAGGCTCTAGGCACAAGGGCTTCAGGAGCTGCACCTTGTGGGCTCTAGAGAGCAAGGACTCAGTGGTTGCATTGCATGGGCTCAGCTGCTGCTCAGCATGTGGAATCTTTCCAGAGCAGGGACTGAACCTGTGTCCCCTGCATTGGCAGGCAGAGTCTTAACCACTGGACCACCAGGGAAGTCCATGTACGGTCTTTTTTATTAGGGCTCTAACTCCATTCATGAGGACCCCACCTTCACGTCCTAATGGACTATTGGAGGCCCCGCCTCCTCACACCATCACAGGAGAGGTTAGAATTTCAACATGTGGATTTCAGGGTGGGTGTGTGGAGGCACAAACATTTGGTCCATGATACATGGGTGTTTTCTAATAGTTCTCCACCCCTCCCCAGGTGATTCTGGCCTAAGATGGACCACTGTGCCTACCTTATTTTACACAAGTTATTAGGCCACAGAATAGATTGATCTTATTGGAAACTGCCAGTTGTGAGAATCTCACTTCAAGATCCATCTAGAAAAGTCTATTTTTCTTATGTGCAACACCATTCACTGGTCTAGTGTTACGCTCTAGCTAAATGCCACATTTCGCAATGATGGGTATGTAAACATAACTACATAATACTCCCAACTGTCTGCATATATTAGCTATTCTCTCGACTCCTGCCATTAAGTAAAGTGGGGGCCACTCATAAGAATGTACAAATAGTATTGGAATTACTTAGCATAAACCTCCAGCCTGTGTGCGTTCTACGTAGCTTCAGTTGTGTCCGACTCTTTTCAACTCCATGGACTGTAGCCCGCCAGGCTCCTCTGTCCATGGGATTCTCCAGGCAAGAATAGAGGAGTGGGTTGCCATGCCCTCCTCCAGGGGATCTTCCCAACCCAGGGATCAAACTCGCATCTCTTATTTCTCCTGCATTGGCAGGCAGGTTCTTTACCACTAATTTATGGTAATCATAAATTTGTTTCCTATATTTCGGTGTCTATTTCTGTTTCATAAATAAGTTCATTTGTGCCATATTTTAGATTCCATATATAAGCAATATCACATGATATGTGTCTTTGTCTGACTTACATTTCACTTATTCTGACGATCTCTGGGTCCATCCATGTTGCTACAAACGGCATTGTTTCATTCTTTTTTACGGCTGAGTAGTATTCTCTTGTATCTATGTCCCTACGTCTTCTTCATCCATTCATCTGTTGATGGACACGTGTTACTTTTATGTCCTGGCCATTGTGAATAGTGCTGCTATGAATGTTGGGATGCATGTATCTTTTCAGATACATGAGTGCCCTGGGCCACTTGGTGAGAAAGTGAACCACCTTTCAATTCTCGTCTGTGCCTGGTTGAGTCAGGCAGAAGACCTCAGTGAGGTGCCAGCCTGTTCCCTAACTTCTCAACGATGACTCCTGATCCAGGGTGGCCAGAATCAGGCAGAATTGGACAATGACAACAGCCAACATTGACCATGTTTCAGCATACAGGATTGTAGGTTACGTGTGTGTGCGCCCAGTTGCTTCAGTCGTATCCAAGTCTTTGAGACCCTGTGGATCATAGCCTGCCAGGCTCCTCTGCCCACAGGGATTCTCCAGGCAAGAATACTGGAGTGGGTTGCCGTGCCCTCCTCCCAGGGATATTCCTGGCCCAGGGGCTGAACCGTCGTCTCCTGCACCTAATGCATTGAAGGCAATTTCTTTACCTATTGAGCCATCCCTGAAACCCAATAAGATGCTTAAGTACCCTTTTATTAACATATATCCTCCAGCAGGTCTAAGACAGAGCCCCGTAAACAACACAATGAAACTTCCGACTCAAACTATGAATAGTCCCACCCAGCAGGACAAACAAAGCCACGAATAACTTCACATCAGCTCAGATAGGAGTTTGCTGCCAAGGGAGTTTTGGCACCCAATTTACTAAAAATAAAATTGTTTCTTCAAGTGTTTTTGGGGATTTTGGAATTGCAGGAAAAGGGCACGAACTCTGTGCTATGACTACGATTCCTTTCACAGAAACATGGGGGAACAGAGAGGTCCAGGAACCTGCCCGAGGTAGCACAGCAGAAAGTATCAGAAATGGGAAGTAAGCTCAGACCGTGCAGCCCCAGGGCCAAGGTTGCTTCACAGCAGGATGGAGTAAGTCCACAAAGCTATCACGTGGATCCACGGGACTCGGGACCTACTGATGAAGCTAAAGGCAAAGGATGGTGGACATTCTGTCTCTATCTTCCTTCCCAGATTCCTCTCAGAGCATCAGCTCAAATACACGAGCTGGCAGAACATTGCCTTTGCTATGCTGACAGCTCTGGAGGCAGGGAAGAGGAGGATGGCAGGAAGGAAAGGGAAGAAAATGAGAAACGGCTTTGGAGAGAAGAGGTGGACACGGGAGATGGTCCTGGTGGACACGTTACCAGTGGTCAAATGTCAGAGGGAAAGAGCAAAACCCGGAAGAAATGTGCAAGTTAATCTGCAATTAAGTCATCCTGGTCATGCTTTGCGGGGATGCTGTGAGCATGACGTTGACAGTGTCACCCAAGGATCGCTGACTTCAGGTGGAAAGAACTACCTAAGGAGGGACACCTCGAAGTCCAGGCAGAGCTCAGGGGCCAAGGCTGTCATCGGCTACTTTGCAAAGAAAACAGGGAAAGACAGTAGTTCAATCACACCTGGACAGCACGCAGCGTAGAGTCACATCACACTCAAATAACCGAAGGTGTTTACCAGAAAGATGATCCCTTTAATGCCCTGGTCTAAGTACGTCTCCCACTAGTTACTGGATACCCATCTGTGCCAGGACCATCACGAGGGGGCTGCATGAAAAAACCAGCATGACTGCCACTCTGGGGAGCATCCAGTCTAGGGTGGGGGTTGGGGAGTGAGGCTGTGGATAAATGCGCATGTCTGAACTGTGCAGAGGGTTACGGAGGAAAAATACAGGATGAGGGGGATAGAGAATATGGGGTGGGAAATGAGGTGATAGATTGGGGGCCACCAAAAGCCTCTCGAGAAAGAGACAGCGAAGTTGGCGGGGGGAGGATGCTCCTGGGGCCCTGGATGTGAGTGGAACCGGGCAGGAGGAAGGGGCAGGGAGATCAGAGCAGGGGAGTGAGGGGGCTGACGGAGGCCTGGGGAACTGAGACGGGAACTGCATGTTCTCTGCAGCCAAGGGAAGTCACCCAGGGCTTTTCTACTGGAATGGATGGACAGGATCTGAGTTTTTTTTTTTAATTTCTTTTTTAAAAGATTTATTTGTATGTTTTGGCTATTGTGGGTCTTCGCTGCTGCACACTGGCTTTCTCTAGTTGCAAGGAGTGGGGGCTACTCTTTAGTTGTGGTACGCAGGCTTCTCATTGCGGTGGCTTCTCTTGTTGCGGAGGACAGACTCTAGGCATGCTGGCTTCAGTAGTTGTGGCCCATGGGCTTAGTTGCTCTGCGGCATGTAGGATATTCCCAGACCAGGGATGGAACCTGTGTCCCCTGAATTGGAAGGCAGATTCTTAACCACTGGACCACCTCGAAAGTCCCAAGATCTGCACTGTATAAAGGTCCCTTTGGCGGCCAGGAGGAGAGTGCATGGGTGGAATGGTGGAGGCTGTTATAACCATCCAGACAAGACCCAGTCATGACTCAGAAGAGTACTGGTTGAGCAGTATTCTGGGGACAGAGTCCCCGAGAGACAGACAGAAGCAGCACAGATACAGGTGCGGGGCTCCTGGTGTGCACTCACTGCCTCAGTTGCCGCAGACAAAGGCGGTAGCCCCTGGGAAGGGGGCTTGAGTCGGCTGCCAGGGTCCCCCTTCCTTCTCCTATAGCATCATCCCTTGTGCCTGCAGTCCCCAAAGATTCTAAACAGGCCACCTGGCTGAATTCCGCAAGTGCTAGGAAGCCACTGGCATCTCTTTGCTCTGAACTCTAGGATCAACTTCAAAGGCACCTACAGGGCTGATTGCTAGAGCAAGCTGTGCACCACATTGCTGTCCTGACATCTAGTCACTAGAAGAGTCCCCCAGGCCCCTGGGAAGAGGAACTCAGAGAGTGACGGGCAGGGAATTGGCTGGCAGCTCTGGGGAGAGATGGGCTTCCCTGATAGCTCAGCTGGTAAAGAATCCACCTGCAATGCAGGAGACCCCAGTTAGATTCCTAGGTGGGGAAGATCCACTGAAGAAAGGATAGGCTACCCACTCCAGTATTCTTGGGCTTCCCTGGTGGCTCAGCTGCCTGCAAAGCAGAAGACTTGGGTTCGATCCCTGGGTTGGGAAGATCCCCTGGAGAAGGGAAAGGCTACACACTCCAGTATTATGGCCTGGAGAATTGCATGGACTGTATAGTCCCTGGGGTCGCAAAGAGCTGGACAAGACTGAGCGACTTACTTCACTCACTGGGGACAGAGGGTCCCTTCGGTGTGGTCAGGGCAGGTCACAAAGGCCACTCTCCTAATTGCAAGCCCCCTAACTACAATGAAATTTTTAAAAAATACTTATTTCTTTGGCTGTGCTAGGTCTTAGTTGTGGCACACTGGATCTTTAGTTCTGACATGCAAACTCTTAGTTGCAGCATGTGGGATCTAGTTCCCTGACCAGGGATCAAACCCCTACATTGGAAGCATGGAGTCTTAGCCATTGGACCACCAGAGAAGTCCCCAGTTCCTTGTTTTTTTTTTTTAATCAAATTCTATTGCATGGTGCATAGATTGCAAAACAGTTATTCCTCTTAAAGCATGCTGAATGGGTATTTTTTACACAAGGACACATATTCTGCATCATGGTGACTAGGGATGGTCAAAGCCTTGAAATTGAATATATTCATATTTAATGAAGTAATGAAAACCTCTCACTTTCAAAAAACAAAAAAGCCCCCAAACTATAATGTGCTTGTTCACAAGCACAGTGGACCTGCACAGTGGGCGGGTCCCAGAAGCCCAGAAGCAGGCCACCGGCAGAGGTCAGGCCAGAAGGTCAAGTCCGAGATGCTTTCTCCTGCCCTGGAAAGGCAAATGAAAACTCTACAGTTGGGGAAAAAAACAAACACCTGTCTGTCTTCCTCCTATTCTAGGGGAATGTCAGACTTTGCCTGATGGCCTGAAGCAAGAGCCTAGACCAGAGCCAGGAAGGGCCCTGCGCTCCATCCTTGATATGCCGCCTGGCCTGGCCTGGCCTTTCCTGAGCATTGAGCCCCACCTGGTGGCTCTGCGCTCGTCTTCAGCTGGCCAAGTCTGGCTCCATGCACCATCGCTCAGTGCTGTGCCCACCCGGGCCATACCTTGCCATCTGTGTCCTTCTGATCCCACACACCAGCCACAGGCAGAGAAGCCAAGGAGGATTGGAACTTAGAAAGACGTCCGCTCTCCCCAGGGACTTGGACAAAATCATGAGCAGAATCCTTTTAGAGGACGGTCCTGTGGGAAAGTGTCCCTTCTTTCCCCAAACGAGAGAAGGGGAAGGAGGGAGAGAGAGAGAGATGGAGAGGGAGACAGAGACCGAAAGAGAGATACAGATGTGTGTCAGGGAGACAGACACAGATAGAGGGAGAGAGACGGAAACAGAGGCAAAGTCAAAAACAGACAGCAATAAAGGAGAGACAGAGACACAGAGAGGAGTAGAGACCCACACAGACACAGAGTGGAGGGGGCTCCAGAGACACAGACCCAGAGACAGAGAAAGAGAGAGAGACACACAGACGGAAGCGGGAGAGTCAGAGAGTGAGAGCCAGAGGCAAAGGGAGAGACAAGGACATACAGAGACAGAAGGAGAGACAGACAGAGAAAGGAGAGACAGAGTGAGTGAAAGACAAAGAGAGACATGGACACAGAGAAGGAGACAGAGGCAGAGGGAGAGGTGGCCACAGGAGGAACCCTGCGCAAAGGCTCTCAGGAACAGCCGAGCAGACTCTGCCATCAGGCTGCGGGTTCAAGTCCCTGTCCCACCACCTCCAGCTGAACTAAGGCAAACCACTTACCCTCTCTGGGCGCAGCATGGTAACGCCTGTGTGGGGTTCTTGTGAGAAATAATGAGAAATGTGCAAAGTCCGTCCAAGGGCACCCAGCACCCAGAGGAGGTCAGGCTGGGACCACCTGCCCCATCACACACACCCTCTCCTGAGAGCAGTTCCACCAGGCACGCAGCCCCACCACCCACTCTGCACTCTGGAAGTGTGGCCAGTGCAGCCGAGGAACCGCATTTTAATTATTCACTTGAGTGGACTTAAATTTAAATTTTAAAACTGGTGCTTGACTCAGGTATTGCACAGCTTTTCAAGTATATTTGGAACAGCCTGCATGCGTGCATCTACTTTCCCAACTGCAAACGGCATGGAGTCTCAATGCAAACCAAGTAGTTCAATACAAATTTAATCTCTAAATGGAGATGAGCTGGTGTGTAAAATGCACACAAGATTTCAGAGACTTAAAAAAAAAAAGAATGTAAAGAACTCATTAAACAGTATTCATATTGGGCTTCCCTAGTGGTTGAGTGGTTGGGAGTCCACTGGTCAATGCAGGGACATGGGTTTGATCCCTGGTCCAGGAAGATCTCACATGGTGCAGAGCAACTAAGCCTGTGCGCCACAACTGCTGAAGCCCACATGCCTAGAGCCGGTGCTCTGCAACAAGCGAAGCCTGCTCATTGCAACAAAGAGGAGCCCCTGTTCACTGAAACTAGAGGAAGTCCAGATGCAACAACGAAGAACCAGACCGACCACAAATAAATCTTTAAAAAAATATTTCTATCGATTACATGTTGAGAGGATGCAAGTTTGGCTAGATGGAGCTAAATAAAACATATTGTATTATTGATATGAATTTCATCTGTTTCTTTTTATTTTCTTTGAACGTGGCTATTAGGAAATTGTAACTCCCACACGTGGTTGGACTCACCTTGGTCCCGGGACAAATACCAGCCATGCACCTGATCCCAGATTTTCAAGCAGACAGTCATTTGGTTCAGGTTCAAAGCTGTCATCTCAACATAATTATCAATAGCATCCCCTTTGAGACTCCACTGGCAGTCCAGTGATTAAGGCTCTGCACTTCCAATGCAGAGGACATGGGTTTAATCCCTGATCAGGGAAATAAGACCCCACATGCCGCAAAGTACGGCCAAAAGATTAAACACAATAATAATAACACCACTTTCACTCTCAAAGGTATCCTGGTTTTGCACAGTGAACAATACGGTCACCCAAAAGGGCAAATCCAAGTAAATAAATGTTGTATTGACTTGTGATTTAGTTCACCCATAGTTTGCCCTGGCCTTTGACTGTATGGACCACAACAAACTCTGGAAAATTTTTAAAGAGATGGGAATACCAGACGACCTGACCTGCCTCTTGAGAAATCTGTATGCAGGTCAGGAAGCAACAGTTAGAACTGGACATGGAACAGACTAGTTCCAAATAGGGAAAAGAGTACATCAAGCCTGTATATTGTCACCCTGTTTATTTAACTTACATGCAGAGTACATCATGAGAAACTCTAGGCTGGATGAAGCACAAGCTGGAATCAAGACTGCCGGGAGAAATATCAATAACCTCAGATATGCAGATGACTTCACTCTTATGGCAAAAGCAAGGAAGAACTAAAGAGCCTCTTGATGAAAGTAAAAATAGGAGAGTGAAAAAGTTGGCTTAAAGCTCAACATTCAGAAAACAAAGATCCTGGCATCTGGTCCCACCACTTCATGGCAGATAGATGGGGAAACAGTGGAAACAGTGTCAGACTTTATTTTGGGGGGCTCCAAAATCACTGCAGATGGTGATTGCAGCCATGAAATTAAAAGACGCTTGCTCCTTGGAAGAAAAGCTATGGCCAACCTAGACAGGATATTAAAAAGCAGAGACATTACTTTGCCAACAAAAGTTCATCTTATCAAAGCTATGGTTTTTCCAGTAGTCATGTATGGATGTGAGAGTTGGACTATAAAGAAACCTGAGTGCTGAAGAATTGATGCTTTTGAACTGTGGTACTGGAGAAGACTCTTCAGAGTCCCTTGGACTGCAAGGAGATCAGACCAGTCCATCCTAAAGGAAATCAGTCCTGAATATTCACTGGAAGGACTGATGTTGAAGCTGAAACTCCAATACTATGGCCACCTGATACGAAGAACTGACTCATTTGAAAAGACCCTGATGAAAGACTGAAGGCAGGAGGAGAAGGGGACAACAAAGGATGAGATGGTTGGATGACATCACCGACTCAGTGGACATGAGTTTGAGTAAACTCCTGGAGCTGGCGATGGACAGGGTGGCCTGGCTTGCTGCAGTCCATGGAGTCTCAAAGAGTCAGACACGACTGAGCGACTGAACTGAACTGAACTGAGTTTGCCCTGAGTTTCCTTTGGGCTTCAGTGGAAATCTGATCAACATTGAACATTCATCTGTGCTTTTACATTTGAAGGGACTGGTTGGGGGCTTATATATCACGTGTTCATGCTAAGTTCACTCAGTCGTGTCTGACTCTTTTCGACCCCGTGGGCTCTAGCCCTCCAGGCTCCTCTGTCCATGGGATTTTTCCAGGCACTGGAGTGGGTTGCCATGCCTCCTCCAGGGGATCTTCCCGACCCAGGGACTGAACCCACATCTCATGTCTCCTACATTGGCAGGCGGGTTCTTTACCACCAGCGCCACTCATTTAATATCCAAGAATCCTAAATGTTTCACTAAAAAGTTAAAAATTTGCTTTACAAATACCATATATTGACGCATATATATGGAATCTAGAAAGATGGTACTGATGAACCTATTCACAGGGCAGCAATGGAGACGCAGACGTAGAGAACAGGCTTGTGGACAAGGTGGGGGAGAGGAAGGAGAGGGTGAGACGAATGGCGAGAATAGCACAGAAGCATATACATGGACACATGAAAAATAGCTAGCCAATGAAATTTGCTGTATGACTCAGGGAACTCAAACCGGGGCTCTGTAACAACTGAGAGGGGTGGGAAATAGTGGAAGGTGGGAGGGAGGTTCAAGAGGGATGGGACATATGTACACCTATAGCTAATTCATGCTGACGTATGACAGATATCAAATCAATATTGTAAAGCAATCATCAATCAAAATAAATCGAATTAAAAAGTTAAAAACTTGTTTTGAATAAAAAGAGAAATGATATTTTGCATGACGCTGGCCAGATCTCACAAGGAGAACGTCTCACTGTATTGAGCCTAATTCCAATGCTAAAGTCTAAGAGCTCTGCAGACTATATAGCTCCCAGGGGACAGCCAATGACATCACCCAGCGGTCAGCACCGTGAATATGATTAACTCTGTATCCACACAGCTCTCCTCTGAGACCAAGGACGGAACTTAACCCCATGTGCTTTCTGCTGTTCCCCAAAAGCCAGCATCATTATCTCCATCTTACGGATCAAGGACTGAGCCCAGGAAGAAGAAATGTGTCCAGGATCACTCATATTTCGAGCAGAAAACTCAAGTTCCAAACACAACCTGAAGGAGGCTGCTATGTCTCCAACATGCCTCACTTCTTCCAAACCTGAAACTTCTGATTGACTATCAAACAGTCTTAGTAAAAGTGTATGCTGAACACAAAAGAAGAGAGGCCGGAACAAAATACACACACGATAAATGTTAGCTGTCATCATCATTATTCCAAAAGTTATTATTTTCTTTACAGTTGCCTAAAAATCAAACAGAACCTCCCAGCAAAATTAGTTTGGACCACACTTCAAAAGTCTGTCCTTGAGAAAGAATATGGATTCACAGTTTCTACTAAATGTCAAATGGATTTTAATTCTGAAGCTATAAAATGGTTCCATAAAATAGCTCAGCTCTTTTCTTCCTAAAAAGAAAAAGAATGAGATTGTCGTGGTAACAACAACAAAAATCAATGTTTAGTAGGTTTGGAAAGCTTCACGTAAATTAAGGTTTTCCGTGGCTGAGGTGTATAAAAACAGAGGTTATTTTGTTCCTACCACAGCTAATACTTTTAATCATCATTTTGTTGAAAATTCAAAATATGACTTTTTGCATTTTATATGTATGTATGTGGGTTTTCCAGGTGGCTCAGTGGTAAAGAATCCACTCACCTGCCAATGCAGGAGACACAAGAGACAAGGGTTTGATCCCTGGGTCGGGAAGATCTCCTAGAATAGGAAATAGCAGCCCACTTTAGTATTTTTGCCTGGAAAATCTCATGGACAGAGGAGCCTGGCAGGCTACAGTTCATGGGGTTGCAAAGAGTTGGACAGGACAGAGCAAATGCACATGTGTGTATGTATATATGTATCTATGTATATATGTAACTATGTATCGATCTATGTTTCTATGTATGTATCTATCTATATTAACTTTATGAGACTGACACCCTTGCATGGAAGTCCCTTTTTAATAAATGAGATGGAGCTTCGAGGACATATTTGAATACACATTCGAAATAAATCTCACAAACACTGACAAGCAATCAGTGGTTAATTTCATCTGAGCTCCTGAACCGAGAAGACAGCAACCACAGCCACCGACTTGTGGAAAATGCACATTTGTTTTTAAAGCAACAGCTCCCACTACATGCTAGGTCAAGTCTGATCACAACTATGAAACAAAGCCACGTGTGATATCTATGTCCAGCACATGTTTCAAAATGTGATATTAAAAAGGGGAAAAAAACCCACTGCCTCCCCCTGTGTGAAACATAGAGCAGTTCTTCTTCTTCTTTTTTTTTTTTTTAACATCCTTTGTAAAAGTAACATTAAAGGGTTGGACTCAAAATAAGCCCAAGCCTTAACTTTGTCAGTCTTTGGGGCTATGTCTGATAACTCACAGGAAGCCGGTAACCAGCAGAAACAACTTGGATGTGTCAGCAACAGGATCGTTATTTGCAAATATTAAAAGGAATGTCTTACAAGGAACATGAAATGAAGTCAGGAGAGCCAAACTGCACTTGTTCTAACATTGGACTTGATACACCCATTTATAAGTGATGGCTATTCAGACACTTGCTGATAAAACTGCAGTGGTTTGAAATTGAGCTATAAAATAAATAGACAGTGTGTTTGGGAAGATAAAAATAAAATTTCTTTGCCCACAGGGAGACAATATCCTATGACCTCTGGCATGGCTGGTGCTGATGTGGAGAGATGCAGAACGTGGTAAAAAGCAATATGCTTTTGTCTAGAGAATCAGCAGGAAACCACTACACACTCTTCATTTCCTGGTATTGTTTTGGCTTTTAGGGGTTACTGTTCAAAGGAAAGGGCTTCCCCGATGGCTCAGCTTCCCTGGTGGTTCAGTGGTAAAGAATCTGACTGCAATGCAGGAGACACAGGTTCGATCTCTGGGTCGGGAAGATCTGCTGGAGAAGGAAATGGCAACCTGCACCAGTACTCTTGCCTGGAGAATCCCATGGACAGAGGAGCCTGGCAGGCTACAGTCCATGGGGTCGCAAAAGAGTCAGACACGACTTAGCAACTAAAAAATAACATGTGCACTGCGTGCGTGGTAAGTCGCTTCAGTTGTGTCCAACTCTTTATTTTTTAATATAAATTTATTTATTTTAATTGGAGGTTAATTACTTTACAATATTGTATTGGTTTTGCTATACATCAACATGAATCTACCACAAGTATACACATGTTCCCCATACTGAACCCCCCTCCCTCCTCCTCTGTCCATGGGATTTTCCAGGCAAGAATACTAAAGTGGGTTGCCATGCCCTCCTCAAACAACTACAGTCAAAGGAAAGGGCTTCCCTGGTGGCTCAGTGATAAAGAACCCGCCTGCAATGCAGGAAATGTGGGTTTGATCCTTGGATCTGGAAGTCTGCTGGAGGAGGAAATGGCAACCTACTCCAGTATTGTGGCCTGGAGAATTCCATGGACAGAAGATTCTGGAGGACTACAGTCCAAGGGGTCACAAAGTGTCAGACACAACTTACTGACTAAACAACAACGACACGAGCTACAGGGCATCAAGGGCTCTCCTTTTGCTGACATCGGTACCCAGAGCCTTGGGCTGCGTGCCGTACCCACGGCTCAGCCCTGTATGTCAGCTGCTTTAGCCAATGACACACCTCTATGTGCTGTTATAATTAGTTCCACTTGTACCAAGGAGAGGACGGAGCTTGGAGACTCAGGTTAAGGCTACATGCCCTGCACAGGGTCCCAGGGGTTTAAAGGGAGACACATCCTTGGAACTTCAGACCTTGGGACTGGAACCCCATCACACATGTCCTGGAAGGTCCTGGCATACACGTGTGCCCCGGATGACACTGTGCCCATCATCTGTGCCCATTGTCAACTGCACTGGCCTTTATTTTAATTTCAGATGCACACATGTATCAGACCCATACATGTATGAAGACAACCATGCTGCCTCTTCTGTACATTGTTTTGAAGAACTGCAAGGGATCAGATATATGGCATCTTCTGAACACCAGGGGATATTCCAGAAGCATAGGATTATACCTGAAGAACACCTGGTTCAGAAACCAGAAATCTATTTTGGAGTTTGGGGTTAGTAGATGCAAACTACTATATATAGCGTGGATAAACAACAAGATCCTACTGTAGAACACAGGGAACTATATTAAATATCCTGTGATAAACCATGATGGAAAAGAATATGAAAGAGAATGCATACATGTATATACATATATCCCTGAATCACTGTGCTATACAGCAGAAACTAACACATTGTAAATCAACTATACTTCAATAAAATATACTTTAAAAAAAGAAACTAGAAATTCAAGCATCTAAGAGGGGAAGTGACTTGCTCAAGGTCATGGTAATCAACACCAGCAGCATCAGAAAGAGAACCCAGGTCTCATGTTTCTGGAAAGTCCCTAGGTTTCTTTTAGTCACATGTCCAGGAGGCTGCCCAAGTGACAAAGTGACCCTGTGTTTCATATACTCATCTACTGATTACAGTAAGTCCCCTACATGTAAACCTTCAAGTTGCTAGCTTTCAAAGATGCTAATTCGCATTCACAAGTCCAATCATGTAGGCAGTGGCAACTCGCTCCAGTATTCTTGCCTGGAAAACCATAGGACAGGGGAGCCTGATGGGCTACAGGGGTCGCAAGAGTGAGACAAGACTTAGCGACTAAACCACCACCACTGGCACACACTGCCACGTGCGTGCATCCTCTACAAGTGGCTGTACTTTTGTGTACTTTACTGCACAGCACTGTATAGCGTACATGAGTACAGCATCTTTATTTCAAGTCCAGGATGCCCAGAAACAAGCCTGAAAGCAGCAGCAGAGAAAGGATGAAGAGAGACAAGAGGAAGAAGGAGTATTTGAAGAAGTGAAGAGATTCACGATGCAGGAAATGGCCCGGGGATTTTCTTTACTTGAGGAGGCACTGGTAGGTTTTGAGGCATAGGATCCTAATGTAGAATGGTACATGAAGGTTGCAGCAGCCGTTCAGAAAGCAATCTAGTGCTACTGTGTCACCTATGACGAGAAAAAAAGAGCTACTACCCAGACATCACTGGACTGTTTTTTTAAGAGGGTCGATAGAATTAAATCCAGCAAGGAACCGGAACCTGAGCCATCAACGTCAGGCGTGAGTGAAGTTGCAGCTTGCCCTCCATCTCCTGTTGCTGACAATCCTTCAGCTCTGCCTTCTCCCACCTCCTCTCCCTCCTCTAGTCAGTGACTCTTCTTGCCTGTTCACTCACTGCCAGCCCCTATATATATGTCAATTGTCTTACTGTATTTTTCAAGGTCCTGTACTGTAAGATTAAAAATGTTTTCTTGTTTGCTTTTTATGTAGTATGCTTTGTATGAAAAGTATTATAACCCTATCACAGTATAGTACCATATAGCCAATTGTGTTAGTTGGGTACCTAAGCTAATTTTGCTGGACTTACAAACAAACTGGACT
Organism: Oryx dammah; assembly: GCF_014754425.2. NCBI lineage: Eukaryota > Metazoa > Chordata > Mammalia > Artiodactyla > Bovidae > Oryx > Oryx dammah. Next base: position 47,589,784 of record NW_024070196.1, read on the forward strand.
TATGAATGTGCTCTCAGAATTGGGCTTGTTTGTATGTAGGGGACTTACTGTATAAAGGGAACACTGAGAGCTAATCACACAGATGCAAATTACAGACGCTCTGAACTACAGGCGGATGAAAACGACTCAGACCACACAGGTGAACACAAGGAAATCACTCTCCTTTACCTGAGGGTCTGAAAACAGCAATCCTGTGACTTCATGCTTCACCACTGCGGCGTTTCCAGGGATGTTCCTCGCCAACACCGGGACTTCCAAATCCATTGCCTGAAAAGATGTAAAGAGCAAAGGAGACAGGTGGGCGATCACTGTCAGAGTCTGTCTGGTGAGATGAGCCAATTTGTGACAGAACGACTCCTTAGTTTCACTGGAGCTCTGGCATCACCCAAAAATCACCCCAAAACTTTGCCCTAAGTGGTTTCCCAACACAAACCCTGGATTTTCCAACTACACACTGAATCTTAATGACTGACCATATTTGCAAATGTTGAGAAATTATATACTGTAATGGCCTGTCTTACTGCAACATCACAAAGAAACCTTCTCTCTCTCCAATGTTCAGTTCACACTTCTTCAGTGGCAGCCTGGAGTACTTTTTGAGAATATTTACCTATTTATTTGGCTGCACTGGGTTTTGCTGCACGCAGGATTTCCATGGTGGCATGTGAACTTAGCTGTGGCATGTGGAATCTAGTTCCCTGACATGGATCAAACCTCAGCGCCCTGTATTGGGAGCATGGAGATTTTGCCACTGGACCAGCAGGGAAGTCCTTGGAGTATATATTTTTTAATTACCATCATTCTCACTTTCCTTGATGGGTAATTTTCTTTCAGCACCAGCCATACAAATGCTACCAGGTCTGTACATATCCCTTTGGCACGGATACAGACATAAGGAGGAACAAGATTTATCACCTGATTACCCACTAAGCAACCTTTCCAGTCTCAAAGGCCTGGGATCAGCCAGCATGGGGTTCCTCATGATCATAAAAGTTTCCACATCATTAATTTCCCTTCTCATCTTGTAGGGTAAAGATTGGGACCCTCCACTGTCATTAGAATCAAACATATGGTTTTTCCAGTAGTCATGTATGGATGTGAGTTGGACCATAAAGAAGGCTGAGCACCAAAGAATTGATGCTTTTGAACCTGTGGTGTTGGAGAAGACTTTTGAAAGTCCCTTGGACTGCAAGGGGATCAAACCAGTCAATCCTAAAGGAAACCAACCCAGAATATTCCTTGGAAGGACTGATGCTGAAGCTCCAATACTCTGGCTACCTGATGCGAAGAGTCAACTCATTGGAACAGATCCTGATGCTGGGAAAGATTGAGGGCAGGAGGAAAAGAGAAGGGCAGAGGATGAGATGGTTGGATGGCATCATTGACTCAACACATGAGTTTGAGCAAACTCCAGGAGATAGTGAAGGACAGGGAAACCTGGCATGCTGCAGGACATGGGGTCACAAAGAGTTGGACACGACTTAGTGACTGAACAACAATTGTCATTACACTTGGGAACAAGAAAACTCAACAGCACAGGCAGAAAGTAACTCTGAATCTCAACATGAGGGTCACAGCCACCTTATGAGCCCACTGTTTGGGCCTTGGGTTCTGACCTCCAGTGAGCACCATCTGGCATTTTGGAAAAGATCACAGGCCAGGAATCACAAAACTGTGGTCTTCCCCTGGTGGGAGCTTTGCTCTCGACTGACACAGGGGATCTCAAATCCATTGCTCATCACCATTATTTTGAGGAGACAAAGTTCATCTTAAACAGCAAGGATTTACTGTATAGCACAAGCAACTGTATATTCAATATCTTATAATAACCTATAATAGAAAAGAATTGGAAAAAAAGAATATAGATGCATACATATAACAGGATCACTTTGCTGTACATCTGAAACTAATATTATATTGTAAATCAACTATACTTCAATAAAAGAAAAAGAAAAAAAAACATGTCATTTAAAAAGCATATGGAAATGCTCTTTTCATTCAGCCAAGATGTGACATTAAGGATGGTTGATTCTCAAGTCACTTTCTTTAGGTGTAAAGTTACCTCTTCAAAAAGGCAAAGTCTCAGAATATGACTGTGCTGTGTCGCTGGTCCTGATGAACACAGTGCCTGGGAATGTCTTGGGGAGATGGTGTTTGGAGATGAGCGAGCTTACTCTCTGAATCCCTTCAGGTCATGATCCAGGAAAGGGGCAGTGTTGAGGAGGGGCACTTGGAGCAGAAATCATCTCAAATCTGGGGCCCCATTTGGGGACTAAGAAGAGGAAACATCAGAGCTCAAGAGGTACCAAACACTTAGTCAAGTTTGCAGTCACTGGATTTCTCTTGCCCACCATGAGCTCTTCGAGCATCCAGCAAGTGGGTGGAAGCTTCACATTTGAACTTTTAAAAAAGTTTTGTTGGGGCTTCCCCTGGTGGTCCAGTGGTTAAGACTCCACCTCCCACTGCAGGGGGTGTGGGTTTGATCCCCAGTTGGGGAACTAAGATTCTACATGCCGGGTGTTGTGGCCAAAAAATGAACAAATAAAAATAAATTTAAAAGCTTTGTCTCTGGTGCACCATCCTCAGCAGGGCTGATCCTCAGCACCATCCTCAGCACTGCAGCACAGTCTTTGGAAACACAGCCCCCCGGGCTCTGTATCAACACAGTACATGAGCTTTTGAAGGTGCCTTATATAAGTTGTCTATATTGGGCTTCCCAAGTCGCTCAGTGGTAAAGAATCAGCCTGCCAATGCAGGAGATATGGGTTCTATTCCTGGGTCGGGAAGATCCTCTGGTGGAAGAAATACAACCCTCACCAGTATTTTTGCCTGGGAAATCCCATGGACAGAAGAGCCTTGTGGGTGACAGTTCACATTTAAAAGAAATGTCTTAACAAATGGGATTTTTACATGCCTCTGAAACAAAACAAGGGCTTCCCAGGTGGCACTAGTGGTTAAGAACCCACCAGCCAACGGAGAATACAGAAGAGAACTGAGCTGATCCTCGGATTGGGAAGAATTTCTGGAGGAGGTTATGGCAACCCACTCCAGAATTCTTGCCTGAAGAATCCCATTGACAGGGGAGGCTGGTGGGTTACAGTCCACAAGGTCGAAAAGAGTGGAACACAACTGAAGCGATTTAGCAAGAACCCATGCATGACAAAACAATGCTAATTCTGAAAGGTCAAAAGATCCCCTCCCTCCAAAGTGAGATGCACTTATTCTGTGATTAACCACTTTGGGTCTTTGAATTGATTCAAATGAAATCCACCCTCCACGGCTTCTCTAAAATCAGTTTCATTCAAAACCCTCATCCCAAAGGTTATTTTGGAGTTTTCAAAAGGAACACAGGGTCGGCATCTGAAAGCAGACGGAATTACTCAGAGCTGCCTTTCCTTTGAAGTAAATGAGATCTGACAGCAATTCATCTGCAATGAAATGCTGTATGTGCTGGCTACAAAATCATTCCCCAAATCCACTTTACTTTTTCTTAAGAAGGTGGGGGAGAGGAAATGTGTATTTACATACAAAGGAGCGATTCAGCAAGGCTTGAGGACTGGTACTCTAAGAATGTACCTTTTTAAAGCTAATATGAAGAGTACAATGTACTGCTCCAGTAACACTACTTGAAAGCTGATTTTAAACCACAATGGAGATTAATGCTAATCATTAAGCTCAGATTGAGATGTTGAGGCATTCAACATCTGGCTGAAGAAGAACATGTCACAAATCCAGGCTCTGTGCTCTAAAAGCTTCTGAACACGAGAATTACAGGCGTCAGTATATAGCTTCTACCCCAGCCCACAGTATTTTACTTTTTTATGTTTGCTTTTTTAAATGATGCCACATTTGCAGAGAATATTAGTGTTATGCCCAAGGTCCAAATCCCCAGAACTGAGAGAACAAGACATCCACAGCAATGCGAACGCAAAAAGGGAATTTATCGCTGGCTCGAGCCAGGGCCCCGGCCACATCCAACACAGTGGAATAGAGCCAGAGCCCCGAGCCCTGGATTACAGCAGTATTTATAGGTTTAGGACAAAGACAGGGAATTGGCAAGGTTGGATTGGTTACAAGGGCCTCTTTGCATCTACTAATTGGCTAGATTTTTGCGCGCGCGGGCTTTCTTAGGAGATTTTTATCCTCGTCCCGATTGGCACAGACCAGGCTACAGGGAGCATGCTGACAGGCTGAGTCCTCCCGTCGGGGGTAATTAATTTTGATCCCGCTTGGGCAGTGTCTCAGCTGTTTCCGGGATGCTTGCTCCAGCCTATTTTAGCCATGGCCTCTATCAGGCCTCAACATTCCCCCCTTGTCCTTTGACTATGGAGAGGAATCTTCCTCTCTATTTACTGCCTGGTATTGTTGTCCTAATATCATTATCTGAACTGTACTGATACATTTTTTTATAAAGGTTATTAATCTGTTTAAAATATATGGGCCGAAGGTAAGAATGAGTAGGAGTATAATGAGCGGTCTGAGCAAGGTAGAAATTAGTGTTGTTAGCCAAGGAGATTGATGGAACCAGGACTCGAACCATCTCTGTTGGGCTTTTTGCTCTTTCTTGTGCAGTGTTAATCTTTTTTTCACTTTTGCCATAGACTCTCTTACCACCCCAGTGTGGTCTGCATAGAAGCAACACTTTTTTTTTAAGGCCGCACATAATCTGCCTTGTTGCAGGAAGATCAAATTTAGGCCCCTCCTGTTTTGCAAAACTACTTCTGATAGTGAAGTAAGGGACTTTTTAAGGTGGCTGACTGAACTTTTTAATCTTTTGATATTAAGATCAATGGCTGTTCTTAGGCTAGAATAGTGTTGATTCTGCATTATTAAAGAGGATATCCCAGTTTTTGCCCTGGCTGCCCCTAACCCCAGTAGGACTGTGAAGGTTAAGGCTGAGACTGGCTCTCTCTTAGACCGGTGTGAAGCTTTTAATTTCGGGAGGATTTTATTATTGGAGTGATAGAACAGTCAGGGGACTAACAGTACCAATACACAGAAACCGTTGGAATTATTTAACACCCGCCCGTGAACACAAGGGGCTAAGCCTGTGGAGCAGGCCCACCAATTGTCCTGGGGAGGCACCAGGTACCTGTTTGTCACTGTAGAATTTATAGACTTGCAGAGGTGTTGATAGGTTTGGGGACATTTTTTATGCAAAGGCCCTGCCTGGTTACTTGTTGGAGGGTTAATCTGGCGTTTCCTTTCTGCTGCCATCGGCAAGCTGCGTGGTTTTGGGTTGGACTATAACTTCCTGGGACAGCTATACCTTTATAATAAGGGGGTTTGATGTCATAACATAACCAGCAACTACTAGTCAGGTCCGGGCGTGTGGAATTTAGGACCCGATAGGAGTTGATTATCATATTAAATAATGGGTCCTGTTCATCTTTAATGCTAGGTCCCACATGGCTAACTGGAGGGGAGTTGCTCGTATTAGTAATGTAGGGCCCGGGAGGCGTTTGGGTGGACGCTCAGGCGGGGGTGTGTGCAGGCCGAATGGGAGCGTGGGTAGGCTCTCGTGGCACTAGGACTGAATTGGGCCCTATGCCCCAAGTTGGACCGATCTGTATGGGTCTTACTTTTAACTTGATGGTGAACAGCAACCCACTGTTATATCTTGACTGATATAACTGAAGGCCCTAGGACTGTCCAGCTTTTCAACCGGGGAACCTGTTTCTTTCAGTTGAGAATTTGAGCCTTACCGGGTTGCAAAGAAAGTTTATATAAGGCCCAGTTATGAGGGACCGACCCCCTTTTATGTCTCCCAGTTAACCCAGCGGGCCCCGGAACGCAACCCAAGGTAATCAAGTCCCCATGAATAGGGGGCTCTCAATGGACTGTCTCTGTTGACTCGCATCCCCAATTGGCGCAATAAAACTCATTAGCTCCCCCGCAGTTATTGACGGTCGCCCGGTCCCGTCTTTTTCTGGGGCACACATAGAAGGGTGTTTTTTGCAAGCTTGTCCGTTGGATGAAGTGGCTGCACCCAGGCCCTGAGTTAGTGGGGGGGGTCGAGTATTACACCTATTAATGCCAGCCCCACATTTAGGCTTGCTGGGCGTCTTTATCTCTCACTTGCCAATGTCCCATGATCTCGCGGCCAAAAGACAGAGGTCGAACTCCAAGTCCGGCCACCAGGTGTTTTGGGGATGAATGGCCGAGGTGGAGTTAATTACTTTTCCCGTAGTTGCACTCAGAATCATCTAAGTCAGGTTTATTGGTTGATGAGGGTTAGCGCTGACGGTCCCGGGGTCCAGGAAGGTGGCTATTATCAGAAGAGTCAGGTTGATCCGTCCAAGACCTGCTGCCAGGCGAGTTTTAATTTTAAGGGATTGGAGGGATGCAGTATCAGCTTTTATTTTGGGGGAGCCCTCTCTTGTTTTTTGGGGTTGGCCCGCCATGCGTGGCTGCAGTGTATCTAGGGTCTAATTTCGTCCACTTTGAGGGCAGTAGGGGTGGTAAGGAGAACAACATAAGGGCCCTTTTATCTTGGTTTTAAGGTCTTTGACTGATGTCTCTTAACCCAAACCCAATCCCCCAGTCCTATATCATGGGACGGGATCGTCCCTTTATTTTGGCTCTTATAAATTTTCCGTATCATTGACCAGATATGTTTATGCCCCTTACTCAAAGCTAGCATCTCCTGTTGGAAGGCACGTAACAAAAGAGGTGGTTTACTCTTTTTTTTTTAAACACTGGACAAATGGGGGGTGGACTTCCATATACAATTTTAAAGGGAGTCAGACCTAGTTTATAGGGGGTATTGCATGCCCGAAAAAGCGCGAAGGGAAGGAGGGTCACCCAGTCCCCGCCACTCTCAATTGCCAGTTTTGTTAAAGTTTTTTTTAGGGTCTGATTTATTTTTTCTACCTGTCCTGAGCTCTGGGGACTGTATTCGCAATGTAACTTTCATTTGGTCCCCAGGGCTGAGGCCAGTCCCTGCACAATTTTACTCACAAATGCAGGTCTATTGTCAGAGCTGATAGATACCGGCAGCCCAAACCTAGGTATAATCTCTTTTAGGAGTTTTTTAGCCACCACTACCGCTGTCTCTTTTTTAGTGGGGTAAGCTTTTACCCACCCGGAAAACGTGTCAACCAAAACTAGCAGGTAACGATACCCATACTTGCCTGGTCTTATCTCAGTGAAATCTATCTCCCAATGATGTCTTGGCCTTTTCCCCCGATAGCTTATACCTGTGTGTTGTCCTTTTCTGGGTCTCATCATCTGACAGGCTTTGCAGGTGCGGACTATATCCTGGATGGTTTTTTTCTGTTGGGGAAACCGCAGGTGTGCCGTTTGTAGGAGTGTCAAAGTCTTTTTCTCTCCCAAATGGGTGGTTTGATGTAAATGGGTACAGAGATGTTTGTCCAGGTCAGCAGGGAGCAACAGGTTGTCATCTTGGTCCCAATACCATCTGTTTTTGCCAACAGGAAGGGTGGTATTATCTTGCATCCAGCGTAAATCAGAGGGGGAGTATATGGGGTTTGGGGGAAGTGTTTCCATCCCCAGCAGTGGCAATCTTACAGTCAGTACAGGGGTCCTGTAATCTCCAGCAGCTGCCTCACAGGCTGCTGCATCGGCAGTACGGTTCCCTTGGGCCCGAGCATCTTTTCCTTTTTGGTGTCTTGGGACATGTACTATGGATACTGCCTGGGGCAAGTGGACCGCTGCCAGGAGTCTTCGAATCTCAGGCAAATTTTTAATCTCTTTCCCCTCTGCCGTCAGAAGCCCCCGTTTTTTATATATAGGGCCTTGAACATGCGCAGTGCCGAATGCATATCAGCTGTCAGTATAAATCGTGACTTTTTTCTTTTGCCCTCTCTAGTGCTTGTATTACAGCTATCAGTTTTGCTTTTTGGGCGGATGTTCCAGGGGGTAAAGCCTCAGCCCAGATGACCCTCCCAGTGTCGTCTACTATGGCTGCCCCCGCTTTTCTCTGTCTATCTTTTATATAACTGCTCCCATCCGTGAACCATATTAGCTCACTGTTTTTTAATGGCAAGTTGCTGAGGTCTTTTCATATGGCGGTTACCTCAGCTAACACTTTAACACAGTCATGGAGGGGCCTGTCCTCCGCCGGGATGGGCAGCAGAGTGGCAGGGTTTAGAAAACAAGGTGTCTGAAAGGATATTCGGGGAGCATCCAGCAGCAGGGCCTGGTAGTGGGTTAAGCGAACGTTAGAAATCTACTTACCTGGTGGCTGTTTGAGGATCTCCTCTATCGCATGAGGAATGTAGACCAGGAGGCTCTGTCTATAAGTCAGCTTGTCAGCATCATGGACAAGGAGAGCAGTGGCCACAATGATACGGAGACAGGGAGGCCATCCTGCAGCCACTGGGTCCAGTCGTTTAGAGAGATATGTCACAGGCCGCCTCCAAGGTCTCCATTGTTGCATCAAGACTCTCTTTTTTACTTCTTGCTTTTTATCCACAAACAGTGCAAACAGCTTAGCCAGGTCCGGAAGAGCAAGGGCATCTAGTAGTGCCTGTCGAAGTTCCTGAAATGCCCGCCTCATTGGCTCAGTCTAAGTCCAGTCTCTATTTTCTGTTTTTTTTATATAGAGGTCGGGCCTTTTTAGCAAACCCCATAATCCATAGCCTGCAGTACCCAACCGTCCCTAAAAACTCTCTCACCTGCTGGGGAGTCATTGGCTCAGGGATGTGTAGAATAGTCTCTTTCATAGCCTGAGTCAACCATCTCTGCCCCTGTTTTATTTTATATCCCAAATAAATGACTTCTTGTCTAGCAATTTGGGCCTTTTTCACACTTGCCCGGTACCCCAATGTCCCCAAAGTCTGGAGGAGATCGCCTGTAGCTTTTAGGCATACCTCTTTAGTCGTAGCGGCCAGCATGAGGTCATCTATATACTGTAACAGAACAACATCGGGGTGGCTGGTTTGGTACTCACAGAGGTCTTCGCCCAGAGCCTCACTGAACAACGTGGGTGAGTTTTTGAATCCCTGTGGAAGGCGAGTCCAGGTCAGCTGCCCCACAGTTTGGCTGTCCTCGTCAGTCCATTTGAATGCGAAGATCTCCTGATTCTGGGGAGCCAGAGGCAAACTGAAAAAGGCATCTTTCAAGTCTAAGATTGTATATCAAACATAGTCTGGTGACAAGCAGCTCAGGAGGGTATATGGGTTAGGGACAGTGGGATGAATGTCATTCACCCGTTTGTTGACTTCATGAAGATCTTGGACTGGTCTAAAGTCTGTTCCCCCGGGCTTTTTCACAGGTAATAGGGGAGTATTCCATGGGGACCGGCACTTTTTGAGAATTCCTGCCTTTAGGAGGCGCTGGATGTGTGGCATAACTCCTTGCCGGGCCTCCTGGCTCATGGGATACTGTTTCACCCTCACAGGAGTAGCCTTTGCTTTTAATTCAACAACAATGGGAGGTCTTTGTTTAGCCAGTCCTGCTCCTGCTATTTCTGCCCAGGCCAGAGGGTATTTCTGAATCCACTGTTGCATAGCAGGATCCATAGCTGCAGGGGGCTTTGGTGAATATAGTCTGTATTTATCTCTCAGTGCCAGGGATAAAACATGGATTGGTTGTCCAAGCCCGTCTGTGACTGATATCCCCCCAGAGTCAAAGTGAATTTGCGCATTGAATTTGGCCAACAGGTCTCTTTCTAATAAAGGGGCCAGACATTCCGGGATCACCAGAAATGAGTAGGACACCTGTTGGGCTCCCAAGTCCACTTTTCGTTTAGTAGTCCAGTAATATCTCTTTGTCCCAGTGGCTCCCTGGACCAAGCTAGTCTTTTTGGACATCGGCCCAAATTTTTGATTGAGAACTGAGTATTTGGCTCCCATATTTACCGTGAAGCCGACCGGTTTCCCCTCCACATTAATAGTTACCCAGGACTTGGGGAGAGGTGCTGGGCCCTGACCCCCCCAGTCGCTATCTTTTCCTGCATATAAGACGCGAGTCCCCGATGGAGATTTTCTTTTCTGGTAGTCTTTCTCTTCAGGTCTCTTTTGGAGCACTCATTTTTTCAATGTCCCTGCTCTTTGCAGTAGGCGCATTGGTCTCTCTTTAGGGCCTGTCTAGCTGGTTTCTCCCCTCCTCCTGACCGGGTGTCTCTAGTTCTCTGGGAATCGGGCCCCGTTTTTGTCCCCGCAAAAAGGATTTGAGCCAGTTTTTTTTTTGATTCCTCCAGTTTTTTTCAGCTCTATATTTTCTTTTTTCCTGTCTGATCTTTTTTTATGTATTTTTTTTCCATCTAATTCGTTCCTCCTTTTCCTCAGGGGTCTCTCTGTTATTGAACACCTTTTTAGCTGCCCTTACCAGATCTTGTATTGTCTGTTCTCCCAGCCTCTCTATCTTCTGCAACTTCCTCCTGATATCCGGAGCTGCCTGATTAACAAAGGCTAGCAAAACTGCAGCGTGTGACTCGTCAGCCTGAGGGTCCATGAGCGTATACTGCCTGAAAGCCTCCATTAACCTCTCTAAAAAGGCTGCTGGGCTCTCATCTGGCTCCTGCCTTACTTGATTTACTTTAGCCAAATTGGTTGGTCTCCTGGCGGCTGCCCGGAGGCCAGCCATCAAAGTCCGGCGGTACACTCGGAGACACTCCCTACCTTTAGCGCATTCAAAATCCCAGTTCGGTCGCAATAAGGGGAACCCTTCTTCGACCAGGTGGGGCTGCATTGTGGGCCTTCCATCCACGCCTAAGACATGTTTTCGTGCCTCTGACAGAATTCGTTCCCTCTCCTCCATAGTAAAAACACCTGCAACAGCTGCTGACAAGCATCCTAAGTAGGGTTGTGAGTAAACAGGATAGAATCTAAAAGATCAATAAGGCCTTGGGGTTTTTCAGAAAAACAGGGGTTTTGAGCTTTCCAGTTATATAAGTCACTAGTAGAGAAGGGCCAGTATTGGTAGGTCCGTTCCCTGTCAGGGTTTGCCAGCCCAACATGGACAGGAAGCGCCTGAACGGTGGATGAAGGTGCCTCTCGGCTCCCGTAGTCGGACGAATCTCCACCCCCTCGGGTCCTTCTGGGAGTTCCCTGGGCTGGCCCCTACTCCTGCTGTGGAGCTGAGGGTTCTGGGTTCCCCCTTTGTTCTGCGGACGACGTCTGAGGTACCTGTGGCAGCAAGGGTGGCGGGATATATGGAGGAGGCGAGATTTCAGTGTCTAAATCAATCAGACTAGGGTATAGAGAAGATTCCTGGAGTATCGGTTTTTTCCGGCTCTCCCGTGCCTCATGGTCTTTTTCCTGGGGGGCCGCCACGACCAAGACCTGTGGAACAGAAGCACTGGAGGGGTTGTGAATAAAGGGTTTCAGCCAAACTTGAGGGTCTTTTACGAAATTTTCCCAGACCAGGATGTAAGGAGCTTGGTCCGGATGTCCCCGAGGGTCAGGAGCCATTATTTTTTTTTTTAACAGCGCAGATGACCGGCAGGCTGAAAGTTCCCTCCGGCGGCCAGCTAACCTGAAATGTCGGCCACTCAGATGAGCATAGGGTTCTTAGCTTGTTCTTTTTTACTAGCATTGATAGGTTCTGAGCCTTGGACTTAAAATCAGAAAAATGGTCAGTCATTACGGATAGTGGTGTAGAATAACTCTGACCCATGACGGCAACACCCACAATAAGCACACAAAAAGCAAGCACGGTGCCGGCACACAGAGACAAGCAACAGACAGTAGACAAACAAATATCAGCCAAAAACACTGAACTAGGTTTATTCCGGGTTGCTGTTGTCCTGTTCCCCAAAGTTACCTTACCGAAGGGCATCCACTGCCCACCAGACTCAGGATTGGAAGAAACATTTTTCCCCATTATTTTACAGAACGGCTCACAGACCAGCTGCCTTCCAGCTCGAATGTTGGGCCTCGGACTTATGCTGGCCGGGTGACTCTTTCGCCCCCTGACCTGATGCCGACATCCAGATATATGTCCTCCTAGTGAGGCTTCCCTTATGCCTGGAAAGTGTTGTTCTTCTCAGTCAGGGGATCCCGGACGAGCCCCCAAATGTTATGCCCAAGGTCCAAATCCCCAGAACTGAGAGAACAAGACATCCACAGCAATGCGAACGCAAAAAGGGAATTTATTGCTAGCTCAAGCCAGGGCCCTGGCCACATCCAACACAGTGGAATAGAGCCAGAGCCCCGAGCCCTGGATTACAGCAGTATTTATAGGTTTAAGACAAAGACAGGAAATTGGCAAGGTTAGATTGGTTACAAGGGCCTCTTTGCATCTACTAATTGGCTAGATTTTCGTGCGTGCAGGCTTTCTTAGGAGATTTTTATCCTCGTCCCGATTGGCACAGACCAGGCTACAGGGAGCATGCTGACAGGCTGAGTCCTCCCGTCGGGGGTAATTGATTTTGATCCCGCTTGGGCAGTGTCTCAGCTGTTTCCAGGATGCTTGCTCCGGCCTATTTTAGCCATGGCCTCTATCAGGCCTCAACAATTAGGCATACAACATCAGTCATTTCTTAAGTTTATGGAGCATGATTTTTTTTTTCCTGCCTTATTTATTTACCATGACCTCTGAAACATCAAAATTCACAAATTGTACCTTTGGTCAGTAAATTCAACTAGTGTCCAAATGAATAAATGGATGTTACAAACACTTATGATACAATAATAGCATCACTCTAATTAAGTAGACCCTGAAGTAAAAAAACTAGGGTTATGAGAATGCAGATGTGAAATGTGATTCAAAGACTCGGAGGACCAGTGGCCAAACATTTCCTTTTCTGCAGGGGGTAGAAATAGATTCAAGGGATTCAAGGGATTAGATTCAAAGGGAATAGATTCAAGGCATTAGATCTGACAGAGTGCCTAAAGAACTATGACGGAGGTTCGTGACATTGTACAGGAGGCAGTGATCAAGACCATCCCCATGAAAAAGAAATGCAAAAAGGCAAAATGGCTGTCTGAGGAGGCCTTACAAATAGCTGTGAAAAGAAGAGAAGCAAAAGGCAAAGGAGAAAAGGAAAGATATACCTCTCTGAATGCAGAGTTCCAAAGAATAGCAAGGAGAGATAAGAAAGTCTTCCTCAGTGGTCAATGTAAAGAAATAAAGGAAAACAACAGAATGTGAAAGACTAGAGATCTCTTCAAGAAAATGAGAGATACCAAGGGAACATTTCATGCAAAGATGGGCTCAATAAAGGACAGAAATAGTATGGACCTAACAGAAGCAGATATTAAGAAGAGGTGGCAAGAATACACAGAAGAACTATACAAAAAAGATCTTCATGACCCGGATAATCACGATGGTGTGATCACTCACCTAGAGCCAGACATCCTGGAATGTGAAGTCAAGTGGGCCTTAGGAAGCATCACTACGAACAAAGCTAGTGGGGATGATGGAAGTCCAGTTGAGTTATTTCAAATCCCAAAAGATGATGCTATGGAAGTGCTGCACTCAATATGTCAGCAAATTTAGAAAGCTCAGCAGTGGCCACAGGACTGGAAAACATGATTTTTCATTCCAATCCCAAAGAAAGGCAAGAATGCTTAAACTACCACACAATTGCACTCATCTCACATGCCAGCAAAGTGACGTTCAAAATTCTCCAAGCCAGGCTTCAACAGTACGTGAACCGTGAACTTCCAGCTGTTCAAGCTGGATTTAGAAAAGGCAGAGGAACCAGAGACCAAATTACCAACATCCATTGGATCATCTGAAAAAGGGAAAGAGTGCCAGAAAAACATCTACTTCTGCTTTATTGACTATGCCAAAGCCTTTGACTGTGTGGATCACAACAAACTGGAAAACTCTTCAAGAGATGGGAATACCAGACCACCTGACCTGCCTCCTGAGAAATCTCTATGCAGATCAAGAAGCAATAGTTACAACTGTACATGGAACAACAGACTGGTTCCAAATCAGGAAAGGAGTACATCAAGGCTGTATATTGTCACCCTGTTTATTTAACTTATATGCAGAGTACATCATTCGAAATGCTGGACTGGATGAAGCACAAGCAGGAATCAAGACTGCCAGGAGAAATATCAATAACCTCAGATATGCAAATGATACCACCCTTATGACAGAAAGTGAAGAACTAAAGAGCCTCTTGATGAAAGTGAAAGTGGAGAGTGAAAAAGTTGACTTCAAACTCAACATTCAGAAAATGAAGATCACGGCATCTGGTCCCATCACTTCATGGCAAACAGATAAGGAAACAGTGAGAGACTATTTTGGGGGGGGCTCCAAAATTACTGCAGATGATGAGTGCAGCAATGAAATTAAAAGACGTTTGCTGCTTGGAAGAAAAGTTATGACCAACCTAGACAGCATATGAAAAAGCAGAGACATTACTTTGCCAACAAAGGTCCATCTGGTCAAAACTATGATTTTTCCAGTGGTCATGTATGGATGTGAGAGTTGGACTATAAAGAAAGCTGAGTGCTGAAGAACTGATGCTTTTGAACTGTGGTGTTGGAGGAGACAGACTCTTGAGAGTCCCTTGGACTGCAAGGAGATCCAACCAGTCAATCCTAAAGGAAATCAGTCCTGAATATTCATTGGAAGGCCTGATGCTGAAGCTGAAACTCCAATACTTTGGCCACCCGATGGGACAAACTGACTCACTCACAAGAGGGAAAAGGCCCTGATGCTGGGAATGATTGAAGGCAGGAGGAGAAGGGAGTGACAGAAGATGAGGTGGTTGGATGGCATCACCGACTCATGGACATGAGTTTGAGTAAACTCCGGGAGTTGGTGATGGACAGGGAGGCCTGGCTTGCTGTATTGCAAGGGGTCGCAAAGAGTTGGACACGACTGAGCGACTGAACTGAACTGAACTGAACAGGGGGTTTTATCAAGTGCTAATCCATAGGACTTCTATGGCATCCATTGTCTGTAAGGCATGTGTAAAGAACTATAGGAAATGCCATACATTCAATGGCTTGTGATTTAGGGATATGAAGACAACTCAGCACTGAAAGCTGGTTATGACAGGACAGATGGCATCTCCTCTTTACTAATATCACTCTTAAAGGAACCCAGCATGCCATGAACCAATAGCAAAATAAAAGAAAGCAAAAACCCTTCTGTATTAAGTGCACACTGGTGATGACCTCAAGTCACTAGCACAAAGCCGTTAAGATACCCGGGTAAGGGAATTCCCTGATGGTCCAGCGGTTGGCACTCCACACTTTCATTACTGTGGGCCCAGGGTTTAATCCTGGGAACTAAGATCCCTGAAGTTCCAGGGCACGGCCAAAAAAAGCAGAAAAAGTTTTAAAAGATATCCAGGTTGGGACTTTCCTGGCAGTCCAGTGGTTAAGACTCCATTTTATCAATGCGGGAACACAGTTTCAATCCCTGGTCAGAGAACTAAGATCTCACATGCCATGCTGCACAGCCAAACAAATTTTTTTTAAGATACAAAAAAAAAAAAAAAAAAAGATATCCTAGGTAAACACCCAATTATGGAAAACGCTCAGTAAGAAGAGACTGCAAAGGGCTTCAAGGTTGGATTAAGTCCTCTACCCAAGAGTTGATACAGTCAAACTAGAGCCTGCCAGATTTTCAAGAGCAGGGGCTTATTTCAATGCAGAAAAGTCCAGCAATGGACTGCAAGGTTGTGCTGGGATGTGCATATTTAGCCCAAGTAGAGTAGTATGCAATTTTCCTTTTCTTTTCTTTTTGGCTGCGCAGCACGGTGGTGTGTGCAATCTTAGTTCCCCAGCCAGGGGTTGAACCCTCGTCCCCTGCAGTGGAAAGTATAGTCTTAACCACTGAGCAACCAGGAAAGTCCAGGAAGTGATTTTTTCAGAGCTGAGCACTAGATGGAGAGATTCGGTCCACCCTCATTCCCACCTTCCTGTGCATCTGTAACCACTCCTCTCTGTTACCACACCCACCCCCTGTGCACAAGCCCCTCCCTTTCTTATCCCCTAAATTCTGGGATCATCGCACACATTGAAAAGAGGGAGAAGAAATCAAGACAAAAGAAGGCTCCCTACAAAACACACCTTTATCCACATCCTGTCCCAGCCCTTCATAGTTTCCATCACCTTCCCACTGAAGCTACTTGGTGAGTCAGAGAGGCGACGCTATCCTAGTTTTATTTCATTTTGTCACTGGCAAGGAAAAATGGCAAGGAGAAAGAAAATAGTATTTTTAAATCCCAGCTAGAACTTCAAAACTACTTTAGAGCTCCCAAAGAGACGCTGCTGTGCTTGTTAGCTTTAAGAAGCACACAGCTTTATTGACAAATGCATCACCTCCATAACTAAGAAAAGGGGTGATCGACAATTTCATATTTCCACTCTCGGGGCTCGTTAGATCATTACCTCCAGAATTGCGGCTGACATGCCTTCAGAGACAGAGCTATTCACCAGCGCGAAGCAATTCTTCATGACAGCATGGAGGTCTTCCTGAGCCATCTCCCTGATCAGTCGTACCCCAGGGGTCCTGAAACAACAGGGAGCAGAGAGCACCTACGGCCGGGAATCTTACAGGGAGAGGCTGGGAGGAAAGATGACAATTTTGGAGAAGTATCTTAGATCACCAGGGAAGCATGATTGATAAAGGGTTCAGTACAGAAAACCATACTGGAGTGAGAATCCATTCTATTTCCATCCCTGATGAGGGAGGAAGCCTGTGAACACACCTGCTTCCATCCTGAATCCTTCTGACCAACAAGACACATGATTCTCAGATACTGGACGTCAGAGATGTGGCTCTTGACATTTTTCTCTGAGTGATTTAGAAAACAAACCTTTCCTAATAATGCAGCCTTTTTCCCAATGCTTTTTTTTAATATGACTTATAATTTTTATTTATTTTTTTATTTTTTATTTTACTTTACAATACTGTATTGGTTTTGCCATACATCAACATGAATCTGCCACGGGTGTACATGAGTTCCCAATCCTGAACCCCCCCCTCCCACCTCCATCCCCATACTATCTCTCTGGGTCATCCCAGTGCACCAGCCCCAAGCATCCTGTATGCTACATCGAACCCAGACTGGCGATTCGTTTCTTACATGATTATTATACATGTTTCAATGCCATTCTCCCAAATCATCCCACCCTCTCCCTCTCCCACAGAGTCCAAAAGTCTGTTCTATACATCTGTGTCTCTTTGGCTGTCTCGCATAGAGGGTTATCGTTACCATCTTTCTAAATTCCATATATATGTGTTAGTATACTGTATTGGTGTTTTTCTTTCTGGCTTACTTCACTCTGTATAATCAGCTCCAGTTTCATCCATCTCATTAGAACTGATTCAAATGTATTCTTTTTAATGGCTGAGTAATACTCCATTGTGTATATGTACCACAGCTTTCTTATCTATTTGTCTGCTGATGGACATCTAGGTTGCTTCCATGTCCTGGCTATTATAAACAGTCCCAGTGCTTTTTAAAAGATACTCAGAGAGGGTGAGTACCCCTGGTGGTCCAGTGGCTAAGATTCCGTGCTCCCAATGCAGGGAGTCTGGGTTCAATCCCTGGTCAGGGAACTAAAGCCCACATGCCACAACTAAGACCCAGTTCAGTCAAATAAATAAATAAAGATAAATATTAGAAAAGATATTCAAATAGATAATCATAGATGTATCATAAACAGAGAGAAATAGAAATAGTAAAACAAAGAGTGTAACACCACCTTTGTCACAGAGGTTTTGCCTTGTTTTATTTTTCTCACTTGACAGTACGGACATTCTTCCCCATTCCCCCAACCCTCTCCAGTCTCACGGTGTTGAGGTTATCATTTCAGTTAACTGGTTATACTTTTACATACATGCATTCTGTATCTGTGAGCAATATAAAGACACCTGATTGCATATAGGGGTGAAATCAGTGTTTCCCAGTCCTCTGGGGTGGTGGAGTGGCCAGGAGGAGGAGCTGGGATCCTGGGAGGGTGAGGATATACACATAAAGGGGGGCTGACCCGCACGGGAGAGGATCCTTCTGGCTCTTGTCCTGCCCCGTCTCCCCACCTAGAACAGGGAAAGTGATGTGTGAGTTCTACAGCTACAGTCATCCTAGAAATGGAAGTCACGGGTAGGGACCACAGGAAAGAGAGACAGGAGACAACGTCTCTGAAGTCTTACTTGGTCCTGGACCAATGACATCCGATTTTTTTGATGTGAGCAGTTAAAACCCCTGGGTGTGTAAGCCAGCATTGTTGGGTCTCTGTGGTTGCTGTTTAGTCACTAAGTCGTGTCTGACTGTTTTGGGACCTCGTGGACTGTAGCCAACCAGGCTCCTCTGTCCATGGGATTTTCCAGGTAAGAATGCTGGAGTGGGTTGCCATTTCGTCCTCCAGGGGATCTTCCTGTCCCAGGGATCAAACCTGCATCTCCTGCACTGGCAGGAGGATTCTTTACCACTGAGCCACCAGGGAAGCCCTGGTCTCTGTTACGGGCAGAAAAATGCAATTGATAGCAAAGACCCTGGCAAATTGCTTTCCAAAGGAATGGCTGCAATTTTCCCCCTCACCAGCAGATTTTTAGTTGTTGTTGTTGTTGTTTTTCGGTTTTGACCCATGAGGTAAGGGACAATTATAACCTCAAAGTGGGTTTCCTGGGCATTTCCTGACCTAGTGAGGTTGTATGTCTTCACACGTGCATCCATGCTCCCAGCATGTCAGCTTCCAGGGTTGTCAATGGGGAAAGGAGTAGCACCCAGATTCTCACAGGATCATCAGGAGATTAAAGGAGGAATTATTAATGAAGTGCTGGGAACAGAGCCTGGGACACGGTGAATGCTGGGAACTGGGATTATTTATCAGTCACTAGGCTTCCTCTCCTGCAAAATATCTGTTCACTCCCTATGCTTATCTCTCTTTTTTTAAAAAATGTATTTCATCATGTCACTCAGCATGTGGGACCTCAGTTCCCTGTTGCTTCAGTCATGTCCGACTCTTTGTGACCCCATGGACTGTAGCCCACCAGGCTCCTCTGTCTATGGGATTCTCCAGGCAAGGATACTGGAGTGGGTTGCCATGCCCTCCTCCAGGGCATCTTCCTGAACCAGGAATTGCACCTGCATTGGCAGGCAGGTTCTTTACCATTCCCTGACCAGGGATCAAGCCTGAATCCTCTGCATTGGAAGCCTGGAGTTTTAACCACTGGACCACCAGGGAACTCCCATACTTACCTCTTTACTTTGGCTTTTACTTCCCTTGTGAAGACTGGATCAACCTGAAAATTGACAAAGACGAATTTTAGGAAAAGCCAGAAATGAATCTAAGTCTCAAGAGAATTGCAGATCATGGCAACAGAGCCAGACTTAACAACTCAGAAAAGGAAAAAGTAAATCAAATACAAAAGAATACCCTGGAGTCCAGCTACTGCAAAGTAATAAGGAAAAGAAGCACTTCAGAGAAAATTTAAAGACACAAACACATACAGTTGTCCTTCAGTATCCACCGTTCGAGGACCCCCTCAGATATCAAATGCTGTGGATGCTCAAGTTCTTTATATAAAATGGTATAGTATTTACATCTAACTGAAACATATCCTCCTGTATACTTTAAATCATTTCTGGATTACTTACAGTACTAATATAAATGCAATGTAAATAGGTGCCAGTGCACAGCAAATTGAAGTTTTGCTTTTTG
Source organism: Oryx dammah (assembly GCF_014754425.2). Lineage (NCBI taxonomy): Eukaryota > Metazoa > Chordata > Mammalia > Artiodactyla > Bovidae > Oryx > Oryx dammah. Next base: position 47,609,331 of record NW_024070196.1, read on the forward strand.
GAACTTTCTGGAATCTCTTTTCCTGAATATTTTCAGTCCATGGTTGGATGAATCTGAGAATACAGAACCTGTTGATACACAGGGCCAACTGCATTCCTGTTTCCTGTTTGGTCTATAAGAACCTGGTGAAGCTCCAGGTATGGGAGGCCAAGAATTATCCACCCAATTCAAGGTCCTAAAACAGAAGTCATTTACAGTCAAGGGAAAATCTGACAAAAACATAATATTTCAATGAAAGTTTTGCCTGGTTGATTACAGTGGTGGCTTTTGTCATAAAACCTTTGAGGTAGATGGAGTTGGAACCCTTGGTAGATCTAAAATAAAAGATCTGACTGAATTAAAATTTTATTTTTAACAGGGAGCCTTTCCAGACACACAATGTTAAAGCAAAGGCACGCCCATGGGCTGATACATGGGAAAACAAAATGGGGTCTTGTCCATACAATGAAGTATTATTCAGCCAACAGAAAGGAATGAAGTACTGATTTATGCTACAGCATGGGGGAACCTTGAAAACGTGATGCTAAGTGAAAGAAGTCAGACACAGAAGGCCCTAAATTGTGACTCTTTTTATATGAAATGTCCAGAACAGACAAATCTATAAAGAAAGAGAGTGGTTAGTTGGTAGGCACTGGGAGGTGAGGAGAATGGGAGTGACTGCTAACGGGTATAGGATTTTGGGGAGATGATAAAAATGCCCCGAAACTAGATAGGGGTGATGACTGCAAAACTTTGTGTTAAATACTTTTAAATGGTGCATTGTATGACATACAAATTATATTTCCATTTTTAAAAAGCCAAGTCCAACCTTTTAATTAGTTACAATGTGATATTGTTGAGTCTGCACTTCACTCCTATTTCATATTCATATCTAGAGGAAATACGTCCTATGAGACGGGTGTCATTTTTTTTTTTTAAGATTTATTTATTGGCTATGGTGGGTCTCCTTTGCTGTATGTGGGCTTTCTCTAGTTGTGGAGATTGGGGGCTACTCTCTAGTTGTGGGGCATGGGCTTTTCACTGAAGTGGCTTCTCTTGTTGAGGAGTACAGGCTCCAGGCATACAAGCTTCAATAGTTGTGGCTCACGGGCTTAGTTGCTCTGTGACATGTGAGATGTTCCCAGACCAGGGATTGAACCAGTATCTCTTGCACTGCAAGTCAGATTCTCAACCACTGGACTACTAGCAGAGCTCCCAGGCACCCTGTTTCGTCCCATTGTATCCCCGGTAGTCAATATGTTTGCTAAATTAATGCAAACATTAATAGCAATATTTCTTAAATTGGTCTCTTATACCAACATTTTTTGACTCCACATGCTTTTAAGAAAACTTATATGTAGATGTCCAGGCTGAGTGGGGCTCTGGAGACAGACCACCTGGGTCAAATCCTTCCCAAACCAATTTCTAGCCACATGGCCATGTGCACATTAATGGATCTCTCTGGGCTTCAGGCTCCTCATCTGTAAGAAGAGAATGATAACAGCACCATGGGACTGTTGGGAGGATCAAATAGTTAAAACACATTCAGTGGTTACAACTTTTTCTAAAACACAGTAACTGTTGCAGATTGCAGCACTAATACAAAAATATCTATACACTTCATGTCAAATGTGTACTTTCCCAGTGACACTGCCATACTTCTCAGCAAGACACCTGCACACCTGAAGGTCATCACAGAATCCACAGAAAACACACCTTATTCCTGACCATCAGAAGCCAAACTAATGTACCTTTATGTACAATGACCTCTTCTCAGGCAAATTTACTTCCTGAAGTACCAAGAGGATCTTTATGGATAACTTTCCACCTGTCATAGGGTCCCTACAAGCCTATTAGGATAAAGCTGCAGTGCATGTTTATCACATCTGTTTCATCCAACTGCAAACTATTAAATGAAACAATCAGTAGATAGGTTTTCCCCTGCATCCCTCCCCAGGTTTTATTAACAATGACTACAATTTTAAAATAATTGGGAAAATATTCTTAAACTTAGGCAAGTGTAAGACAAAATTCTAAACATGTCTTCAGAGATAGAGGTAGATGAGGGTATAAGCACATTTTACAAATACAGTGTCTGCCAGCTCTTCCTGTTACTGCAGATGAGTTTAGAAGTGAAGGCAGATTCAATTTCTATTCTCATTCACACCTCACCAGTAGGTATCAGGAATTACAAACCAAGTCGACTTAATGAATATGATGATATCCCTAGAGTTTGTCATACTGAAATAATTCTGTGTTTTCCAAAAACTTCATTTTGGTTTCCTCTGGCAAGGAAATGCTGTGTGTTTATGTGTGGTAGAGCCCAGATCCTTTAAATTATTCATATGCCGAAGATGTATCCCAAAGAACCAGTAACACAAAGCTCACTCATTTCCCTGAGGTCATGACATCACTTTGATGGTGGACACAGCAAATCTGGGTGTATAACAAAATGGAAATTATTCCTAGATTTTTTAAAAGCTTAATATACTTTAATAGCAAACTTGCAGGAACAGTACAGAAGACACACACCACTAGACATGCACATGTATGTAAAGCAACTCAAAAGTGTACTGAACAGATGGAACCTACCATATGATTAAAATACTGCAAAGACCATTTAGTTGCCATCAACAAGAAATGTACTTGTTTTAAATATCATATGATACTGTTTATATTTGGAATTTTTTTAAATGATGTAAATGAAATTACTCACAAAACAGAAATAGACTCACTGACAAAAAACAACTTATGGTTACCAAAGGGGAAAGGCGTGGAGAGAGGGATATATTAACAGCAGTCATGTCTGACTTTTTGCGACCCCATGGACTATACAGTCCCTGGAATTCTCTAGGCCAGAATACTGAAATGGGTAGCCTTTCCCTTCTCCAGAAGATCTTCCCAACCCAGGGATCAAACTGGGGTCTCCTGCATTGCAGGTGGATTCTTTACCAACTGAGCTATCAGGGAAGCCCAACACACAAACACTACTGTATATAAAACTGATAAACAATAGGTCTTACTGTATAGCACACGGAATAATACTTAATCTATAACGGAAAAGAACCTTTAAAAGAATATATATTTAATGTGTGTTTGTGTGAGTGTGTTAGTTGCTCAGTTGTGTCCAATTCTTTGCAACCCCGTGGATTGTAGCCTACCAGGATCCTCAGTCCATGAAATTCTCCAGGCAAGAATAGTGGAATGGGTTGCCATTCCATTCTCCATGGCATCTTCCTGATCCAGGGATTAAACCCAGTCTCCTGTACTACAGGCAGTGCAGCGTCTGAGCCACCAGGGAAATGTGTGTGTGTGTGTATACTTGAATCACTTAATCTATTGTGGAAAAGAACCTAAGAAAGAAAATATACATACATATATATATATATATAACTGAATCACTATTCTGAATCACTATTATATATATATAACTGAATCACTATTCTGTACACCTGAAATACAACTTTGTAAATCAACTATATTTCAATAAAATTTTTTTTGCCACTTTATTTTTTTAATTGGAGGATAATTGCTTTACAGAATTTTGTGGTTTTCTGTCATATATCAGCAAGAATCAGTCATCAGTTTAGTTCAGTTCAGTTGCTCAGTCGTGTCTGACTCTTTGCAACCCCGTGAATTGCAGCACGCCAGGCCTCCCTGTCCATCACCAACTCCCGGAGTTCACTCAAACTCACGTCCATCGAGTCAGTGATGCCATCCAGCTATCTCATCCTCTGTCATCCCCTTCTCCTCCTGCCCCTAATCCCTCCCAGCATCAGACTCTTTTCCAATGAGTCAACTGTTCCCATGAGGTGGCCAAAGTACTGGAGTTTCAGCTTTAGCATCATTCTTTCCAAGGGACACCCAGGACTGATCTCCTTTAGAATGGACTGGTTAAATCTCCTTGCAGTCTAAGGGACTCTCAAGAGTCTTCTCCAACACCACAGTTCAAAAGCATCAATTCTTCGGTGCTCAGCTTTCTTCGCAGTCCAACTCTCACATCCATACATGACTACTGGAAAAACCATAGCCTTGACTAGAAGGACCTTTGTTGCTAAAGTAATGTCTCTGCTTTTGAATATGCTATCTAGGTTGGTCATAACTTTCCTTCCAAGGAGTGTCTTTTAATTTCATGGCTGCAATCACCATCTGCTGTGATTTTGGAGCCCAAAAAAGTAAAGTCTGACACTGTTTCCACTGTTTCCCCATCTATTTCCCATAAAGTAATGGGATCAGATGCCATGATCTTAGTTTTCTGAATGTTGAGCTTTAAGCCAACTGTTTCACTCTCCTCTTTCGCTTTCATCAAGAGGCTTTTTATGAGCCATAGGTACACCCATATCAATAAAAAAATTTTTTTAAGATATTTGTTTTAAGAAAATCCAAATGCTGGCAATATTTTAACAGGTTTATTGTTATAAAATTCAACTTCTGAAACTTGCTTGCTGAAACATTCTGACCTGTGTTAATGTCTCTGCTTTTAATACTATTCTCAAACAAATGGAAATGGAAAAATTGCAACCCCTGATTTCTGCCCCCTATTTTTCTACTCAGAATCACACAGGTAGCTTTTGACCCCATGGGGGAAAAATGTAACATTTAGAACTATCAAACAAGAAGATAATTTTTTTTTTTTAAGGAGTAAAATGTTTTCTGTCCTAGTAGAGTCTTAGGGATATTCTCGGTGTATGCAACATGCTGGGTGAATGTCCTTTGGCATAACTGTGACACATTTGGCATGAATCGCCCACAGACTGGTGTCTTCTAAAAAGACAACCAGATGCCTCACTTGTCTCTTGCCAAGCAGGGAGAGCTGCGCTCTGTAGATGCAGATCTGTATGGAAGATGGGTCTTTGGGACACTAGTCCACCGTCTTTTCAGTCTGCTGGCCTTCCAAAATAAAGTTGTTATTTCTTGCCCCAACAACTCGTTTCTTGATTTATTGGCCTGTCGTGCAGCAGGCAGTATGAAGTCAGACTCAGTAACATTTACTCTCCACTTCTCACCTCTCTCCTAATTACATGTCTTTTTCTCCACCAGGAAGGCCAACCTCAATCCTTAAAATCCATTCATCCCCCACTGCACAGGCAAATGTTCCCTCTCTGAGAAACTTTGTCTGATCAACCAAACAGGAAGTAAAGTCTCCTCTCAAACTTTCTACCACCTCCTATAAAACATGGACCTACTTTTTTTGGTACTTGTTGGGTGTTTGTCCAACTCTTCTCCTTATACATCTTCATTTTCCTCCCAAGGTCATGCTAGTTCTGTCCTGGATAATATTTGCTAAATGAAAGATTTCCAACTGGTTCTATCTTTCTTTCTGTTTCCCACTTTTGATTTTTTTTTTCACTTAATTTATCCTAAGCCATTCGATTACATTATAACCCTAATGTCTCATCATGAAAAGATAAACAATTTCATGAAAGCCTTCTTTTGGCATTACATATAAATTTTGACTAGCTCAGTCAGTAAAGAATCTGCCTGCAGTGCAGGAGACCCAGGTTCAATCCCTGGGTTGGGAAGATCCCCTGGAGAAAGAAATGGCAACACACTCCAGTACCCTTGCCCAGAAAATCTCATGGACAGAGGATCCTGGTGGGCTGCAGTCCATGGGGTCGCAAAGAGTCAGGCAGGACTAAGCAACTAACACTTACTTATGAATTTTGATGAGGCTCCCCTGGTGGCTCAGTGGAAAGAATCCCACTGCAATGCAGGAGACCCAGGTTCAATTCCTTGGAGAAGGAAACGGCAATCCACTCCAGTATTCTTGCCTGAGGAATCTCATGGACAGAGGAGCCTGGCAGGCTACAGTCCATGGGGTCATAAGAATCAGACATGACTTAGCAACTAAACAACTACCACCATGAATTCTGACATATATGTTTTACTTATGATAATTTTTAGTTACAAATTCCTCAGCACTTCCCTGGTGATCCAGTGGTTAACACTCTGTACTTCAAATACAAGGGGAACCAGTTCAATCCTTAGTCAGGAAACTAAGATCCCACATGCTCCATGGTGTGGCCCCAAATTTTTTTTCTTATTGGAAAAAAACAGAAATTCCTTTTGTTTTTAATTTTTAAACATGTGTCTTCTCTCATGATTAGGGTAAAAGATTTCATCAAGGAAAAAAAATTGAATAAGACAGCTGAAATACCTAACTGGAGAAAAGAATGGCTACCCATTCCAGTATTCTTGCCTAGAGAATTCCATGGACAGAGGAGCCTGGCAGACTATGGTCCATGGGGTCACAAAGAGTTGGACGTGACTGAGCAACTAACATAACCCTTTAACTAAAATTTAGCCAAAGGTGTAACAGCAGCTTTCAAGTTGAAAGTACAAACTGCATTAAACTTTTCTCGGCTTGCCTTCCACATCAGTTCATTTTCAAATCTCTTAGTGAAGCCAAGGGGAACAAAACACAAGATAAAGAAAAAAAAAAAAAGAAGAAGGGTAGATATTTTTATTTAATGAAAGTGCATGTTATGAAATTTTAAAAAGCGAGAGCATGGCAAGCAGCAAAGAAAATTCTCATTTCCTCCTTCTAAGCTTATTTACTTTCTAGCAAAATACATTGTCTCAACTCCCAGGCTGAAGGAAAATCATCTTAGATATAAGAAATTATCGTGGGAAGTCATTAAGCTGTCAAGCATGAGCTGAATGTTCCTACCACACTGCTTATCAAAGAGAACCATAAAATGCACCCACTCCATACGCCCCTGCAAGCAGAAACCACATGCTTTGCTAAAATAGTTGGATCAAGAGATCAAAGAAGCTTTAATAGAAAACCAGCGTCTAACTCAAACCATCCTGCAGCTAAAACAGAATCTTAGCCTGTCAACACACAAAGGAAACATCAGCACAGAAAGTTCTCTCATTCTTTAATTAAACGCTCCTATGATGCTGCCTATGAACCAGGTGCTATGCCAAGTATTCGCTTATTTTGGCCTCATAAGAAACTATGAGGCAGGTAGTGTTTTCTGAGTCATGCCCACTTTACAGATGGAGAAACTGAGGCCCAGAGCAGTGAAGGGTACCCAGCTAGCATGCAATCACTCTATTACCCAGCCAAGCAGAACTACCCTTTGCCTGTCAGGGATGATTCGATCTTGTTCTAAAGATGTTAATGAACTTGCCAGCAGTAAGAAGTAATGAAGGATTAAGTAGATTTAACAGGGGACTGGGATCTTACTTTTTGAAATGTTCTTGTTAAGAATGATCACTTTATTTTTTAGATGTGTAACATACATAGCATCACCATTTTTTAAAAAGCAATCTAAGAACACTCTCTCTGTGTGCATGCTAAATCATTTCAGTCATGTAGGACTCTTTTGCAGCCCTGTGGGCTGTAGCCTTCCAGGCTTCTCTGTTCATGGGGTTCTCCGGACGAGAATACTGGAGTGGGTTACCATGCCCTCCTCCGGGGTATCTTCCCAACCCAGGGACCGAAACTGCGTCTCTTACGTCTTCTACATTGTCAGGTGGGTTCTTTACCACTAGTGCCACCTGGGAAGAACAACATTCTCTCTGCTGCTGCTGCTAAGTCGCTTCAGTCGTGTCCGACTCTGTGCGACCCCATAGACGGCAGCCACCAGGCTCCTCCATCCATGGGATTCTCCAGGCAAGAGTACTGGAGTGGGGTGCCATTGCCTTCTCTGAACATACACTCTAGTATTTTATAAATGGTTGGTAGAGAGATGAGTGTCGATTAAAAAGGAGAGCAATAATATTCCAAAGAGGAGGGTGATAACTGCCTTCTGAGCTGGACCATGGAACATGGTAGGAACAAACGTGAATGCTGTATGTAGCCCAGCCCATGGGCTCCCCTGTCCTGGCAGATACACCTCCAGTCTAGAGCTACCTGTCCTCATCTCTCCTCCTAACCAGACCTCATGTCCACTCAGGCAGGGGCCAAGTCTATTCTATTCTCTGGGACTAAATATAAGGGCCATATTGATATCCATTAAGTGACCTACAAAAGTATTTGGTTCTTGTCGTATCGTTCATACAAACAAATTGGTAATTTGCATATGCCATGATCATCAGTTTTCTGCTTTGAATATTTGGCTTCCATTTCACCTCTTCTGCTTCCCCTGTGCATCTTCTCACTTCTGCCCCCTGGGTGTCGTCTGATGGAAGTGGAATTAGGTGCCTGGTCCTCTCCTTACAAAATGGCAGAGGTAACCCACGGCAGACCATGGACCTTGAAGGGAATGACCCAGAGACTAAGAACTGGATGCAGTCAAACCGGTCTTTAGCCTCCCCAGCAATTCTCTTAGAAGCTCTTATCATCTCCTAATACATGTCCTTGTGCTGAAGCTGGTCTGAGGCTGCAGCCCAGGGGCTCAGGCTGAGCTTCTTCACTGGGGTCCCCTATCTGACCAGGCTGCATGCAGAGACACAGACAAAGAGAGCAGGAATCACTGCTGTATGCACTGTGAGCACACCCTAAAAACAGACTGAGCTCTTTCTCAAGACATATTCACTAACCGAGTCAATGCAGTTTTGTTCTAAGAGGCCCTGCACATGATCCAGAAAGGCTACAGTCCTCCTAAAGGGTGCAATTTAGACTTAAAGTGTTTATTCAGTCATTGAGCTTAGCAGTTAACAAAGAAAAAAAATGAATGGAAGAAGAGTGTATTCACATCAGATGTCAAAAATAATTGTAGTACTTGGGGTGTTTAATCCGCTCTAAGAGATAATGGTTAAAAGATGAATTGTAATGTGTCTCAAGATTTGACCTCTGACCCACTTCTCAAATTCATTTCCAAAAGATCAGTGTATTAACCCATAACATTGTAGCAAAGATTCAATGTCAAGCATAAAACCCTTTTAGTCTCCTCCTACTTCTGTATTCAAAAGTGGTGTTAAATTGAATTCTTGACACTGAAAACTGATAGATACCTAGAAATCTTGTAAGGATAATAGGGAAGAGCTTGTTTAAGTTGAGTGGTCAAGAGAATCATATTGAAGCCAGGCCACGATCTGGGGAGGGAATCTCATTAAGGAAGCAACCAACGCACTGGCTTTCAAGAGGGAGTATGTCTAGGGGCCACACATACACATACACACACACACACACAACCATCCAGTGTGGCCCAAGTCAGTGTTTTCCAAACTTTGAATCATGGAGCACATCATGAAATCAATCTTGGAATAAAAATAGGCATTGTTTTAATGACATGAAATATCAAAGCAGAGACATGGAACAGGTTTTTAAAGAAATATCAGAGTGTGTGAAATACATAAAGTAAGAGGATTATTTAATTAAGCTTGTTTCTGGTGTGTGTGTGTGTGTGTGTGTGTGTGTGTGTGTGTGTGTGTGGTGGGTCACCATGTAAAATGTGCTGGAGTTGGTTTTACTTGCTGTCTGGTAATTTGAAACTGGCCATGGGAAAACCTTTTTATAGAAATAGGCAAATAGGGCTTTTATAAAATAGGGCTTGGGATTTCCCTGTTGGTCCAATGGTTAAGACTTCACCTTCCAATACAGAGGGTGCAGGTTCAATCCTGGTCAGGGAGCTTAAAAAAAAAAACCCCAAAGAACATAAAACAGAAGTAATACTGCAACAGGTTTAATAAAGACATTAAAAATGGTCCACATCAAAAAGATTTTTTTAAAAAATAGGGTTTACCACCTTGCCCATCCCAACAGAACCAGTTGTTCAACACTGACCAGCATACCACTGGTTATGGAGAAAAAGCAAAGAAATATATAACACTTAAAGAGACACTAGTTCATCTGAATTATTGGAGGATATGAAATGTGTGTCTACATATCAATATATTGGTTTTATATCTTCTGAGGAACTCACTGGTGGTCTGCATTTTCATTGCTAGGGGTTCAGGTTCAATCCCTGGTTGAGGAACTGAGATCTCACAAATCGGGCAGTGTAACCAAAAAAAAAGAAAAGAAAACTTTTGTAGGGAAGAGGGAGCCAAGAAGGAAACAAGTGGTTTGAATTTGTGACTAATCATATTCAGTGCTGCCTTAGTATTTCAGAAACTCAAATTATTCTGTCTACTAAGACAACACTAAGGTGTTTGTGATGGTGGCTACTGATTCTCTTTAGATTTGATAAAGACCCATTAGAAGGCAGGGATATTGCTAGGGGCTGAATGTTTGTGTCCCCCTTAAAATTCACACACTGAAATCTTAATCCCCAAGGTGATGATATTTGGGAGCGTAGATCTTTGGGAAGTGATGCAGGAACCCTCGTAAATGGGACTGGCGTTCTGATAAAAGATCCTAGAGAGCTCCGAGGACTCAGCAAGCAAGGAAGAGCATTCTGGACTTCCTAGGTGGTCCAGTGGTAAAGAATTCGCCTGCCAATGCAGGGGACGTGGGTTCGATCCCTTGTCTGGGAAGATTCCACATGCCTCAACAGCTAAGCCTATGCAGCACAACTACTGAGCCCTCCCTTGAGAACGCTCTGCAACAAGCAAAGCCACCACAGTGAGAAACCTGGGCACCACAACTAGAGAGTAGCCTCTGCCTGCTGAAACTAGAGAAAGTCTGTATGCAGCACTGAAGATTCAGTATAGCCAAAAACTGAAGGAGAAAAAAAGATGAAGAGTACCCTCAGAAGAAAATGACCCCGCTGGCACTTTCACCTTGGACTCGAAGCCTCCAGAACGTCAGAAATAAATTTGATGTTTCTTAGCTACCTCGTCTGCGGTACGTGGTTATAGCCACCCATATGGACCAAGACAAAGAACCAGGAATCAGGTCCCAAATGCTCACTTCTGCATTCAGGTCTGTGCAAGCCTGAGAAGGCAGCCACATCCCCGGAGGCAGAGTGAGATCTGGAAGATCCAGTTTCTCTGGTCGGTGGAGGAGAAGTGAGCAGATCCCAGGAAATCCCCAGACTGAGTGTGGCCCTGGCACAGTGCCAGATGCTTACAACTGGTTTTTCCAAGTGGCAAATTTGCAACCTAAGATGCCTTTCTCCGTTTCCTAGAGGGTTTTTAATTACAGATAGTGGAGCGCCTTGTGGAAGAAGTGCTTGAGAATTATTACTAATTCATGGCAATGAACTTAAGGACCAGTAACTCTCAGCTCATAACCCTTCACAACCCTTCACTCAAGAGCTCCCTTTCCAGGCTCCTCTTTCTCTTTTATCCCCTTGCTGCTTGGCTTTCCTGGCTCCACCCACACAAACTAAGTCAGAGGCTGAAGATGCAGCCTCAGAAGGGACCTCCAGGGGCCTCAGGGCTACGAGACTTGTTCTGGACCTGCATTGGCTCAGGAAGAAATATGTCCTCAGGCATGTCAGAGATGTATTAGACTAGCTTGGAAAGGGGGAGGAGAAAAGGGGAAAGGAGAAAGTCCACTAGAAATTATGGAAGCACTAAAGCTTCCCAAGACACGACTTTTCCAGGGTCCCTGTAAACCTTGTCTCAGCCAGCTCAGGTCACCATCTGTTTCCTGATTCCTATCAGGCAAAGCCATGAGTCAAAGTCACTGCCTCCCTCTGGAAGTTACAAAAAAAGGAAATACAGGGACTTCCCTGGTGGTCCAGTGGTTAAGCATCCACTGGCCAATGCAGGGGACACGGACTCCATCCCTGGTTCAGAAGGATTCCACATGCCGCAAGGCAACTGAGCCCCCAAGTCACAACTACTGAACCCTCAAGCCGCAACTACTGAGCCCTCAGGCCTAGGGCCCATGCTCTGCAACAAGAGAGTAGCCTCTGCTTGCTGCAACTAGAGAAAGCCCATGTGAAGCAAAGAAGACTCATGGGATCAAAATAAATAAACAACTACAACTTCTAAAAAAAGAAAGAAAATACAGAGATGCAACATTTTGTAGGACCGACAAGGCAAAGAGAAAGAGAGAAAGACAGAGGGTGGACACTCATGAATGTTTGTCTAGCTAGTTGCGAGCACTTAAAAATTTCACACACGCATACATACATTTTTTTCAAAAGGAAAAAAAAAGGCCTCTAGGCTGTGACTTCTCTTGGAAGGTTGACAAGGGAGCCTGGATCTCTGGATGCAAATCCTGCTGTGGCTGAATCATGCTCCCAGTCAGTCACGCCACAGTTTGCCACAGTCTCCACCCTCCCCTACTGCCTCCCAACCCAGAGCCCGAGAGTCTAATTTCTTTGCAGTGAAATTAGGAGGAAGGAAACACATTTTTTACAACCACTGTTCTTTCAAAAGTAGGCCAACTAAAGTTAGAGGGAAGCTTGTATGTTTCAAAAACAAATGGGAAAATATGGTTCTTTCCCCTGGGGATGGAAAAGCCTTCCTAATTGTTTAGAAAATAAAACAACTGGGGCTTCCCTGGTGGTCCAGTGGTTAAGAATCTGCCTTCCAATTAAGAGGACGTGGGTTTGATACCAGTTGGGGATCTAAGACCCCATATGCCTTGGAGCAACTAAGCCTTCTCCCTACAACTACTGAACCCTGCACTACAACTTGAGAGTCCCAGAGCCATAACAAAGCCCCCTGTCAAACGAAGACCTGACATGGCCACAAGAAAGCAAAAACAAAAGAAATGCCTCTTCTAAGAGACCATGAAACCAATGGCGTCCCTCTCTTGTAGGCAAGTGAGTTGAACAGGAAGGTGCTAACAGATGTGGGAAAACAACATGTGCCCTAGCCGCTCCCTCTTCTCTGACTCCAGTACCAGCTACAATGCTGCCTCAGTATTTATGTTCCTGGAAAAGTGTTTCTGGCACATGTTTAGCACTACACTTTGAAGTTTGCCACCTCTCTCCAGGCTTCCTTAAAAGGAAGCGTGACAGAAAAAGTCAAACAGAGAAATCAGGTCGTCATTAGGCCAGAGTTGTTTGTGAACATTTTTCTCCACCAAGTATTGTTCTTTTGGTATTTCTGCCTCCAGATACACTGTCTCTGTGTGTGTGTGTGTGTGTGTGTGTGTGCACGTGTGTGTGCATGCACTCAATCATGTCCAACTCTTTGCAACCCCAAGGACTGTAGCCCACCAGGCTCCTCTATCCAGGAGATTTTTTTCAGGCAAGAATACCAGAATGGGCTGCCGTTTCCTCCTCCAGAGGATTTTCCTGATCCAGGGTTCAAACCTGCATCTCCCAGGCACACTGAGTCTTCATAAAAACTGTTTCCCAAACTGGCTATTTGCATATTTTTGCAAGTCATCACATCTGTGCCTCCTCTCTACTATTGTTTATTTAATACTTTTGTGAAATAAATTCATTTTTTTAATCAACTTATTTTTAAAGGAAATTTTCAGAGTTTTTTCCAGTATCCTGCATCATAAAAGGAACCAAACCATAAAAACAAAAGCAGTGAAAAGGAAAGCCACATTACTAAATTCTTTCAAGATAACTGCTGCTGCCACGGCTCTAAGCTTGCAGCCTTCTCTCTTGGTTAGCAAGAATCTCAAGATCAAATTAAAACCTTTTCAATCCTGCTGCTTGAACAGAGGATAGAAAGAGAATTAAAATAATAATAATAATAATAGTAATAGCTTTGCCACTATGTGACTTAACATTCATTAGTGCACTGGGAATTATCTTGCTGACCATCTAAAGGCTGGCCCTGAGCCTGTGTGTGATGTGTATGTGCATGAGCTGTGTATATGTGAGTGCCTGTTATACAAAGAAACAACATGGATGGTGGGGTGATTCATCTTCCATGTGGCAACCAGTGTGGCCCCACAAATTCTAGCTCTTGGTATATGTTTTAGGTTAGGGGGCCTTTCTCCAGGTAAATGTAATATTCCAGAGGTCTTTAGAATACTGAGAAAAGCTTGCCACTTCCACTGCATACCTCATGGGTCCCTAGGGAACTAGTAAACCGACAAGATGAGAAACGACAGAATAGAACAAGGATGTCACAAACACATTTAACATGCCCAGACTCAGCCTGCTGGGCAGAAGGGAAAGGCAGTGGGAGATGTCGTTCATGGGAACAGAAGACGCAGCCCTGATACAGACACCCCATGAAGAGAAAACGAGACATTCTTACTACAGGGTTACATCCCAACTGGTGGGATGAGAGTTCTGTTTTCTAAACCGCTTGGACAGAGCTAATCAACATTTGTTTTCACGAGATGACCAATGTTGCCACCCAGACTCTCTGAGTCCTGAGCGCTTGGAGTTGACTCTGCGGGGGGGACCTCTCTGGTTGTCCAGTGATTGGGAGTGTGCCTGCCAACACAGGGGACGTGAGTTCAATCCCTGGTCCAAGAACTAAGATCCCACATTTCACGAGGCAACTAAGCCTGTGCTCTGCAACAAAGGAAGCCACCGCAGTGAGAAGCCTTCGCACCACAACTAGAGAGTAGCCCCTGTTCACAGTAACTAGAGAAAGTCCATGCAGAAAAGAAGAGCTCAACAAAGATCAGCTTAGCCAAAGATAAAATAAAACAACAACAAAAAAAAGCACAGCGTTGGTAACAACTGAAAAAAAAAAGAATCGACTCCGTAACAGATCACCTGCTTCCTCCAGATCTGCCAAAGGGGAGTGGGGGTGTCCAGAGTCCCAGGGAGATGAGAGGCAGCACCCCCAAGCCCTTCCACTGACCTCTGTTCCCCGGAAGACGGCCACGGTCAGCCAAGGACATCCCTCAGTGAAGACTTTATTTCTCGTGCTTATAGATTCTTATTCTCCACCCTACTTGGCTTCTAACTGCATGTCAATTACCTAATCCAGTGCTAGGGTAAACAGCTCCATGTCTGTTGAGCACTTCCAATGAGTTTCAAAAATGATCTGGACCACATGTAACATCTATCTTATACACCGACTTAGACAAACTTTCTTTATATGCCTCTAGTCCCGAGAGAATCCATTACTTACCCTTTGTAGCATTAACTTAATTGTAAAGACTTATAAAGCATCATCATCTCTAACCTTGATCTGGTGTTCATTTTTTAGAAGGCAAACAGGCTTTATTTGCTTAAGAAAGAAATCAAATATGGGTGAGAAAAGCAAATAATTTTACAAAATGTCTAAAAAGAATGGAGGAAAATAGAAATGAGATCAAGGCTCACAGCAAATCAACTTACTTCAGGACCAACAATAACCATGTAAACATTGGCCTCTTCTTGATGCCATTCTTGGGGAGAAAAAAGAAAAAAAAAAGACTTTTAAAATGGTTTTAAGTCACAGCTGAAAACATAACTCAGTTCAGTATTAATTGTGCTACAATATAAATTCTTTCATATCATTTTTGTTTTCATATTAGTCAACTTATAATTATTTGAAATGTAAGTATTGGACATTTTATGGTTTAAAGGAAAACTTTTTTTTCTAGACCATCGCATATTATTCAGATATCTAATTTATTAGGTAGTTAGGATGCATATGCCATCGTAACTCAATATGGACTTTCGTATACACTGGAGTCTATAGACTAACTTAAGCAGTACAACAAAACTCCAAATGTATAATACAAATTGGCATGTGTAAATTATTTCCAGGTAAAATTATTTTAGCCTTATCATTATTGGCTATTTTTTATGATTTTCTCAGAAGCTGAGAAGATCCTTTGGAGAAAAGAAATGGGAACCCACTCCAGTATTCTTGACTGGGAAATCCCATGGACAGAGGAGCCTGGTGGGCTATAGGAACCCATGGGATTGCAAAAAAGTCAGACATGACTGGGCGACTAAACAACAACAGCAAAACAGAAGCTGAAGTTACAGGAAAGCAGAAAACAACTGAAATGACTACACGGTGTGATTATTTTTCTGGTTGTTTCCAAAGCAACAATCTAGAAACAGTTCTGCTGGTGGGCAAAAAAAATGAGAAATCTCAAAGTCCTAAGGAGAGATCTTCGAAGATGGGAACCCCAGTGGAATCCCACAGGCGAAGGGTCACCCAAGAACACATACCAGAGAATGCATCCACCAAATAGAGAGGGTCTTTCACTTGTCTGAGTCCACAGATCAGGAGAAACACGTGTAGATTGTCAGCACTTTGGTTAATCTCTGCAACAGAAGAGTTCAGGGTATATTCAAAGGAGAGGATGCAGCTCCCTGACCTGATGACAATGAAAGGTCAGAGGCTGTTCGGCTTTGCCCTTTCAGCCAGCTGTGCCCATACCAAACCTTTATTTTCATTTCACTACATGAACCAACAGTTCTGATGGCTCAACCTGAGCTGAGCCTGGCCTAATAAACATAAAGGTACTGCCCACTGCAATGCAGGGGGAGGGGGCAACAGAGAACTGACTCAATTATTACTGAAATGTCAGCCATCAGTCATAGAAAATATTTCAGTGACATTCCAATGAAGCAGAATGTCTTCTTTATGAAACCAGAAAAATGGTTTATATAGGAATGTCCTCTTAAGTTCATATATTAGTACATATACACACCCCTAGCTAGAGAAACATTTTGGTTTGCCATTTGAAAGCTATCATATAAGACTGAGGCTTCTCAGGTGGTGCTAGTGGTAAAGAACCAGCCTGCCAGTGCAGAAGACTTAAGAGACATGGGTTTGATCCCTGGGTCAGGAAGATTCTCTGGAGAAGGGAATGGCTACCCACTCCAGTATTCTTGCCTGGAAAATGCCATGAACTGTAGCCTGCCAGGCTCCTAGGGCAACAGTCCATGGGGCCACAGAGTCGAACACAACTGAGCACACACACACACACACACACAGAAGTAAAACACATTCTTTGTGGTCCCTTTCAACAAAAGGTGGAACCCATTTTCCCACCCCTAGATGCTGGGCTCACCTGGTGACTTGCATTAATTACACAGCAAGGTGGGGGTTCCCTAGTGGTCCAGTGGCTAAGACTCTGAGCTCCCAGTACAGGGGGTCAGGGTTTGATCCCTGGTCAGGGAACTAGATCCCACATTTTGCAACTAAGACTCAGTGCAGCCAAATAAAGAAATAATATTTAAATATAATAATAACAGAGCAAGTGAAAGTGATTCCCAAGTCTTGGTCTTGAAGGCTGGTGTCCAGTGCCTTCACCCATTGGGACACGTGCACACGCATGTTAACTTGCTTCAGTTATATCAAATTTGTGACCCTAGAGACTGTAGCCCTCTAGGCTCCTCTTGTCCATGGTATTCTCCAGGCGAGAATCCTGGAGCGGGTTGCTAGGCCCTCCTCCATGGGATCTTCCCTACCCAAGTATTGAACCTGCGTCTCCTGTGTTGCAGGCAGATGTTTCACCCACCGAGCCACCTGGGAAGCCCCCACCCATTGGGACACCGCTGCCTCATAGTCAGGCTGGGCTGCCTCCTTACGAGTATACTTGGTGGAGAGAGACTCAGCCACTCATGCAGGACCTTTCAGGCCTCAGCCTAACTTACAAGTGAGCCCAATACACACAGAGGAAACAGAGATGAGCCAGTCCAAACTGTGCGTGTGTGCTAAGTCGCTTCAGTCATGTCTGACTCTTTGCGACCCTATGGACTGTGGCCCTCCAGGTTCCTCTGTCCATAGAATTCTCCAGGCAAGAATACTGGAAAGTGAAAAGAAAGTGAAAGTGAAGTCGCTCAGTCGTGTCCAACTCTTTGCGACTCCTTGGATTGTAGCCCACCAGGCTCCTCCATCCATGGGATTTTTCAGGCAAGAATACTGGAGTGGGTTGCCATGCCCTTCTCCAGGGGATCTTCCCAACCCAGGGATCAAACCCAGGTCTCTTGCATTGCAGGCAGATTCTTTACCATCTTAGCCACCAGGAAAGCCCCAAGTCTAAACCACCGACCCACAAAATCATAAGAAAATACACTGTGGTTGTTTTAAGTCATCATATCTGAGGTGGTTTGTTACACAGCCATATCACAGGGTCAATAGACAGTACTAATATCATTAACCCAAGTGAACCTAAAACTTCATCATTTGCAAATGCATATAACTGGACATAAAACCATGCAAGGAGAACGTGTTCATTCATACATTTCATTTCATGCATCCAGTTCTTTTTTTGTTGTACTCTTCTGGTTTTGTTATGTTTTGTTGACCACACTGCATGGTATGTGGGTATGTGGGTATGGTCGAGTATGGTATGGGTATGTGGGTATGGCTGGGGTCTCCCCAATCAGGGACTAAACTTGTGTCCCCTGCAGTGGAAGCACTGAGTCCTAACCACTAGACTGCCAGGGAAGTGCCCTCATTCATCGAATTCTCAATGGAAACAAGTTCATTTCCTCTGTGACTTTTTTCTTTTTTTTTAAATCTTTTGGTCATGCCTTAAAGCATGTGGGGTCTTAGTTAGCCAACTAGAGATTGAACTCGCTTTCCCTTTACTGGAAGTATAGAGTCTTAACCATTGGACTGCCACAGAAATCCCTCCTCTGTGCTTTTTTTAGTAACATAATTAGAATAAGTGTAATAAGATACATTGAGAGCACACTGACACAATCACAAAAGCTAATAATAATAATAATGCATAACTAGCTCTGGAGAAAATCTTAACTGAAATGTTGAGATTCAGATGTCCTCTTAGAAAACCCTTAAACCTCTTAGAAAAGCAGGTTCAGAAGACCCTTGAAAAAAAGTGATCTTCAATGTATCTGTACTCCAGGGTCCCTAGGAAAGTCAACCTTGTAAGAAAATAATCCATAATCGATAACATTGATCTTTAGAATGTTTTGTGACTTATATTGCCACCTGGCACACATGAGATATAACTGTTTACACACACAGACACACAGATACACACATACACAGTATGGTCTCAAAGAATAATTTAGACTTATTACATACCAGGCACTCTGATATTTTCTATTCCATTTCCCTTCATTTTTTAAAAGTGCTGGTGCCCAACTCACTAAACTGAGTTTGAGATCCTCCTTGCCCTTTTCCTCCCCGACCTACTAGACTCTAGAAGGAGACAGAGTTAATCCCATATCCCCTTGCTTCTCTTCCCCCACTTCTTCCTGGGCTGGAGATTAAATGTCACAGGAATTTAGAAAAGGACATTAGAACAGGATCAAACAAAGAACCAAATGCTTTGTCTTATTTTAGAAATTTTTTAAAAAACAAATTTTAAATTAAATGCAGAGCCAGCACCTGGGTTTGAGAGCTTATGTGCATTTTTCAGATATACCAATATCATTTTCAGGAAATGAAGTTCAAAAATCCTGATCAAACAACCAAGGCCTCAGGCCCACCTCGGGAACGCATCAATCTGGAGTAATTCCATTTCAGTCTCTCCTGGGGAAATGTACTATGTTCATTCTCAGATTTTAAAAAAAGAACAAAACAGACTGGCCTGTAGAGGTTTAGAGGTCAGGCACAGACCCACCTAAACTTTTCAGTGGATTTCATTTCCTCATTTTAACCCGAAACTTATTTTTCTTCTCTTGACTTTTCCTCTAAGATCCAGGATTCACATGAACCAAGGTTTGAACTCATCCTTTAAACACCCATTTACGTGTCTTTCCGACATTACCATTTCCTGGAGAATGGTATTTTTATCTTGTAAACAAAATGTGTCATTTTCATGGTCTGACACCATATCGGTCGCGACAGACTAAGCATCACACTCCAAGTCCTCTAAGTTTGTTCCAGAACAGAAACCCAGTCCTTCTTAAAGTCACTTTCTTTGCTGCTTTCTATTCCAGCAGCTCTTGTTTTGTTGGTTTTTTTTTTTTCCTTGTTATTATAAGGAGAAAAAAATTCAAGAACTTCTGCTGAGTGATCAGACTTAGTGAATGTTAAGTTGAAAAATCTGTTTTGAGGGGCTGTGAATGCAGAAAGAGATCTAATAACAGGAATTTTCCCTCTGAAAAACAAGTGAGTTTTCCTCAGAGCAGCCTGAGGAAGGAAAATATGACCATCTGAGTTGGCATGTTAGAGTATCCATATAGGAATACTGAGTTTTAAAGGAGAGAGAAAATCAAATAAACAACGAAAATAGAAATAAAGTGAGAATAAAACCCAAGAAGGTGTGGCCAGGTCAAGTTTAAGTTTTTACAGTTTCAGGATTGATGACCTTCGAGGCACCATTACTCTACCTGCATTAGTTACTGGTATTTAAAAACAAAAATTAGAGCTTCCCCAGTGGTCCAGTGGTTAAGACTGCACACCCAGTGCAGAGGGGCCTGGGTTCAATCCCTAGTCAAAGAACTAGATCCCACAGGCTGCAACTAAGCCTCATGGTGCAACCAAGATCAAAGATCCCACATGCCGCATCTAAGACCCAGTGCAGCCAAACAAATAAATAAAAATAAAAGCAAAAATCATGGATGATGGAACCATAACAACATTTAAGACATACCTGAAAACTCAAAGACCAGGTCACTAATTTGATGTCTAAACACATACCTCTGGGTCAGAAATCCTATGGTGACTATCACGTGAAAAATTGTAACAATGCCACTTGGTGCCTTTTGGGGCTTTCCTGGTGGCTCAGACAGTAAATAATCCGACTGTAATTCAGGAGACCTGGTTTCAAGCCCTGGGTTGGAAAGATCACTGGAGAAGGGAATGGCAACCCACACCAGTATTCTTGCCTGGAGAACTCCATGGACAGAGGAGCCTGGCGGGCTACAGTCCATGGGGGTAGCAGAGTTGGACACAGCTAAGCGACTAACATTTCACTTTCTTTAGTGCCTTTAATCTATTTTATTCTTTATTTGTTCCTAGTTGACCTGTTTGAATATGGAATCTGGTTGGCATAAAACTGATTTAATGTTTTAAACAAAGGAGATTTAGAAATATAACTGAACATTCTCAGCAAACCTAAGGTGTACCTTAAAGGAGAATGCATCCTAAAATTGACATCAGATGTTTAAGAAGGTGGCTTTAAACCCTGAGGATTAATTAGCTATCTGCCTATTTAAACCAAGTATTCATTAAGACCCTTCCCAACCCATCCATACTGAGTGAAGTAAGTCAGAGAAGGAGAAATTCGATATCCTCTATGTGAGGAATCTGAAAAGAAATGGCACAAATGAACTTATTTACAAAACAGAAACAGATTCACAGACTTAGTGAAGAAACCTGTGGTTGCCAGTAGGGAAGAATGGGAGGAAGAGATGGAAAGTTTAGGATGGACATGTACACACTGCTATATTTAAAAGGGATAACCAACAAGGACCTATTGTATAGCACAGGAAACTCTG
Organism: Oryx dammah; assembly: GCF_014754425.2. Classification (NCBI taxonomy): domain Eukaryota; kingdom Metazoa; phylum Chordata; class Mammalia; order Artiodactyla; family Bovidae; genus Oryx; species Oryx dammah. Next base: position 47,630,330 of record NW_024070196.1, read on the forward strand.
CTCAATGTTATATGTCAGCCTGGATGAGAGGGGAGTTTGGGGGAGAATGGATACATGTATATGTATGGCTGAGTCCTTTAGGTGTCCATCTGAAACTATCACAACATTGTTAATTGGCTACACTCCCATATAGAATAAAGAGTTTAAAAAAAACAAACAACTTTGATTTTAAGGTTAATAATTCATAGGAATCCAGAAGCTGAGTAACTGATCACTAACAGTCTTCATCAAATTCATTACAACTTTTTTTTAATGGCAGCACTGCAGCACACAAGGGATCTTAGATCCCTGACCAGGAATCGAACCCAAGACCCCTGCAGTGGAAGTGTAGTGCCCTTAGCATTGGAGCACCAGAGAAGTTGGTCACTGTAACTTCTGTTTTCAGTGTCTCAGGGTGGAAGTGACAAAACACCATCACAGATTTCAAATTCTCCAGAGGACAGCATTAAGACAGAAGATGGGTGAGAAAGATGGTCCATCTCTGGAGTCTGAATCGCAGAACTGACAAAGATGAACGACCATACAAATGAGAACAGACATCTGATCATAAAACCCAGAGTCGCTGCTGAATTCTCCATCTTATCCTTAAGCCATTAGCCAACAGTCAGCTCTTGCAGCCACAACCACAGCTCCCCTAAGCCCATCTACTCTGAACACATTTACACCTTCTAATTGCACACATTAAGAATAGACTGCAGCCGAGCAGGTCTCCAGAGGGAATGTTGTCTAAGGAGTATTTAAAATCTCCTGGCTGTTTCGTTAATCACTCAACAGTAAGACCGATGAAACAAGCAAACGTCAGGCTACAGAACTGGATGACAAATCACCCTCTTTTTGGAAATTATGAATCTTAGTTACCCTGCAACGGTGACCTGTGATATACAGATGATGAAATAACCTTACAGCAGGCGATTTAAAACAGGCCCCCAGGTTCTGAATAACGGCTTACACTTCCTGACATGATAAAGCAATTGGACCGCATGGGTTCATTTGTAATGCTGACAACAGCTCTGCCATTGTAGCCGAGATTGATGTAAAACACTTGAAAAATTATTTCTCATCAAATGCTTGAAAATTTCTTCTTTTCAAGGGAATGGAATGGAGTATGTGGTGGAGGTTCTGTTTGAAGTTTTTGGAGCAAAAACAGGCCTGGAGTGTCTTCCTGTTTGCTGCGGGTAGGGCACTGATTTTGCATTTTCACGCTCTTCTCTGACATTTATAGCAGGACCTGCAACTTCAACTCCCTCTAAAGATACCCTTGCATTGTTGTCTTTAAGGAGAAGCATTTTAGGTTAAAAGAGATGAATCCCTAGGCTTCAAAGTGCATTTCCTGAGATAATTCTATTTTTTCTTTTTTAATTTTGTGGCTGCCTCGGGTCTTGGTTGCAATGCACCGGCTTCTCTAGTTGTGGCACATGGGCATAGTGGGCTTGGTTGCCCTGCGTCATGTGGGATCTTAGTTCCCTGACCAGGGATTGAACCCATGTCCCTGCATTGGAGGGTGGATTCTTGACCATTAGACCACCAGGGAAGTCCTTGCTGAGATTATTATAGCTATTCTAGCACCTTCACCAGAATTACTGGGCTGATCAGCCTGTAAGGCAGTTATAATTCCAAGCAGCTTACGCTTATGGGCTTCATCTGTGGACAACTTAACTTTCTACACTTAAAGATCCTGTACAATAAGATTTTGCTTAAATACCATGATTATGCTTTGATCATACCAAGCAGAAAAAACACAATGGCACCATACGTAGGGAAAATGGAACTCTCAGAGCTTCACTGATGGACACGCACCCTGATGGCATCTCTCCAAGGGACCATCACACAAAATGTATGAAAGCTCTGGTTAAATGCATAATCTAATCCAGCAATTCTTTCTCTAGGAATTGCTCCTAAGAAAACATTTGGGCAGACATATGAAGATTAAAATCCTAGCACTTTCATCACTGCATATCAAAAAGGTTTTAAAAAATCTAAACACCCTGGACTTCCCTGGTGGTACAGTAGTTAAGAATCTGCCTGCCAACACAGGGGTCATGGGTTCTATCTCTGGTCTGAGAAGATTCCATATGCTATGGAACAGCTAAAGCTCGTGCTCCACAACTGTTGAGCCCACACCCTAGGGCTTAAGTGCTGACACTACTGAAGGCTGTGTGCCTGGAGCCTGTGTTCCGCAGCAAGAGAAACCGCTGCAATGGGAGGCTCGTGCACCACAATGAAGAGTAGCCTCCATTCACTGCAACTAGAGAAAGCCCTCATGCAGCAACAAAGACCCAGGGCAACCAAACATAAAAATAATAAATAAAATTACTTAATAAATAAATAAATAATAAAAATCTAAATGTCCAACAAAAAAGGATTGTTAGGATACATTTATAGTATTTTAAATACAAAAAAGGAATTAAGAATATGATGTAATTGGAATCAATAAATAATAAGATTTCAAGATATAATGTCAATGTACAAAAACCAAATGTACCTCTATATACTGGCAACAACTAAAACTCAAAACTGAAATTAAAAAAATCTTCATAATACATCAAAAATAATAAAATCCTTACAAATATTTTTAAAAGACATGAAAGAAACCATTATGTTTCTTTACAAACCATTATGAAGATAAATAAGACCCAAGCAAATGGAAAGATATATCATGTTCAGAGATTCTAAGACAAATTCTCCAAGCCAGGCTTCAGCAATACGTGAACCGTGAACTTCCAGATGTTCAAGCTGGTTTTAGAAAAGGCAGAGGAACCAGAGATCAAATTGCCAACATCCACTGGATCATGGAAAAAGCAAGAGAGTTCCAGAAAAACATCTATTTCTGCTTTATTGACTATGCCAAACTCTTTGACTGTGTGTATCACAACAAACTGTGGGAAATTCTGTAAGAGATGGGCATACCAGACCACCTGACCTGCCTTTTGAGAAACCTGTAAGCAGGTCAAGAAGCAACAGTTAGAACTGGACATGGAACAACAAACTGGTTCCAAATAGGAAAGGGAGTACGTCAAGGCTGTATATTGTCACCCTGCTTCTTTAACTTACATGCAGAGTACATCATGAGAAACGCTGGGCTGGATGAAGCACAAGCTGGAATCAAGATTGCCAGGAGAAACATCAATAACCTCAGATATGCAGATGACACCATCCTTATGGCAGAAACTGAAGAACTAAAGAGCCTCCTGATGAAAGTGAAAGAGGAGATTGAAAAAGTTGGCTTAAAGCTCAACATTCAGAAAACTAAGATCATGGCATCCAGTCCCACCACTTCATGGCAGATAGATGGGGAAACAGTGGCTGATTTTGTTTTTCTGAGCTCCAAAATCACTGCAGATGGCGAATGCAGCCATGAAATTAAAAGACAGTTACTCCTTGGAAGGAAAGTTATGACCAACCTAGACAGCATATTAAAAAGCAGAGACATTACTTTGCCAACAAAGGTCCATCTAGTCAAGGCTATGGTTTTTCCTGTGGCCATGTATGGATGTGAGAGTTGGACTATAAAGAAAGCTGAGCACCGAAGAATTAATGCTTTTGAACCGTGCTGTTGGAGAAGACTCTTGAGAGTCCCTTGGACTGCAAGGAAATCCAACCAGTCCATCCTGAAGGAGATCAGTCCTGAGTGTTCATTGGAAGAACTGATGTTGTGGCTGAAACTCCAACACTTTGGCCACCTGATGCAAAGAGCTGACTCATTGGAAACAACCCTGGTGCTGGGAAAGATTAAGGGCAGGAGGAGAAGGGGATGACAGAGGATGAGATGGCTGGATGGCATCACTTGCTCAATGGACATGGGTTTGGGTGGACTGTGGGAGTTCCTGATGGCCAGGGAGGCCTGGCGTGCTGTGATTCATGGGGTCGCAAAGAGTCAGACACGACTGAGGGACTGAACTGAATTGCTAAGATATCAAATCTTTCTAAAATGATCTATAGATTCAGTGCAACAAGATTTTATAGAAACTGACAAGATGATTTTAAATTTTTTATATGGGTATGCAAAAAACCTAGAAGAGCTAAAACAATTCTGAAACAAAGTCATGGCCTAACACTGCCTGATTTCTAGACGTACCATAAATCTATAGCAAGACAGCATGATGCTGACGTCAGAGTGGGTATATACAGATACACTGGAGAAGAGAATGGCAACCCACTCCAGTATTTTGCCTGGAGCATTCCAATGACAGAGGAGCCTGGTGGGCTATAGTCCATGGGCTCACAAATAGTTGGACACAACTGAGCGACTAACAACAACATACAGGTACATAAAAGGAACACATACAGTAAACCGATTCTCAGCAAAGGGACTAGAGCAATTCATTGAAAAGCATTTTCAGTGATATTGGAATTTACAGGAAAAAAATGAATTTCAATCCCTGTATCCTACCATAACCCAAAAATTAATTTCAGAAGGATTACAATCCTAATGGAAAAGCTAAGACTTCCAGAGAAGAAAATAAGGAAAATATTTTTTTGACCTTAGGGTAAGCAGATTTCTTAGATAAGACTCCAAAAGACGAACCATTAAAGAAAAAATTGATGAGCTAGACTTCAACAAAATTTAAAACCTCTACTCTTCGAAAGACATGGTTAAGAACACAAAAAGGTAAACCAGAGAATGAAAGAAAATATTCACAATCTATATATCACCACCTTTTCTATATATCACAGAAAGCTCGTACCCATGTGCTTCCCTTGTGGTCCAATGGTTAAGAAATCACCTGTCAATGCAGGGGACGTGGGTTCAACCCCTAGTCTGGGGAGATTATACAAGCTGCAGAGCAACTAAGCCTGTGTGCCACAACTACTGAGCCTGCACACCTAGAGCCTGTGCTCCACAACAAGAGAAGCCACCACAATGACAAGCCTGTTCACTGCAACCAAAGGAGTAGCCCCACTTACTATAACTAGAGAAAGCCCCCTTACAGCAACCAAGATCCAGCACAACCAAAAAAAAAGAGACAAATCTGTCAACATTAAAAATATATATATAGAGAGAGCTTTTATCCAGAACAACAACAACAAATAAATTTAAAAACTATCTGCAGATCGAGAATTAAAAGACAACATGCTAAAAAATTTGAGCAAAAGTCTTGGCTAGACATCTCACCAAAGAAGACACATGAATGGCCAACACCATAGTCAGATATACCAATTCATTATCATCTAAGATAACTACAATTGAATAGTCTGAAAACACCAACTGTTGGCAAGGATGTGCCATAACTAGATCTCTCACCAGTGTCTGTGGAAGTGTAAAATAGTTTTGAGAGTGTAAAGAATAAAACACTTTCAAATAGTGTTTGACTGTTCTTTTTATAAAGTTAAGCATGTATCCACCCTATACTCAAGCTATTGAACTTGCAGGCTTTATCCAAGAGAAATCCCAACAAAGGTCACCAGATTTCTTGTACAAACATGTGGAGAGTGGTTTTATTTATAACAGCTAAAAATGGAAAACAACCCAAAGTGAAAGAAAGTGAAAGTCACTCAGTCATGTCCGACTCTCTGCAACCCCATGGACTAGAATTTAATTTAGTATTTAATTTAATTCTCCAGGCCAGAATACTGGAGTGGGTAGCCTTTCCCTTCTCCAAGGGATCTTCCTAACCCAGGGATCAAACCCAGGTCTCCCACATTGCAGGTGGATTCTTTACCAGCTGAGCCACAAGGGAAGCCCAAGAATACTGGAGTGGGTAGCCTACCCCTTTTCCAGGGGATCTTCCTGACCTAGGAATCAAACCAGGGTCCCCTGCATTGCAGGTGGATTCTTTACCAACTGAGCTATCAGGGAAGCCCGCCCCAGAGTCCATCAATAGGAGAATGGAGAAACAAATCGTGACAGTTCCATACAATGGACAGTGGAAAACGAGTCAACAATAAACAAGGAAGAACTACAGATACATCATCCTACAAGACGGATGAATCTCAAAAACATTATGTTGAGCAAAAAAAGATGCCAGACATGAACAGTATTTACTGTATGATTCCACTGAGAAGAAGTTTAAGACTAGGTAAGACTAACTGAGAGTGATAAAAACTGGAATAGAGTCCTTTACAGAAGGATGGGAATTAAATATGGAAAAGCACAAGAGGGAACGTTCTTGAGTCGTGGAATGGTGATCTGTCTGGATTAGGGCATGTATACATTTGTCAGACACCATCTAATTCTACATGAGAAGTCTATATCTTTGTAAACATTACTTTAGTTCAGAAATTTTTAAGAAAGAGTAAGTTAGAGCATATTGTTATTAACACAATGAATACAGCATGTTAGAGCAATAAATATAGCTTGACTGCACTTTTGTCTTTAAAAATCATTATATATAGGGTTATTTGTACACATGTATTATTTAAACATTAAAATATAAAACCATATCTACATTGTATATAATTAATATATTGTTGATATAATATAAATAATATAGATATCACACATAATTTTGTATGTATAACAAATATCACATCTTTATATATTTAATATATGATAATATCATCATAATATATTATGGTGATAATATCATAATATATTATGATGATATTAATATATATTAATGTATTAAATATATAATACATTAATACAGCTATAACATTGATATTGAAGAGGGCATGGCAAGCCACTCCAGTATTCTTGCCTGGAGAATCCCATGGATTAAGGAGCCTGGAGGGCTACAGTTCATAGGGTTGCAAAGAGCCAGACATGATTGAAGCAATTTAGTACACAGCACACGGAGCACAATATTGGTATTATACATAAATTTATGAAAAGCATTACTATGTATATAAAACTATTGAGAAAGATATATCAATATTTGGCAGAAAATAACAAAATTCTGTAAAGCAATTATCCTTCAATTGAGAACTAAATAAACATTTTTAAAAAGATAAAACACTAATAGCAGTTCCCTTTGGGTGCTGAGATTTCAAGTGGTTTAAAATTTTGTTTCTCAATCTGATATCCTTTTCAAACATTTTTTTATCGTGGTGATTTACTATGTGTGTAGCTAATAAAGATACATCAATGAACACAGGAAGTCGGCACCCTTAATAAGAACAGCTGTCACATGACGCTACACATCTGCGGGGTTGTCCCAAGGGCAGCATCAGAAAGGCTGCTGTTACTCTTCCTCTTGCATTCCACCTGCATCCCCAGGTTCATGGGGATGAGACCACTGATGGAGAGAAACAAAGCTTGTTCTAACTGTGCCTTGCCCCTTCCCACTGTTTCACGCAGTTTCTTTGACCCTGACAGCTCCTTCTTCAAAACCACGCGAACCTAGCAAGAAACTGATGCATTGACAAGATGCACGTATAAAAGTCGTACTGGAAGATCTCATCTCTTACCTGAACACTGAAGAAACGTATTCCAGTTAAAGGCGGTGTTCGGCACTGTTGCAATTCCTGGGTCAAAGGAAAGAGGACAGAGGAAAGTTCACATTGTTGAAACATAGATGGTTATTTTGTCTTGACATTTTAAAAACTGTCACACTCGGCTCTCATACAGAATTAAAGTTCCGAGGGCTTCACTGAATTCCCACTAATCTCTCCAAGCCCCTGAGGTTTAAAATAAGCCTATGAGGGACTTCCCTGGTGCTCCAGTGGTTAGGACTCCATGCTTCCACTGCAGGGGCCACAGGTTTGATCCCTGGTAGGGGAACCAATAGCTGTGAAAAGAAGAGAATCAAAAAGCCAAGGAGAAAAGGAAAGATATAAGCATCTAAATGCAGAGTTCCAAAGAATAGCAAGAAGAGATAAGAAAGCCTTCTTCAGCGATGAATGCAAAGAAATAGAGGAAAACAACAGAATGGGAAAGACTAGAGATCTCTTCAAGAAAATTAGACATACCAAGGGAACATTTCATGCAAAGATGGGCTTGATAAAGGACAGAAATGGTATGGATCTAACAGAAGCAGAAGATATTAAGAAGAGGTGGCAAGAATACATGGAAGAACTGAATAAAAAAGATCTTCATGACCCGGATAATCACGATGGTGTGATCACTCATTTAGAGCCAGACATCCTGGAATGTGAAGTCAAGTGGGCCTTAGAAAGCATCACTACGAACAAAGCTAGTGGAGGTGATGGCATTCCAGTTGAGCTATTTCAAATCCTGAAAGATGATGCTGTCAAAGTGCTTCACTCAATATGCCAGCAAATTTGGAAAACTCAGCAGTGGCCACAGGACTGGAAAAGGTCAGTTTTCATTCTAATCCCAAAGAAAGGCAATGCCAAAGAATGCTCAAACTACCACACAATTGCACTCATCTCACACGCTAGTAAAGTAATGCTCAAAATTCTCCAAGCCAGGCTTCAGCAATAGGTGAACCGTGAACTTCCAGATGTTCAAGCTGGTTTTAGAAAAGGCAGAGGAACCAGAGATCAAATTGCCAACATCCGCTGGATCATGGAAAAAGCAAGAGTTCCAGGAAAACCTCTATTTCTGCTTTATTGACTATGCCAAACCCTTTGACTGTGTGGATCACAATAAACTCTGGAAAATTCTGAAAGTGATGGGAATACCAGACCACCTGACCTGCCTCTTGAGAAATCTGTATGCAGGTCAAGAAGCAACAGTTAGAACTGGACATAGAACAACAGACTGGTTCCAAATAGGAAAAGGAGTACATCAAGGCTGTATATTGTCACCCTGCTTATTTAACTTACATGCAGAGTACATCATGAGAAACGCTGGGCTGGAAGAAGCACAAGCTGGAATCAAGATTGCCGGGAGAAATATCAATAACCTCAGATATGCAGATGACACTACCCTTATGGCAGAAAGTGAAGAGGAACTAAAAAGCCTCTTGATGAAAGTAAAAGAGGAGAGTGAAAAAGTTGGCTTAAAGTTCAACATTCAGAAAACGAAGATCATGGAATCCAGTCCCATCACTTCATGGGAAATAGATAGGGAAACAGTGGAAACAGTGTCAGACTTTATTTTTTTGGGCTCCAAAATCACTGCAGATGGTGACTGCAGCCATGAAATTAAAAGACGCTTACTACTTGGAAGAAAAGTTATGAGCAATGTAGATAGCATATTCAAAAGCAGAGACATTACTTTGCCGACTAAGGTCCATCTAGTCAAGGCTATGGTTTTTCCAGTGGTCATTTATGGATGTGAGAGTTGGACTGTGAAGAAGACTGAGCGCCAAAGAATTGATGCTTTTGAACTGTGGTGTTGGAGAAGACTCTTGAGAGTCCCTTGGACTGCAAGGAGATCCAACCAGTCCATTCTGAAGATCAGCCCTGTGATTTCTTTGGAAGGAATGATGCTAAAGCTGAAACTCCAGTACTTTGGCCACCTCATGCGAAGAGTTGACTCATTGGAAAAGACTTTAGCTGGGAGGGATTGGGGGCAGGAGGAGGAGGGGACGACAGAGGATGAGATGGCTGGATGGCATCACTGACTCGATGGACATGAGTCTGAGTGAACTCCGGGAGATGGTGATGGACAGGGAGGCCTGGCGTGCTGCGATTCACGGGGTCGCAAAGAGTCGGACACGACTGAGCGACTGAACTGAACTGAACTGAGGGGAACTAAGATCCCGCATGCCGTGTGGTGTGGCAAAAAAAAAAAAAATTAAATTAAATTAAAAATAAAATAAGCCCACAACTCCCAAGGAGAAAAGATACATTGCTTTCAACCCCACCACCCATCCCTGGGTCAAACTGTCTCTAGATCACAGAAAGCTTGAGTTCCTAAAAAAAATTCACTTTGGTAACAAGTATCCAAACCACTACCAACTAAACTCTAAAAGAAATTATCAGGGCTTCCCTGGTGGTTCAGCGGTGAACAATCCAGTGCAGGAGACATGAGTTTGATCCCTGGTCCAGTAAGATCCCACGCACCGTGGAGCAACTAAGCCTGTGTGCCACAACTGTTGAGCCTGTGCGCCACAACTGTTGAGCCTGTGCTCTAGAGCCCGGGAGCTGCAACTACCGGAGCCATCTCACCCTGGAGCCTGTGCTCCGCAAGAGAAGCCCCCACAATGGGAACCCCGTGCAATGCAGCTAGAGAGTAGCCCCCACTTGCCACAACTAGAGAAGAGACCTCACAGCAAAGAAGACCCAGCACAGCCAAAAATAAATGAATAAAATTATATTTTAAAAAATTACACAGAAATTATATCTGTACTTAAAATTCCTCATCTCATCCCTCTAAATCATACATGACTGCCTGCTAGCTGTGTCACTTCTTCAGACAGATTTTCATTTAAAATGCTCTGTAAAAATGAACACTAAAATGTCTGAAAGTCCAGAGGCAACATTCAACAATTTATCTTGAGAGTAGAAAAGATTTAAAAGTTGATGGAGTATAAATTATGTTGTTGAACCACCTCTCCAAGACACCTCTAAGTTGGCCATTCACACTGACTAAACAAACAGTAGCTAGTTAAGGGGTGCCCACCCCATGCTGGCCCTGGCACAGAGTCTGGGTGGGTATCTTCCATGCCCTCCTGGAAACCCTTAAGCTCCGTTAAGCAGGTTGATTCCTCCAGTTTATCCGGCTGGAAACCGAGGTTCACTGAGGTTAATCGGATCCAAAATGACTCAGTGTGTAGGTGTTAGAGGCTGCGTCCAAACCCACATGGTACATCAAAGCCCATGTGTTTCCTGCTGCACCACCATCTTCTGTGGCTATAAACCAGGGGCCATGGAGGAGGAACGGGAGCTTCAACTCCAGGCCTGCCCTGACACGGACACACTCCTTTTATACACAGAGTCAGTGCATCATTTTTAAATGGGGGTCCGAGAAAAAGTGTATCTGATGAGTGATTCTGCTGCTGAAATCATCCCTGACACCACTACTGCCTTTATACCGTGACAATGAAATGAGTAACTCTGGAACGTGATGAAGGACAGGGAATCCTGGCATGCTGCAGTCCATGGGGTCACAAAGAGTTGGCCAGGACTTACTGAACGAACTACGACAACAATAACAATAATGTGATGTGTATAATGTGGAATTGAACTTGTGACCCTGGGCTCGGCATTGGTTATAATCTCAGTTTGGACCAAGCTGTGTTCTTCCTGGAACTATTGATTCCCTGATTTCTATTGTGTGGGTCAGTGTTTTACTAGGTGTGTTTAGGAGAGGTCTGTGGAAAATTCTGAAAGAGATGGGAATATCAGACCACCTAACCTGCCTCTTGAGAAACCTATATGCAGGTCAGGAAGCAACAGTTAGAACTGGACATGGAACAACAGACTGGTTCCAAATAGGAAAAGGAGTACGTCAAGGCTGTATATTGTCACCCTGCTTATTTAACTTATATGCAGAGTACATCATGAGAAATGCTGGACTGGAAGAAGCACAAGCTGGAATCAAGATTGCCAGGAGAAATATCAATCACCTCAGATATGCAGATGACACCACCCTTATGGCAGAAAGTGAAGAGGAACTAAATAGCCTCTTGATGAAAGTAAAAGAGGAGAGTGAAAAAGTTGGCTTAAAGCTCAGCATTCAGAAAACGAAGATCATGGCATTTGGTCCCATCACTTCATAGGAAATAGATGGGGAAACAGTGGAAACAGTGTCAGACTTTATTTTGGGGGGCTCCAAAAATCACTGCAGATGGTGACTGCAGCCATGAAATTAAAAGACGCTTACTACTTGGAAGAAAAGTTATGAGCAATGTAGATAGCATGTTCAAAAGCAGAGACATTACTTTGCCGACTAAGGTCCATCTAGTCAAGGCTATGGTTTTTCCAGTGGTCATTTATGGATGTGAGAGTTGGACTGTGAAGAAGGCTGAGTGCCAAAGAATTGACGCTTTTGAACTGTGGTGTTGGAGAAGACTCTTGAGAGTCCCTTGGACTGCAAGGAGATCCAACCAGTCCATTCTAAAAGAGATCAGCCCTGGGTGTTCTTTGGAAGGAATGATGCTAAAGCTGAAACTCCAGTACTTTGGCCACCTCATGCGAAGAGTTGACTCACTGGAAAAGACTGATGCTGGGAGGGATTGGGGGCAGGAGGAGAAGGGGATGACAGAGGATGAGATGGCTGGATGGCATCTCCGACTCGATGGACATGAGTTTGAGTGAACTCCGGGAGTTGGTGATGGACAGGGAGGCCTGGTGTGCTGTGATTCATGGGGTCGCAAAGAGTCAGACACGAGTGAGTGACTGAACTGAACTGAACTGAGGGTCTCAGGAAAGGATGTCATAAATCACAACCAGGGCAGGACCCTGAAGAGGGCAGGAAGAGTTGGAATGGAGGCAGAGGGTTCCAGGGCCCCCATCTCAACTCAACATAAATGGAGAATCTCATCCTTTTCCTTTGGTAAACATATCACTGATAGAGTATTTGTACTCTGTTAAGTGATCTGCAATCTGCAATTTATTCTTTTATAAGGTTCTCCTTTTTTATCTTAATGATAAAAATAATAAAAAATGTACCCATTTTACTATTTTCAAGTAAATCCAAGACATCATATTATTCTATTACAGTACATGTCTCTAAAAGAGAAAGACTTTTTTTTTCAAATATACATTTTTTACATTTCTTACCTTGACTCTGGACATAGATCTTATCCTTAGCATGCGGCTTTTGTAAAGGGGAGAAAGAAAAGGAAAAAAAAAAGTAAATTTGATAATCCATTCCCATTGTTTCTTAGAAATAAAATGAAGGTCATAAAAATATCCTCTTGGAAACATCGGAAAGAATCATCTACACAGCTGCTCATAGACTAGTTACTTTATAAGAGCAAAGAGTTACCTCTATTTTTAATGGGGGTTAGCCCATTAAAAAATGTAGCATTTCTAAGCTAAGAAGCACAAAGACGTCCCTTAAATCAAGCATTATGCAACATTACAAATATCTGTAATATAGTTGCTATGTTAGTCGAAAAGTTATGAAGCTCAGACAGAAAACATGCCAGGGACAAAGCCCATCAAGTGCACATCAGGAGCTGAGGCTGAGGGTTTAAGTTTTTTTTGCGAAATGTGGTTTGAGGATACAAGTCCTTGAATAAGAGAGTACATTCCCCACCTCTAGAGGAGAAAGGAGGAAGGGGCAGAGGAGAAGGAGGAGGAGGAAGTGGAAAGGAGATGAAGACAAAGATGGAGGAGAAGATGGAGATGGAGGAAGGGAACCAAATATGTTGAGAAACGGGAGGACAGGCATCAGGGGGAAGATTCTTCCAGGAGGTGAATGGACTAGTCTCAAGGACCCTGTAAAGCACCTCCCCAAAAGCCTCTTTGACATCAAGGGACAAGGCAATACTTGCATGATAACCTAGATATGGGTCCCCAGAGATAAACTCACTACTCCTGGTGATGTTTTCTGGTAGAACTTCACAAGACTGCTAGAAAGAAAAAGAATCCATTTATCGAGCTCATATTGAAACAGTGACATAAATATTTTTAAAATCAGGGTTAGACCTCCAAGATGGAAGTTGCAGCAGCCAAGTGAGACAGGGTCAAGTAGGTTCCGATGGGTGTTTCTCGTAAGTAGCCAAAGATATGGTCACCTGGGTGAAAAAGTCTTAAAAGGTGTACTTTTTGGCCAAGAGACCTAAATCTTAGCTCCATGCATGAAATGACTAAACTAGGTAAAGAGTGGCCATCCCAGAGGTCATCCCCCACGCTGAGCTCTGAATGTGTGTGTGGGGGGCGGGGGCGGTGTTCCGAGTGTTCCTTAAGGTGACCTGGAGCCCATGTACTGCATGTGATCTGCTGGTCCACTTTGACCTTCATCCTCAAATCAGTTTTATGTTTTAGGAAACAAATTCAAGGTGAGGCAGTCCCAAGAAGGGAGAGATAATTGATGAACAGGAAGTTTCTGGGAGAGGCACCTTCCAGCCATGCAAGGACGACGGCTGATCGGAAGTTGGTACAGGGAGACCAGTCTTGTTTAGCTTTTCACCTTAGCATGACATGTTACATTTAACCATCAGAGGCATCTGAGACCTCTAAAAGTCTTGTGTATCCTCCTCAATTCACCACAGACCAGAGAGGCATCCTTAAAACAAAAAAAACCCTTAAAATAGCAAGCCTCCAAAACACACACACACAAAGTTTCAAAAACCTCTACTAGTTAAAAAAGATGTTAACCTAAATGGGGAAAAAAATGGATAATAGTAACCATTTGATGTCAGAATTTAGCTCAGAGCCCTAAAACATTCCTTTTTGTTTAATTATAATTTCATTAGAAAACTGAAGAAAATTGTATTGGAATGCAGTACAGGCTTAAGAGCATCTCTTCTTTAAACAGCCCTAAAGGCTACAACATTGGGTTAGAAAATGTCTATAAAAAAGATATTGAAGCATGGTAAAAAATACACCCAGATGGCATTTTAACTTTAAAGGTAATACAATGTGTTTGACAAAAACAGCTTCAATATAATTCTATATAAATTCGATTCATGAAAGTCCAGCAACATGGAGCTTATAGCCTTGCTACTGTTTTTGTTAGAACTGTGCTGTGCAATTAGAAACACATAAAACCCCTTTGGGGACTTCCTTGGTGTTCCAGTGATTAGAGACCACCTTCCTATGCGGGGGACATGGGTTCGATTCCTGCTGAGGGATCATGGAACTAAGATACCACATGCCGTGAGGCAATGCAGCCTGCACACCACGGGTAAGACCCAACACAGCCAAATAAATAAATAAATATTTATTTTTCAAAAGATATGCAGGGTTTTTAAAAATAAATAAATAAACCCCAAAAGCTCCTCTCAAGAAAGCTCTTTTGGGCACAAACAAAGATTAATTAATTAAATGGGTATTTCAACTCAATAAACAGAATAAATTGACTCCATGTAGAAACATCTGGGTCTATCTGCTAATCTTTACCTATGTCTATGAGGATTATTTCCCCAGAATCTATTGAACCCCCTCAAGTCTGACATAAGCTTTTAAAACATGTCATAAATGATATCTGAAGATCTTACCCAAGCAAATCAAGAAAATAGAGGCAGAGTATAAAAGAAATCTGCATCTGAGTTATTTTCAATCACTAAAAAGCTATCTGGCAAAAGCCAATTGGCTTATATTGATTTTGAAAATCATTTTCTATATTAAAATATTCTAAATACAAGTCAGGGTTCTTTGCTCAATATTTATTGTTGTTTCACTTGCCTTGAAATAACATGAGTTGAAGTCCTTACATATATATCATTTCCTTTGCAAGATGAGCTCACCAATGCATAAAGTGAAACTGTGTATATGTGTGTGTGTAGGAAGGATGGAGAAGGAAGATTCTCCATTTTTTTTCTCCATTTTTAATGTCTATGTGAAACCATTACTTAATTTGACCCACTACTAGATATAAAAAGCCAAGGCCCTTTTGGATAAATACTTATAAGTATATGGGACTTTGTAACAAACTTAAATACTCATCTATGCCTTTTCATAATGGAATACCAGACAGATGGCAACAACAAAAAGATTTCCCATTCTTTGATTAATATGACCTGAAATTAAAGTTTGTGCTAAGTAGAAAGCACAATAAATATTATTTTTAAAAATCTGTGCATAGTTCATCCTCTACAGGTGGCAAAAATCATTAATTTTTATTTTCAATTTCAATACAACTTCTGATGATGGATTTGTTAAAAGTCCTCTTAAAGTAGTTATAAATGAGTTCAAAGAAATCATGACTAATAAGTGTAAAACTTGAAATATAGCACAAAACACAGAAATTGGGCACTTTTCAGGTGACACAGGTCTCTTCTTTTCTCCTTTTTCTTTTTCCCGTTAAAAACTGTTTTTAAGCAAGAAAAGAAAATAATGTCCAGGGAATTCCTTGATGGTCCAGTGGTTAGGATTCAGCTTTTTCACTGATGGGGCCCTGGATTCAATCCCTGGTTGGGGAACTAAGATCCTGTAAGCTGAGAGGCAAGGCTAAAAAATAAAAAAGAGTTAAAAATAAAAAAGGAGGGGACATGACCTTTTCACAGAATTCTTACAACTGAACCAAGCCAAGACTTTTTAAGAAAAGGAAAAAAATCCACGAATGAGATGAGGGAGAAATCTGAAAACTAAATTGGGGTCCAATTTCAGGGATCCAATCTGGAATAGGCAATAAAAATGAAGTTAAAACAACCCTGGGCAAAAATCAAGGCATGAATGTGTAATAGGTAATCTAGTCCAGCGATTCAAGAAATAGGAATGCCAACAGGAAAATCCCCAGGAAGATTTTTAAAAATACAGTTAAATCTATGGAGTAAATAGCGTGGAATCATTGGTGATCTGGGACTTCCCAGGTGGCGCTAGTGGTAAAGAATCTGCGTGCCAGTGCAGGAGATATTAGAGACGCGGGGTTCCATACCTGGGTCGGGAAGATCCCCTGGAGGAGGGCATGGCAACCCACTCCAGTATTCTTGCCTGGAGAATCCCATGGACAGAGGAGCCTGGTGGATTACAGTCCACAGGGTCGCAAAGAGTCAGACACGACTGAAGCGACTTAGTACGTATGCACAGAGGATTTTATTCATGCACACATTGCTGATTTTATTCACAAGCTTCCCCTACTGTTCTGTGCCTTAGTAATCTTTTGAATTAGAAGCAATGCTTTGGATCATTCCAAAAGTTTGTGCCCCAGGTTATGGGAAAGGTTAATTCAGAATCTATACTCTGAAATTGATGAGTTTTTCCATTCTTCGGAAAAACTTAAAATTTTTTCAATTCCCAAGGATCCCACATGGGGGTAAAAATGCAAAGAACACTTGCAGTTCTATCAAGAAATCTCTGAGGGAAGCCAATCATAATGGAAGTTATTAGAAATGATTAGCTCCGTAGGATATGACCAGTCCCTGTAGCTTCCTTTGCAGCCTATTTGCAGGGAGGGCCAGCATTACAAACTAGGGTTTCCAAAGATAAAACAAAGGAAGCAAATGTTTCCTAAGTTTCCACTGTAGTAGAAGCTATAATAAAAGATGTGGTCTGTGTAGCTTCTGTCAATGTGATTTTTCAAAGATGATCAGATATAAAGCAGCAGGCCATGCAGGAAGAAGAAGAAATAAGCAATTCTCAGGACACCAAACTTCAACGATTAGGCAAGAGGCAGCCCATTCAGATTAGAACAGAGCTAACACGGACATTGGCCTTTTGAGCTCACCTGTGCCATGAACCGGGCATATGATAGCCAATGAGATCTGTCTGGCTTTCTGTATTTTAACTTCCAAAAGAACTGTGATGAGTATAGGTACACAATGAAAGGAAAATTACTCTTTAAGGATCGCCTAACTGCTTCCAGAAAGTTATTTTTCTTTAAGGAGTGCCAAGGCAGGATAGATACACGAGGGCTCTGGAGGCAGTGACTCAGTTTCCAAATTAAAAAAAAAAAAAAAAAACACTAAAAAGTAGCAATGCCAGGAAACTTAGCTCAGCACTATACTCAGCAAAGAGTACCCATGTGACGTGTTGTTCTGAATCTGATAATTGCATCAAGCAAAATTGACTCAAGGTCACAATTTTGTAAAAATAGTTAACAAATATTTGAATTTAGAAAAAGTCCTCTTAGCTGAGTACTTACTAGAAAAAAAGCACATAAACAGTGCAGTTAAACTTTACACAGGCCTATGGGGTTTTGAATTCAATGGAGACAAATTAAACCACACTCATTGGTTCTGCAGAGAGAAAAGGCTTCAGTTAAGACTATATCTACACCGAATTTGTTTTTAATTATTCTGGTGAAATAGTTACATTTTCTGGTAAAAGCCTGGTGAGTTTAGAGAAAGCATCCTGAATGGACTAGAATTAAAAGTGCCCAAATTTTCATTCTGAAGGTCTGTTACTGTGGCAAGAAATCAAAGTTCTTTTTAGACTAGTTTTAAATTTGTACAATGCCTAGATCACAGTTAGACATGTATGGTGAATCAAATTCTTGAACACACCAAATCAAAGGTAAAATATCACAAAACAACATAGAAGTACTATCCCAAAACATTACCAATATCGAACTTGGTGATAAATACTAATGACATAGCAGGCAGACCTAGTAAAAAGCCCCCTGGGACAGTGCTCCCTTATAAAGCAGGCAGGACATCACATTAAGGCTGACATAAGTAACATTAAAAAAATAATGACCAGCCCAAACAAAGGCATTCCAATTAAAAGAGATAAAACTTTATCGAAATCCAGTCCCACATGCCATGGGGCAGCTAAGCCTGTGTGCCACAACTAAGATCTGATGCAACCAAATAAAAAAAAAAAATTAAGAACGTGGCCTCGGCCAAGACAGGTCCTGCTCATGCCCTAGGCTTCTAGGAAATAATCTACATGATTCCTAAGGGGCATGTATTGCTTAGGGTGGGGCCAGCCACAGCTAACAGTCTTAGGTGGGGACCAGCATGCCAGGAAGACCACCATGGGATAGAAGGTGGGACCTTTGGGTCAAGTGGTATCAATCCACCTGGGAGACTGGATTCAACCATGTAGTCAATCAATCAAGTCTATGTAATGAGCCCCAGTATAAACTTTGGACACCAAACTCAAGTGAGCTTCCTGGGCTAGAAAACTCTGTGTATACTGTCTCAGATCAACAAATGGAAGTTAATTAATATCTCTGCAAATGGCACAATTTCTTTTTCTCATGGCTGAGTAATATTCCACGGTATATATGTGTCACATCTTCTTTACCCACTCCTCTGTTGATGGATATTTAGGTTGCTTCCATGTCTTGGCTACTGCAAATAGTGCTGCAATAAGCATTGGGGTGCGTGTATCTCAGAATTACGGTTTTCTCCAGGTATATGCCCACAAGTGGGATTGCTGGGTCACATGGTAGTTCTATTTTTAGTCTGTCATACAGAGTAAAGTCAGAAAGAGGAATATTGCATATTAATTCATATATGTGGAATCTAGAAAAATGGTACAGATGAACACATTTGCAAGGCAAAAATAGAGACACAGATGTAGGGAATAAACATATGGACATCAAGGCAGGGAAGGAGGGTGGGACGAATTGGAAGATTGGGACTGGTATATATATACTGAAGTGAAGTGAAGTGAAGTCGCTTAGTCGTGTCCGACTCTTTGCGACCCCATGGACTGTAGCCTACCAGGCTCCTCTGTCTATGGGATTTTCCAGGCAATAGTACTGGAGTGGATTGCCATTTCCTTCTCCAGGGGGATCTTCCCAACCCAGGGATCAAACCCGGGTCTCCCGCATTGTAGACAGACGCTTTACCGTCTCAGCCACCAGGGAAGTCCCGTATATAAACTACTATGTATAAAATAGGTAACTAATCAGAACCTACTATATAGTTCAGGGAACTCTACTCTGTCCTCTGTAATGACCTAAATGGGAAGGAAATCCAAAAATAAGGGGATATATGTATACATACAGCTGATTCACTTTGTTGTACAGCAGAAACTGACATAAAATCGTAAAGAAACTATACACCAATAAAATCTGTTTTAAAATAAATGGAGGTTAAAATGACCACAGGTGGATAACCAGAGGGCACACAGTCTTGGCTCCACCAGGGAGAAGGCCATGGAGGATCAGCCCCTGTGTTTCTTCCTTGGGCTGATTTTAGTCTGTACCCTTTCCCAGCAATAAACCATAACTGTGACTATAATAACACTCAGTGAGTTCTGAATCTTGCAAGGAAATTCTCCAACTTGAGGCTGGTTCTGGGGACCCCCTGAACTTGCAGTCAATATCAAAAGTGAGGGCAGCCTTTGCAGGTTGGCTGATCTTTCACAGGTTGGCTAACTCCAGGAGGTGGATTAAGTCAAACAGATCATTAAAACTGATTTTTCTTGTTTCCACTTACTTTTTAAAATGTGGCTACCAGAAAATTTTAAATTAGATCCATGGCTCACCTTTGTAGGTTGCATTGAACTTCTAGTATAGTGCTGGTATCAAGAGAGTGCCTATGGGGACTTCCTGGTGATGCAGTGGTTAAGTGGTGCGAGGACACTTCCAGTGCAGGGCGCACGGGTTCAATTCCTGACCAGGGAACTAAGATCCCACATGCCACATGGCAGAGGCAAAAAAAAAATTTTTTAATAAAATTAGATGTTTTTTTAATAAAATTAAAATTTTGTAAGAGCGTGCATGTGTTTTTATACAAATGAAGCTTAAGAAAATATCAGTTTCAGGCCAGCTTTTATGCTCAAAACTGTATTTATCTACACAGACTTTAATGAAATCACAAAAGCAGTAAGAAGCAAAGGCTGTAAGTCTTTCTTTCTAATCTGGGATTATTGGAACTTGATTCTGGTCTGATAATAATTAGAAAGGATTAACTATATACCTGAGTCAAGCCTGCTCACCAAAATAAAGAAGAAAAGAATTAAAAACAAGAGCTGGCAGTTCAGTAATGAAGAACAAACCTTAATTATTCAAAAACTGCATCACTGTTCAGAACACATAACTATAAACAGTCTTTCCACAAAAATCCATCTCAAAGAATTCCGAAGATATGGCTGAACAGTTAACCTTTATATTATTTCTATATAGTTTTTATTTTTTAAAACTAATCAAATAAAGATATTGAGCTAACTTTATTGAAAAATCATCCACCAAAAAAAAAAATTCTATAAAGCTGTATTAAAAAAAAAAAAACAAGTTCACATTCGAATTTAATAACTAACCCCACCACTTTAAACTATAAAAATAAATTCATCCTTTCTGCTATGAGCTTTTATGATACTGCCTCTGATATCATCATCCAAAACCAAACAAGTTTTGCTGACTTCTCCCATTTTTCTTCAAATGCCTTGTTATTATATTCGAGAAAGTATCTTTCTGAAAACAAAGACTGCTAACCCAGGATTAGAGTGTGACTGACCTCCTGGGTGACAGGCAAATGGCCAACTTAATCTTGAAATGTAAGATGATCCTTCCAGGAATTCCCTGGTTGTCCAGTGGTTACAACTCTGCTCTCATTGCACTGCGGTGGCTCAGGGCTCACTGCAGTGGAAGGGGAACTAAGATCCAGCAAGCCCCTCGGCCCAGCCAAAAAAACAAGAAATGACTCTTCATATAGGATACTGCTAGCTATTCTCACCAGGACTACAAAGTCCACCCCAAATATAATTGAACTATGCGTTTAACACTGCTTTCTCATCATCACGTCTAAAAGTTAACCCCATCTAAGAATAATCATTTCCACGCTTCAAGTATCACCTTGACACTGCTGACTCCTACATCTGTTATCTCGAGCTGCACTCCTTTCTGACCACAGCTGGATAGTTACCCCTCAGGTTCCATCTTTGTCTCTAATTCAATGTGTCTGCAACTCAAAGGCTCCATACTCCTCCCTTTCCTCATCTAAACTCCTTGACTCAAGTTTTTCCAATTTATTCATAAAATGTTAACATCCCTGAGCCCTTTTTTATTCTTCCTTACACACTATGATCTTCCTGCCCACAAATGGATCCATAACATGGAGCTTATGTTAAAAAAAAAAAAAAGCTTTTATGCTAGGAATATTTGCAGGTAAATGGCATATATGCACAGATAAAATGGAATGGTCACTCTGCTGTGCACCTGAAACCATCACAGCATTATCAATACTCCAATATATGTTCATTATCAATACTCCAATATAAAAGAAAAAGTTTTTAAAAAAACATAATGAAACATAAAACATTCATCAAATTGTAATGCTACTTAGGGGACTTTTATCGGGGCCAGCCAAAGGGGTTTATAGACTCAAAAACTGGAAGCTAACTACGGCAATTAGTTGTTCAGAATAAAAGCTGGGTTAGAAAGTTAAAACAATAAAATGGCATGGTGGTTGTGATTTTTTTTAATATTCCAGAGAAAAGAAATGTGTGTGTCTTGTGTGTGTGTGTGTGTGTGTGTGTGTGTGTGTGTGTGTATAGGAGTTGTGAGTAGAGAATGAGAGTAGATTAAATAAGGATTGGAGAATGGTAAGTTGACAGTACATGTATAGATTTTTACCTGACTATTCTTGCTACTTTTGTGCATGCTTGGACATTTCTGTATTAAAAAGTTTTAAAGAAGGATCCATTCCTGACAAAGTCAACTGGACAAAAATGTATTGGATGGGAGGTGTTATGCTACCTCTGGGGATAATGGGGTGAACCATATCTGGTTCCTGACCTCAAAAAGCTCGCAGCCACACGGAAAGAAAAGTAAAGGAAAGAAGTGTTATAATCGTGAGGGACAAACGCTAAGTGTGGCAGATTATTAAAATGGACCACAGATTACCGCCTCCTTGAATCCAAGCTTTTTCAAGGCTATCTTGAAGATCATCCTGTAATGAGGAGGAGATAATGTCTCCATTCTTGACTTGCTCTGGCCAACAGGACAGGAGCAAACATCACACAGGCAGAAGCGTGCAGCCAGCTCAGGCACTGGTGCCTGCGCTCTACTGCCACTGAGCTTAATACAGGGCAATAGACCACGTAGAGAGAGACAGCAAGTGTCCCGGCCAGCCCAGTTGAGGGGCTCCAGAATGTGAGCTAAGCCACGCTGGAGCACCCAGCCTTGCTGAGCTGACCTCAGCCAGAAATGCCCAGACAACACAAAGAACACAATAAATGTTTGTCTTAAAGCACTATGCTTGATGAGCTTTGTTATGTAGCAAAAAATAACTGATACAGAAGTGAACAGGTCTCTACCAATTTTGGAGACACATAGATTTTACGGACAAAGGTGACGTTTAAATTGAGAAGTTAAGGGAGCCCAGCCTGGCACTCTGTGATGACCTACAGGGGTGGGAGGGTAGGGTGGAAGGGAGGCTCAAGAGGGAAGGGATATATGTGTATACACATATAGTTATTACTAGCAGGATCCAATGTTGTATGGCAGGAACCAATACAACATTGTAAAGCAATTATTCTCTGATTAAAAATAAACTTTAATTGAGAAATTAGAGAAAGTGGGTGGGGGGGGACTCATGGGGGAGAAAAATGCTTCAACAAGGAAAAGCTCTCTTTTATGTCTGGCTTAACAGAAGACAGCTGGAGTCTCATATTTACTACTCTATTCAATCTGTTTCCATATGTTGTTTAGCTGAAGTATAAAAAGAAAATTCTGCTTTTTGCTGATAGGTAGTTGAAATGGCGAGGAGTATTTTAATTTGAGCCCTTCCTGAGCCTTTTCAGATCATTATGGGTTTTATTCTTGGATATGACACCAAACGCTTGCTCGTTGGAACAAAAGCTATGATCAACCGAGACAGCATATTAAAAAGCAGAGACATTACTTTGCAGACAAAGGTCTGTTTAGTCAAAGCTGTGGTTTTTCCAGTAGCCATATATGGATGTGAGAGTTGGACTATAAAGAAAACTGAATTGATGTTTTTAAACTGTGGTACTGGAGAAGACTCTTGAGAGTCCCTTGGACTACAAGGAGATCCAACCAGTCAATCCTAAAGGAAATAAGTCCTGAATATACATTGGAAGGACTGATGCTGAAGCTGAAACTCCAATACTCTGGCCACCTGATGCAAAGAACTGACTCATTGGAAAAGACCCTGATGCTGGGAAAGATTGAAGGCGGGAAGAGAAGGGGACAACAGAGGATGAGATGGTTGGATGGCATCACTGACTCGATGGACATGAGTTTGAGCAAGCTCTGGGAGTTGGTGAAGGACAGGGAAGCTTGGTGTGCTGCAGTCCATGTGGTCACAAAGAGTCAGACATGACTGAGTGACTGAACTGATGACACTGAAACTCAACAAATGGTTATTTCTTAAAAGTGAGTTGCAAGACTGAACCTGAAATTACATCACATTCTGATATATTAAAATCCATAGGTCTACCTTGCACTTTGATGGTTCTGTTATCTATGTATCATTCTGCAGTGCCACCTATTAGTCTTTTGAAAAATATTGGTTCACTGAGTGACACAGGTCTTCCTAACATGGAACCATTTCATTAAACAGCATTTGAAAAAAAAAAATCACATTTGTTAACATGACCACTGATGTCATCAGGAAAGGCTGTACAGGGAAGCGGTCTGCCTCTTGGCAGCCTGTGTGTGTGCTCCGTCTTGCAGTCACCTCCAACTCTTTGCCATCCCATGGTCTATAGCCTGCCAGGCTCTTCTGTCCTTGGGATTTTCTACCAAATTCTAATTTTTGCTTGAAACTTCAAATGGTATCATTGGCAGTAAATACTACTCGTTGTTTTTCTGGAAGCAACTCACTCAATTATCTCATTTTTAAGGAAATGACTAAATGACTTCCAGATGCCCAAGTCTGAGGAAACATAATTTGGCTACCAGTCTTTCAGATTAAAAAAAAAAAAATCCTATGAAGAAGTAACTGGTTCAGTCTACAACCCCAACATCCCACCAGGGTTTTTGCTCAAGATAACCCCATCCTTCACTCAGACCCAGCAGAAATAGCTGATGTATACTTCCCATGTCATCACACAGAACATTTTTTAAAATGTATTCAAAGGTTAATATTTGAGAAAATCAATAATTTTTGTGCTTCATCAAGAACATTCTTAAGCGAAACTGCTAAGTCGCTTCAGTCATGTCCAACTCTGTGCAGTCCCATAGACAGCAGCCCACCAGGCTCCCCCGTCCCTGGGATTCTCCAGGCAAGAATACTGGAGTGGGTTGCCATTTCCTTCTCCAATGCATGAAAGTGAAAAGTGAAAGGGAAGTCGCTCAGTCGTGTCTGACTCTTCGTGACCCCATGGACTGCAGCCTACCAAGCTCCTCCGTCCATGGGATTTTCCAGGCAAGAGCACTGGAGTTGGGTGCTATTGCCTTCTCCGTAAGCGAAACTAGCTCTTGTTTTTTAACTACAAGTGGGTGGTGATGAATAATCCATGGGTACCCCTGCCTTCATGAGGATAAAGGCATCAGTGTTTTCCTCACCAGTGCTCTCCACATGGTGAAAAAGGTTTTTGCCTTTCATCATGCCTCTGATAAAGTCTGAGCATTATGAAGGAAATTGGTTTGACTCTGTAGAGATCCTGAGAGAGTCCCAGGGAAACCCCTTTGAGAACCACTGGTACATCACTGCCATAAGGCTGATGAACAGTCAAACTGATACAGACATGAAACTAGCAGCCAGGAAGGCTGCTATTTTTCATTCATTACATTGCACTGAAAAATGCCCCCTCGGATTCGCCACCTGTGGAGTTTGAGGTGAAAAAAAAAAGACTCCCCACTCTGGCTGCAGGGTATCTTCAAGTACACACGGTACTCTGGGCTTTGGTAAAGGACCACCATTCCCACAAAAGACTGTGTCTGCCCTTGTTGCACTGTAGCCGTTTCCAAGCATAAGGTTTTATGAGTTGAAATCCTATAGATAAAGAATGCACATAGCCAGCAAAATGCCACCAACAGGAATAATGCTTTCAGATGACAAGGGTGTAAGTGCTGTGGTGTAAGTGTGCCAGTACAAGGACTGGGTGGCAAAGTCCAGGGGCCAGCAATCCTGGTGGCCCAGGCACACTGCAGGGGGCCACCACCTGAGAAAATAGCCTCGTGCCTACAGACCACCCAAGGAAAGTGGCATTTCGGCTGGCTTTTTTCTCTAGTTTTGCATACACTAGCTCCACCAGGGCTCTACAGAGGATTTAGACTCTGGCCAGCCCCTCTCACCTGTCCCCTAAGTTGTAATGAATTTAGAAAGTCAATAAGGGCATTAACTCACAGAGTGACAAAGCCCTCTGCTTGTTAATGCTCTTCTAATAAGAGTCCAGCCTAGGAAACTCCAGGTGCCACCTAAGGGACTACTTGTGCAATCAGATTTTCTTGATGCCACATTTACAGTGTGATTTGTAAACCATAAGGCAATGGCACCCCACTCCAGTACTCTTGCCTGGAAAATCCCACGGACAGAGGAGCCTGGTAGGCTACAGTCCATGGGGTCGCTAAGAGTCAGACACGACTGAGCGACTTCCCTTTCACTTTTCACTTTCATGCACTGGAGAAGGAAATGGCAACCCACTCCAGTGTTCTTGCCTGGAGAATCCCAGGGACGGTGGAACTTGGTGGGCTGCCGTCTATGGGGTCGCACAGAGTCAGACACGACTGAAGCGACTTAGCAGCAGCACACAAAAGGAGAACTGACAAAGCATGAAAAGATCTGGGTATTGGGCTATTTTTGCTATTCAAGAAGAAATTCAGAAAAAAAAAATCAGTGAAGGTTTAAGAGTACCTACACAAATTAAAAAAGAAAAAGTCAATATATGAGAAATATAATACACCATGATGGCCACCAAGGAAGGGCAGTGCCGATAGGAAGTTTGTTAGCTCTTTAATAAAACTGCCTTCCTGTTCTCCAATCCTGCAACTTCGCCAGCACCGCCCAAATCAAAACACGAAAGGAACACCTACCCACTGTCTTTGGGCCGTTTCCTTCATTGACTCCGTGAAAGCGACAGCAAATCTAGGAAAGAGAACAAAAAAAATGATAACAATTAGGGCAGAATCTAATCAACATAACTGAAAAACAGCGCTCTGGAACAAATGGTGATAAACAGGTGAGAAGAGGAATTTACAGCGCAATCAATCTTTATTAGCCGCGGTCGTTGGCTATTAGGTCTCATCTCCACTCACATCCAAAAACAGAAGTTGTGTAGGCAGGAAATAAACAAATGAAGCTCAAAGCTTCCTATTTTTCTTGTTCCTTTATGGAAGGACAGAGAAGCAGAGATAACGACAGAAAGCAAGATGGATGAGAGAAGCAAGGAACTCCTTAATATTCAGGGGCAGGATATGTGGTTCACTAGCTTCGCTAAAGGAAGAGTAGGCGGATGTGCTCAAGATTTATTGAATGTTCGTGGACAAAGAATGTGAATGCCCCTACTCATTAAGAATTGCGTGTTTCCAGAAGCAGGACTGGGTACCCACAGAATGAACTAGGTATGGTGCCAGAAGGTAAGAGAGTTCAAAATACAGAGAGAGCTTGTCGAAAGGATGCAGAAGTCAACTCAAAATATCTCCAATAGCCATGGCTGGGGTGATTTGGGCACCAGAAAAGATAATAGGAGCTACAGAGTCAAATATTGAGTTGGCCAAAAATTCATTCTTTAAGAGTGAAGTAAGCCAGAAAGGAAAACACCAATACAGTATACTAACGCATATATATGGAATTTAGAAAGATGGTAATGATAACCCTATATGCGAGACAGCAAGAGACACAGATGTATACAACAGTCTTTTGGACTCTGTGGGAGAGGGAGAGGGTGGGATGATTTGGGAGGATGGCATTGAAACATATAACAGATCACCAGTCCAGGTTCGATGCATGAGACAGGGTGCTCGGGGCTGGTGCACTGGGATGACCTTGAGGGATAGGATGAAGAGGAAGGTGGGAAGGGGTTTCAGGATGGGGAACATATGTACACCCGCGGTGGATTCATGTCAACATATGGCAAAACCACTACAATATTTTAAAGTAATTAGGACCCAATTAAAATAAATAAATTTATTTTTTTTTAATTTATTCTGTAAGATGGCACGAAAAAATCCAAACGAACTTTTTGGCCAACCCAATAAAATAAAATAAATAGCCATGAGTCCATGTTGATGTAACTATATAAATAATTGAACAAGTAACTAGGGTCAAACAGACAACTCTCCTTGTAGTAGAATTCCAATTAACCAACGTAGGAGTGGTAGAAATAGAAAATCATCATCAGACAAACAGCGCAGTAAAGAATGTTGGAGCAAAGAACCATTAATAGGGAATTCCCTGGCAGTTGAGTGGTTAGGACTTGGTGCTTCTGTGGTCAGGACCTGGATATGATCCCTGGTTGCAAAACTAAAGTCCTGCAAGCTGTACCCACAGCAGAGTCAACAAAAAAAAAAAAAGCATTATTATGTGATTCTTCCCCTGTGGCATGACCCAGAAAGGGGAGCTTGTATTCCCTTGTCTGTGTCTTCTCCAAGCCTTTCCTTCTCCCCTCCCACTTTTACAACCAGCAACCAATCCCAGACATACTTAAGGGAGAAATACGGAATCCTTCCCTTTGTGTATGTTAAACATGAGCGACGAGGACCAGACCGCATTAAACCTTGCATCTGAGTCCAGTAGGGATTGGAGAATCCAGTGAGATGCTCTCTATGCCTCCCCAAACATTGGCAAAATAATATCAACTGTATTCTAAGGCCATCAGCTTTTTTCCAAAAAATGGGGATAAAAAGGAGAGACAAGCAGCTAAACAGCAGTTACAAACTGTAGAAGCTTTCATTGGCGGAAAACTGCAAAAATGAGAAACTTAGAAGAAGTGAAGTCGCTCAGTCGTGTTCGACTCCTCGTGACCCCATGGGCTGTAGCCTACCAGGCTCCTCAGTCCATGGGATTTTCCAGGCAAGAGTACTGGAGTGGGTTGCCACTGCCTTCTCCAGGGGATCTTCCCAAGCCAGGGAAGCTGAGAAACTTAAGAACCAAACAAAGAGCATCTTGCCTGTAAATTGCCTGCCACAGTTCCTGGCCCCTTGTTCATTTCACATCTGCTATTATTATTTTCCACTAGTACTCACACAACTACCGGAACATCTGCAAGACGTTAGGGCACCCCACATGGCCAGTGACAGCCTCACACTGTCAAAAAAGAAAAGATCCCAAGAACCAAGAAGAGCCATTGAACAGAGAACGAGGTCAGTGACACTGAGACTGTGCATTGTACCTCATAACAGCATTGATGAACACATGCACAAGCGCAGTCCTCAGGCTTTTGTGGAAAGGGAAATCCACTCACTTGGCAAGCCTGGCGCTCTCGCTTCCGGCGAGAATGTCAGCTCCGCATGTGCTGGAACACTGCTCTGCTCACATCCACCGCCCCAGCCC
Organism: Oryx dammah; assembly: GCF_014754425.2. NCBI lineage: Eukaryota > Metazoa > Chordata > Mammalia > Artiodactyla > Bovidae > Oryx > Oryx dammah. The sequence continues at coordinate 47,659,027 of NW_024070196.1, forward strand.
CTTGGAGCGTCTGGCACCCAGGAGGCAAAAATACCTGCTGGCTGAATGAGTGCAGAAGCAAGAGAAGGAACAGTTTTGCCCTAAATTCCAACAGGAATTTGCCCTAAAATCCAAACAGATGAGGGTGAGAAAAGAATGGAGAGAGGGAGAAAAGAAATGAAAAATGTCCCAGGTGTGCAGAGCAGACTCTGGGTGCATCATAGCCTGGAGGCTGACGGTGGCTGTTCCTACCTACATAATGGTCCCCACCATCACATCCTGCTCATTTGACACCCAGGATGAGGCATCAGTAGGAGCTACAGCATATTTAAGACAACAGGGAAGGATGAGATTCTTGGGAGAGTTTTCATCAAAGGTGCACAGGATAATATTCCAGGAGTCAGGAGGGTCAACTGGAATTAACTTGACAGGCATGTCATTTATTTCAGAGCTGCAGATAACACAGTCTTTATTGTGGCCCTTTATATAGAAACAGTAGCCCTGGCTTTACACTCACCTAACAAATAACCTTTTAAAAGAGTTCTTAGCCCAAAGATCCCCAGAAGAGAAAGACATTTAAAATAACATGTGCTAAGTCACTTCAGTCATGTCTGACTCTGTGCAACTCTATGAACTGTAGCCTGCAAGGCTCCCCTAGTCGTAGGATTCTCCAGGCAAGAATACTGGAGTGGGTTGCCATTTCCTCATTTCAACTATTTATAATAGGCAAGACATAGAAACAACCTAAATGTCCATCAACAGATGAATAGATAATGAAAACGGGTACATATATACATTGGAATATTGGCCACAAAAAAGAATGAAATAACGTCATTTGCAACAACATGGATAGGCCTGGAGATTATCATACTAAGTGAACTCAGTCAGACAGAGAAAGACAAATATGTATTATCACTTTTATGTGGAATCTAAAATTTGACAGAAATGAACCTATCTATGAAACCGAAACAGACTCAGGGACATAGAGAACAGACTTATGGTTGCCAAGGGGGAGGGATGGATTGGAGGTTGGGGTCAGCAGATACAAACCATCATATATAAAATGGATAAACACTAAGGTCCTGCTGTATGGTACAGGGAACTATATTCAATATGCTGTGATAATCTATAACAGAAAAGAATATTTAAAAAGAATGTATATGTGTATAACTGAATCACTTTGCTTTACAGCAGAAATTAGCACAACATTGGAAATCAACTATAAAAAATAAAAATAAAAGAAATACTATCTGAGGAAACCATAAACAGAAACACAAATCTTAGGGAAAATATAAAAACTACCACTTTTGTACTTTTGCTTGAATACTGCCATTTCAAAACATATTTACATTGACAAAGAATTCTGTTTGTCAAAAACATCTTCAGTAACACTAAGTAGCTCAAAACCATATGAAATTACTGCCATTCAACCATTTTTGAGCTACAAAATAGTAATTTCGTGTGGTTTAACCTACTAATGTGCTATAGATTTCATAATCGTGGAAATATTTATGAGGCAATTTTTTCCATACAAACTACTGGTCACTTGCTTGGCAAGGTTAAGTTTTTCTAATAGGCACCTGGATGAGCCTTCACTAAGCAATTTTCACAAATTTCAAATACTCCTTATTTAATTTTGGTATTTATAACTACCAAATACTTATTACAGTGTTCAGAAGCCAAAAAAGTGAGCGCTAAAATAAGTTCGCATACTATACCATACAGGAAAAAAGAAGTTTTAAATATTAAAAAAGTTGAGGGAATTTCCTGGTGGTTCCGTGGTTAGGACTCTGAGCTTCCATTGCAGAGGGTACAGGTTTGATCCCTGGTCTAGCAATCAAGATCTTGCTTGTTGCATGGTGGGGCCAATCAATAAATAAAATTTTAAAGTTGAAAAGTATACCTTATAGGAAAAATATAAGTATTCAAATGAAACACCTGTCATAAAGATGGACAAGTTCAATACTTTGTTTATAGAAAACTGTGCTGTATCGTGTCAGACCAAAAAAATCTATGATTCATGCAACTTCCCTGCCCACTAACTTCAATCAATAGCCCCCAAACAAAAATCAATGTGTGTTTTAATAATAACACAATGAATAATGCTAATGATAATATCATAAGATGATTCATTCCATATTGTTTATCCCAAGAAGAATGATTTTCCTTCTAAAAGGCAATGCATTCAGACTGAAGGAATCTAAAGACATTAAATTTTTAAGGTGTAAGAACAACAAGAAGAAAACCTACAATGATACATCGCCTTTCAAGGTGAGCCGGCACTGTTTTCATGCCTATATTTATTGTAAAACACAAACACATACACAGAAGGTACTCCTTATGTTAAAAAGGTTGTATTGCCACATTTGTTTCCAGAAGTCTTCAGAAAGAAGCAAGGTCCTCCAGTGCAACTACATCCAACTGTGACCCTAGTTTTAAGAAGCAAGACTGACACCTATCTTAACCAAAAAACACTGGGAGTGCCAGGTTTCAACAGTACACGAACCGTGAACTTCCAGATGTTCAAGCTCGTTTTAGAAAAGGCAGAGGAACCAGAGATCAAATTGCCAACATCTGTTGGATCATAGAAAAAAGCAAGAGAGTTCCAGAAAAACATCTATTTCTGCTTTGTGGACTATGACAAAGCCTCTGACTGTGTGGATCACAAGAAACTGTGGAAAACTCTTAAAGAGGGCGGAATATCAGACAACCTGACCTGCCTCCTGAGAAATCTGTATGCAGGTCAAGAAGCAACAGTTAGAACTGGACATGGAACAACAAACTGGTTCCAAATCAGGAAAGGAGTGCGTCAAGGCTGCATATTGTTACCCTGCTTATTTAACTTCTATGCAAAGTAAATCAAGAGAAATGCTGGGCTGGGTGAAGCACAAGCTGGAATCAAGATTGCCGGGAGAAATATCAATAACCTCAGATATGCAGATGACACCACCCTTATGGCAAAAAGTGAAGAGGAATTCAAAAACCTCTTGATGAAAGTGAAAGAGGAAAGTGAAAAAGTTGGCTTAAAACTCAACATTCAGAAAACGAAGATCATGGCATCTGGTCCGCTCACTTCATGGCAAATAGATAGGGAAACAGTGGAAACAGTGTCAGACTTTATTTTGGGGGGCTCCAAAATCACTGCAGATGGTGACTGCAGCCATGAAATTAAAAGATGCTTACTTCTTGGAAGAAAAGTTATGACCAACCTAGACAGCATGTTAAAAAGCAGCGACATTACTTTGCCAACAAAGGTCCGTCTAGTCAAGGCTATGGTTTTTCCAGTAGTCGTGTATGGATATGAGAGTTGGACTATAAAGAAAGCTGAGCACCAAGGAATTGTTGCTTTTGAACTGTGGTGTTGGAAAAGACTCTTGAGAGTCCCTTGGACAGCAAAGAGATCCAACCAGTCCATCCTAAAGGAAATCAGTCTTGAATATTTATTGAAAGGACTGATGCTAAAGCGAAACTCCAAGACTCTGGCCACCTGATGTGAAAAACTGACTCATTGGAAAAGACACCGATGCTGGGAAAGATTGAAGGCGGGAGGAGAAGGGGACAACAGAGGATGAGTTGGTTGGATGGCATCACCGACTCAATGGATATGAGTTTGAGTAAACTCTGGGAGTTGGTGATGGACAGGGAAGCCTGGCGTTCTGCAATCCATGGGGTTGCAAAGAGTCTAACACAACTGAGCAAATGAACTGAACTGAACTAGACTATACAATAGAACCTGGAGTTCTGTCCTTGGTATGGATCAGAAATGGGACAATTAACCAGACTTGAAGAGGCCAGGATTCCCTGACCACAGTTCCTCAGTCATGGAAGGGTGACAGAAGAGCCACAAAAAAACCAAGGCTGGCCACAAGGAAGCAACCTAAATACACATCAACAGACAAATGGCTACATAAAATGTGGCATGGGACTTCCCTGGTGGTCCTGTGGTTAAGAATCCACCTGCCAATGCAGGGGACAGGGGTTGGATCCCTGGTGGGGCAAGACCCCACATGCCACAGAGCAGTGAAGCCCATGCGCTCCAACCACTGAGTCCACTCACTGCAACAGAAGGTAGCTTCCACTTGCCCCAGCTAGAGAAAGGCTGTGTGCAGCAACGAAGACCCAGAGCAGCCAAAATTAAATAAATAATTTTTTTTTAAAAATAAAAGAAAATGTGGCATGCACATACACTAGAATACTATTCAGCCTCTAAAAAGGAGGACATCCGGTCATCTGCAACAATATGGATGAACCTGGGGCATACTTATGCTCAGAGAAACAAGCCAGACATTGAAGGACAAATGGGGGGGCGGGGGTGATTCCACCAATACGTGGAATCTAAAATAGGCAAACTCATGGGAGCATGAGTAAGATGAAAGAAGGTAGGGGAGGGAGAAACAGGAAGGTATTAGTCAAAGGACACAAAGTTTCAGACTTCCCTGGTTGTCCAGTGGTTAGGACGCCATGCTCCCCACTGCAAGGGCCACTGGTTTTATCCCTGGTTGGGGAACTAAGAGAGTAAATCTTAAGCATTTAAGTAAATCTCACCACAAGGGGAAAAAAAATCTCTCTTCTATTTAATTAAATTTGTAGCTATAGGAGATGATGGATGTTCACTAAATTTGCTGTGATAATCATTTCAAATCAAATCATTATGCCATTCACCCCTGATGGCTCAGTCAGTAAAGAAGTTGCCTGCAATGCAGGAAAACTGGGCTCAGTTCCTGGGTTGGGAAGATCCTTGGGAGAAGAAAATGACAACCCACTCTAGTATTCTTGCCTGGGAAATCCCATGGACAGAAGAGCCTGGCAGGTTAAGGTCCATGGGGTCACAAGAGTCAGACAGGACTTAGCAAGACACCACCACCTTAAATGGATACAGTTCTGCACGTCAATTATATCTCAATAAAACTGGAAAAATGAAAGCATTCTACTTGGGCAAACCCGATGCAAAGTTGACCCTAAATTGTGTGCTAATAAAGCTTGAGTTTACCCTTACTCACTCTTAGCAGTAATTCTCTCTCTTTCACCGCAACAAACCTTCTAAGAACATTCACCCAATATTAACTGAAGTCAAAGAATTGCTCAAGACAACTTGTTTACAATGACTATTCCTGGTAAAATAAACATGTGCAGACTGAATTAAAAAATGAAAGAAAGAAAGAAATTGTTTTTTTAGAGTAAGACATAAAAACTCCCAAACTACTGGTTTACTCCATCATTTTGTGTTAATGAATTTTATCCAAAAGGGTTAAACGCTTAACTCCTGTGAAATTCTCTTAAGTATTACCTGGCTTCTTCAAGGACTTTTCCCATCACTTTGTTTTTATCTCCCTGGTTAACATCTTCATTTAAATCAGTTCCACCAAAGATGATTCCAAAAGGAATTCCATTACCTGCAAAATTAGGATACTTAACAAAGCACAGTTTACCTTTAAAACACCCTCTCACTAATTATCCCCAAGCATTGATAAAAAAAAAACCAAAGTTCCCAAAACATATGGACTATGTCATGCTGTTTGTTCAATTACATCTAACTCCCCTGAATAGAAGAGGTATCACCATTGTGATCATGGCATGGGGTTACTCATGTGAGGCAAGGCCATTCTAAATCAATACGCTTTAAATTTTAACCTGTGAAAAATGTTGTTAGCCTCCATCTATCAAAGTCAAGTATAATCATAATCCAAAAAGACACATGTACCCCAATGTTCACTGCAGCACTATTTACAATACTTAGGACATGAAAGGAATCTACGTATCCACGGATAGATGAGTTGATAAACAAGTTGTGATATCACTGAGGAAACCAGAATTGAAAGAGACACATGTACCCCAATGTTCATCACAGCACTGTTTACGACAGCTAGGACATGGAAGCAACCTAGATGTCCATCGGCAGATGGAAACTTGTGGCACATATACACAGTGGAATATTACTCAGCTATTAAAAAGAACACAGTTGAGTCAGTTCTAATGAGGTGGATGAAACTGGAGCTTATTATACAAAGTGAAGCAAGTGAGAAAGAAAAACACCAATATAGTATATTAACACATATATGTGGAATTCAGAAAGATGGTAACGATGACCTTACGTGCAAGACAACAAAAGAGACAGATGTAAAGAACAGACTTTTGGACTCTGTGGGAGAAGGTGAGGGTGGGATGATTAGAGAGAATAGCATTGAAACATGTATATTACCATATATGAAACAGATGGCCAGTCCAAGTTCAATGTTTGACACAGGGCAGTCAAAGCTGGTGCACTGGGACAACCCAGAGGGATGGGATGGGGAGGGAGGTGAGAGGGGGGTTCAGGATGGGGGGACACATGTACACCCGTGGCTGATTCATGTCAGTGTATGGCAAAACCCACCACAATAATGTAAAGTAATTAGCCTCCAATTACAATTAATTAATTATTTTTTTAAGTTGTAATATATATATACACACATACATATATATAATGGAATATTAGCCACAAAAAGTAATGAAATTGAGTCAATTGTAGTGATGTGGATGAACTCAGAGTCTGTCATACAGAGTAAAGTCAGTCAGCAAAAGAAAAACAAATATTGTCTGTTAATGCATGAGGTTTCCCTGGTGCCTCAGTAGTAATGTATCTGCCTGCTAATGCAGGAGATGCAGGTTTGATCCCTGGATTGGAAAGAATCCCTGGAGGAGGAAATGGTAATCCATTCCAGTATTATTGCCTGGGAAATCCCATGGACAGAGGAATTTGATGGGCTACAATCCATGAGGGTCACAAAAGAGTCAGACATGACTTAGTGACTAAACAACAGCAATATTAACTCAAATGTTTGGAAGCTAAAAATATGGTACTGATGACACTATTTGCAAGGCAAGAACAGAGACACAGACGTAGAGAATGAACACGTGCACATAGCCAGGAAGGGGAGGGTGGGGTGAATTGAGAGAGCAGCATTGACATATGTACACTACCAGGTGTGAAACAGGCAACTAGTGGGAGCCGGCTGCAGATCGCAGGGAGCTCAGCTTGATGCTCTGTGATGACCTAGAGGGGTGGGATGGGGGAGGTGGGAGTGAGGCTCAACTCGGAGAGGATATCTGTATACACACATTAAACAGCTGACTCACACTGTTGTACCGCAGAAACTAGCACAACACTGTAAACCAATTATCCTCCAATTAAAAATTAAAATTAAATAAACAAAGCCAAGTGTATCGTCCCTGGGAAATGGGTTCATCTGGAACTGCTGGTGTTTATGATGGAAAAAGATGGCTTCAAATGTAGCCCTGCTGTTCATGATATCAGTCACCAGGATGGCGAGGAACCAGGAAGGAAAGGAAAGAGACATAGACTGTATCTTTCAGGAACATGCAGTATGATAAATCACGGAGGGCACAAATGTATGGGAACCAAAAATATCTGAGATGCTGCGAATGTCAAGTGCAAAAAGATTCCACTCCCTCCTCCCTGGGAGCACATTTATTCTGAATGATGAGCCCTAACCTGAGGGCACATTTCCTACCCTGGTAATCTCAAAAGGCACGGAGCGTGCACTGCTGCTGCCACTGCTAAGTTGCTTCAGTCATGTCCGACTCTGTGCGACCCCATGGACGGCAGCCCACCAGGCTCCCCCGTCCCTGGGATTCTCCATGCAAGAACACTGGAGTGGGTTGCCATTTCCTTCTCCAATCCATAAAAGTGAAGAGTGAAAGTGAAGTCGCTCAGTCATGTCCAACTCGACTCTCCTTCCCCATGGACTGCAGCCCACCAGGCTCCTCCATTCATGGGACTTTCCAGGCAAGAGTACTGGAATGGGGTGCCATCACCTTCTCCGATGGAGCATGCACAGATCAAGCTAAACAATGTGTTCATCAAATAGGGTTTCCCAGAAGGACTTCCAAAGGTCAATAAAAATTTCAAAAGAGCAAAAGCAAACCATTAAACAGACCAGATCTAATTTGAGTTCATACTGGGGTTTCTCAAACAAACCATCGCTACAGAGATTCAACATTGCAGCGAAAAGGTAGTGATCTTTCCTAGTATTTACCTTAGAAGTCTTTTGTCATGAAAAGGAGCAGATTTTATCTTTTTTCTTTCTGGTGAAGTGCCTCTCACTTCACAGCCTTTAGATACTAAGCACTCTGACAACACACAGGGGGTACAGAAAGGTGGTAAGTAAAAAATTCAAATGAAAACTTTAAAAAGGAATTTAAGTAAAAAAAAAAAAATCAAGAGCATTTTGATGAACACAATGTGTATAGTAAAATGATAAACATACATTTCTCTGTACAAAGAATATCTGTGAAAAGATAAGCCTAAAAACCTAGCTGCCATTGCCTCTATGGAAAGAACCCAGGGTACTTCCTTGATGGTCCAGTGATTAGGACTCATGCTTTCACTGCCAGGGGCACGGGTTCGATCCCTGGTCAGGGAACTAATATCCCACAAACTACTTGGTGTGGCAGGCAAAAAAAAAAAAAGGAACTCAGAAGATCACAAATCTGGGATGGTAGAGAAACTTACTTTTTCTCTCTATAACATTTTATATTGCTTGCCTTTCTTACTATTGACAGGTGTGACCTTTTCCAAAAATACATACAGCCAGACGTGGAAAAGCACCCCATGTAGAGATGATTTACCCTCTGCCAGGGGCTTAGACTTTGGGGGATGTTCAGATTTTAGCACATGGGATGGACATGAACAGTTGGGGACCAGAGAAAGGTCTGTGGCAGTTGAAATAATGGCTGCGAAAGATGTCCATCCATAATTCCCAAAATCTGTGAATACATTGCACAGGAAGGAGAAATCATGGTTTTGACAAATTTTTCCCTTTGTTTCTTGTTGAGAATAGGCTTTAGGCTTGAATATAGCAAGGAACAGACATCAGGTGGCTTTAAGAAGCCAGGTTCAGGAAACCATGAGATTTTTTTTCTCAGCAGACGATTGGGAGTGACAAATGGTCAGCATGAGCACTGATTTGGAAAGATCACTAAGTTATATGCTTAAATATACCACACGTATGTGTGCACGCTCAGTCATGTTTGACTCTTTGCAACCCCACGGACTGTAGCCTGCCAGGCTCTGCTGTTCATGGGATTTCCCAGGCAAGAATACTGGGGTGGGTTGCTATTTCCTTCTCCAGGGGATCTTCCCAGACCAGGGATTGAACCTTTGTCTCCTAAATCTCCTGCTTTGGCAGGCAGATTCTTTACTGCTGCACCATTGAGTGATACCTATATGGGAAAAGAGGGTCCCACTTCCTATGGTGCAGCAGTGGGAAAGAGAGCTAGAAGATTAATAAGGTTTGATATAGTACAGGGAAACAGGAAGTCACCTTTAGCAATGAAATGTCTGAAAATTTCAGGAGTTGATACATTTTGCTGAGTGAAGTGTTACCCCGTATGATGATTACTACAGATAATGTGGGGCCTCGAGTGACATACTATCTCCTGAAAAGCTGCCGCTGCTATGTCATTTAATTCATGTTGGGAAAAAGCCACTTGTGGCTCAACAACAAAATTATCTGTCTTGCCTCCACTCGGTAGCCACTGGGCTCTTGATGAAGTCAAGCCGAACTCGGAAGGGAAAAGAAGAAATATCCAAAAACTGTAGATAAAGCCAAGAGAATGACTGCATGCACATCCTTTCAAGGTGCAAGAAAGCAGTGTTTAAAGGTTCCCTGTGGATTCGTTTTCTAAGACTGTAGCGTGACTTCAGTATTTACTATTAATTAAAAGTTCTTACTCTGTGAAGTTGTAATTAGGAATAGACTAAGATAGTTATATAGGTAGTTGTAGAGTTCCCAGTAGGGAATTATGGATAGAGAGGGACACCTAGGGAACTTTGGAAGACCACTGTAAATTAACAAGCACTCAAGAAAAATATCAGGATTTTTTTTCGAGATTTCACATATATGTGTTAATATGCAATATTTTGTTTTTCTCTTTCTGACTTACTTCACTTTGTATGACAGACTCTAGGTCCACCCTCATCACTACAAATGACTCAATTTCATTCCTTTTTATGACTGAGTAATATTCTATTGTACATACGTGCCACATCTTTACCCTTCATCTGTCACTGGACACAAGGTTGTTCCATTGTCGTGGCTATTGTAAATAGAGCTGCCATGAACACTGGGGAATGTGGCCTTTTGAATTATGGTTTTCTCGGAGTATATGCCCAGTAATAGGATTGCTGGGTCATATAATAGCTCTATTTTTAGTTTTTTAGGAGCCTCCATAGTATTCTCCACAGTGGCTGTATCAGTTTACATATGTGGAATCTGGAAAAATGGTACAGATGAACCTATTTTCAGGGCACGAATAGAGATGCAGACATAAAGACCAGACATGTGGACATGGGGAGGGTAACGGCGGGGTTGGGGGCGGGTGTTGGACTAACTGGGAGAGCAGCAATGATATATACACACTACCACGCACAGAACACACAGCTAGTGGGAAGCTGCTGTACAGACAGCGAGCTTACAGTTGATTGCCCTGCTAGACATTAACCAGTTCTACAGCCAACCCCATCCTAATATCCTTTTTTAAAAATGTTATTATTTATTTATTTTTGGCTTCACTGGGTCTTCCTTGCCAAGAGCAGCCTTTTCTCTAGCTGCCACAAGTGGGGGCCTGCTCTTTGTTGGGGTGCACAGGCTTCTTACAGCAGTCACTCTCCTGCTGTGAGGCATGGGCTCCAGGGTGCACCGGCTTCAGTAATTGCAGCATGCAAGCACAGTAGTTGTGAAACACAGGCTTAGTTGCCCCGAGGTGTGTGGGATATTCCCATACCAGGGATTGAACCTATGTCCCCTCCATTAACGACTGGACCACCAGGGAAGTCCTTATCCTAATATTCTTTACTAAATTACCTATTCAAGTCTCAGTTCCCCAAATGCTCTTTAAACTAGCTTTAGCACCTTAGTAGTTCCCTCATTAATAAATCAATTGAATAAACTCTCTATGTGCTCACGTCTACATTTTGTGAAAGAGTCCCATTTTTAACTTTTGAACATTCAATTTTGAGTGAAGAAAAACACATTAGAAACATTCACAATAAGACTCTTAATGTAGTAAAAAACAGCTTCAATATACATCCAATCTCAACTGGCGTAGTTACATCATTTTAGAAAATCACTCTGTTAAAAACAAACCGAAAAGATGATTGTGTTCCTTCCATTTTGGAGCCGGATAAATGGGATAAACTGTTTCATCTATGTTTCAAGTTGACGTTATAGGCACTGGTGGTTTTCGTGGCCCCTAGCGTTTCACTCTGAAGAGAGGGGCTTACCTTGCAAAAGTCTGCCTCCTCTATACAAATGCAGAGCCACAGCTGCCTCCAAGTTCTCTGCCTTGATGAAGCTTGAGATTTCAGATGGACTTTCAAAGTCAAAGGCATCTTTCAGAATACACACATGACCTGCAGCTTCTAGATGGTCCCTATATCAAACAAATAAACAGAGAGAAAAGATAGGAAAACAAAAAATTAAAATGGAACAGGTTGCTGCTGTGGTCAAAACTTTAAATCAATCAAAAGATTCATTAAACCAAAAGTTAATAATACATATCTTCTGAATTGTCCTCTAGAAGCAATCCACCTAAAAACATTCATCCATCAGCCTCAAATACCAGAACTGGGACTGGGACCAGGGCTGGGACCAAGGGTAGCAGGAAAGAAAGAGTAAATATTAGTCGTTTCAGTTGTGTCTGACTCTTTGTGACCCCATGGACTGTAGCCCAGGCTCCTCTGTCCCTGGATTCTCAAGGCAAGAATACTAGATTGGGTTGCCATTCCATTCTCCAGGGGATCTTCCCGACCCAGGGATCAAATCCAGGTCCCCTGCATTGCAGGCTGATTCTTTATCATCTATGCCACCAGGGAAGTTCAGTAAACCCAAATAGAGATCAGTATAAAATTACAGTCCATACCCCTCATAATACAATTGGGCTTTTCCATACACGAAATGGTGATCAACTTTTTAATGTGACCATCTTTTCAATGTACACTATTTGGAAAGTCTGCCATAGGCTTCAAGAAATAAACACTACTATACTGGGGAAAAACATCTATTTCTGCTTTATTGACTATGCCAAAGCCTTTGAGTGTGTGGATCACAAGAAACTGTGGAAAATTCTGAAAGAGATGGGAATACCAGACCACCTGACCTGTCTCCTGAGAAACCTATATGCAGGTCAGGAAGCAACAGTTAGAACTGGACATGGAACAACAGACTGGTTCCAAATAGGAAAAGGAGTATGTCAAGGCTGTATATTGTCACCCTGCTTATTTAACTTCTATGAAGAGTACATCATGAGAAATGCTGGGCTGGATGAAGCACAAGCTGGAATCAAGATTGCCAGGAGAAATATCAATAACCTCAGATATGCCACCACCCTTATGGCAGAAAGTGAAGAGGAACTAAAAGGCCTCCTGATGAAAGTGAAAGAGGAGATTGAAAAAGTTGGCTTAAAGCTCAACATTCAGAAAACTAAGATCATGGCATCTGGTCCCCTCACTTCATGGCAAATAGATGGGGAAACAGTGGAAACAGTGTCAGACTTTATTTTGGGGGGCTCCAAAAATCACTGCAGATGGTGACTGCAGCCATGAAATTAAAAGATGCTTACTCCTTGGAAGGAAAGTTATGACCAACCTAAATAGCATATTCAAAAGCAGAGACATTACTTTGCCAACAAAGGTCCGTCTAGTCAAGGCTATGGTTTTTCCAGTGGTCATGTAGGGATGTGAGAGTTGGACTGTGAAGAAGGCTGAGCGCCAAAGAATTGATGCTTTTGAACTGTGGTGTTCGAGAAGACTCTTGAGAGTCCCTTGGACTGCCAGGAGATCCAACCAGTCCATTCTGAAGATCAGCCCTGGGATTTCTTTGGAGGGAATGATGCTGAAGCTGATACTCCAGTACTTTGGCCACCTCATGCGAAGAGCTGACTCATTGGAAAAGACTCTGATGCTGGGAGGGATTGGGGACAGGAGGAGAAGGGGACGACAGAGGATGAGATGGCTGGATGGCATCACTGACTTGATGGACGTGAGTCTAAGTGAACTCCAGGAGCTGGTGAAGGACAGGGAGGCTTGGCGTGCTGCGATTCATGGGGTCGCAGAGAGTCGGACACGACTGAGCGACTGAACTGAACTGATACTGGGGAAACAGGCAGAAGCTCTTCTGTGGGCAAAGTAGTAACCACTAGTAGATTTAAAATGCACAAACTCTGTGATCAAATAACTTCCCTCCTCAGAATTGATTCTAAAAGCACACTAGGGTATGAGTGCAACACATGCATCCAAGAGTAATCACTGAGGTAGCAAAAAAAACTTAAGCCGTCCTCAGTGTGCAACAGGAGCGGACCAGTTATACTACAGTGCATATGAGGCCATCAAGCCCTGATTCTATGAAGAAAATGCAGATCACTGTGACGTTATTTAGAATGAACTCAATACACACTGTTAATGAAAAGAGAGCAAAGTGAAGAACCCTGTGTATATATAGCATGTGTGCATAGAATATCTGTAGAAAGATTTAGAAGAAATAGGTAACAATGATTCTATCTAAAGAGAACCAGGGACCAGAGTTTTTTTGCATGGCTAGACCCTTTTGCATGGCTAGATACTTTGATCAGGTGCATATATGATTTTTAATATAGTAAGTCCCTAACACACATATGAGTTCCATTCTGAGAGGACATTCGTAAGTCCAGTTTATTGGTAAGTCCAACAAAGTTAGCCTGAGTACCCAGCTAATACTATCAGCTATATATTACTGTACTGTAATAGCTTTATAATTTTCACACAAATAATACATAAAAAGGAAACAAACACAAAAAAATAAAGAAAACATTTTTAACCCTACAGTACAGAACCTTGAAAAGTACAGCAGTAACAGTTGTATGACTGCTGCTTTTGTGCTTGCTTCCAGATATCCTGGCCTTGAAATAAAGATACTGCACCACTGTCCTCTATACAGTGAAAAAGTGAAGTGAAGTCGCTCAGTCATGTCCGACTCTCTGCGACCCCGTGGACTGTAGCCCACCCTCCATGGGATTCTCCAGGCAAGAATACTGGAGTGGGTTGCCATTTCCTTCCCCAGCCTCTATACAGTACTGCACAGTAAAGTACACAGAAGCATAACCAACTTGTAGACAATGCACACGTGTGACAATGTATGACATGTGGCAAGGACACAGGACTAACTTATATGGTTAGACATGTGAATGCACATTCTGCATTTTTTTAAATCTGCAATGTTCATAAGTGGAACTTATTGTAATTGCTTGAGGTGTGTGTGTGTGAGCATGTGAATGTACAGCCAATCCAACTTGGCCTCTCCCTTGATTAAAACCCTCAAATGGCTAAGAGTAGCCAGCTCAATTGTCAACTCTGTGAGAATGGTGCATACGTCTGTCTTGCTTACTGAATAAAGCAAGCAGTGATGGCTGGATGTGTCTCTGGGACCAAGTCCAAGCGCCCTAGCCTAGCACACAGTGCCCTTCATATCCCTCTTCCCCTGCAAGGCCAAGTGCATCCCACTCTCCTTAGCTCCAGTCCTGCCCTTCCATCTGGAGGATGTCCAATGCATCATGCCTTCTGAGCCCCCTGACATGGCCCCAGCATTCCCCAACACCAGCTCCTGTCAGTGAAATTTGACAGCCTCTGCTCCTAAAGCAGCTGTCCCCTCACTATTTCCATTGTGCTCCAAGCCTATCGCTACCACCATCCCTCTGGGCTGCAGTCATATGAGCAAGTCACATCATACTTAGAGCTCCTATTACAGAAATGAATAGGGGACTCTATACTCAATATCTTGTAATAATCTGTAAGGGAAAAGAATCTGAAAAAAGAATATATAGCTATGACTGAATCACTTTGCTGTACACCTGAAATGAACACAACACTGTAAATCAACTATACTCCAAAAACAAAATCAAAAAAGAACAAACAGAAAAACACAAAATCAGCACGTTGGTGGCAATCAAGGACACTTAGAATTACTCTTGAAAAGTTCTTAAATCATCCAGAAGGTACTGGAGTACAAAGTTCAAACCTAACACAGCTATTTCCCCCCTAATTCCAGAGACAATAAAGATGGTTATTCTTCAGCTGAACATCAGAGGAGTTAGCTGGGTGGCACTTGGGGCAATATTGTATAAAATAATAAGAGTAAACATAGAAGAACAAGGATCTAGAACATTCAATCCAAATGATCATAAAATGACCAACTTCCTTACACAGTGGGAGCCTCAGGAGAACTCAGGTCTTCAGAAGATACATTAGATTCAAATCTTCAAGCCCGCCTCCACTCTGGGAAATATGGTGAGAATCATCACCGATACAACTACGTGAAGGATAAATTTTTTCTCTCTCTGTTTTCTCATTTGTGTTGTAAATTAAATGCACAAGGCTGCAGCTATCACCTTGTCAAGAAAGAAAAACTAAGGCCTGGAGACTTGAGTTGGCTCCTGCTCTTACAACGTATTGAGTATCTTTATCTTATCATTTCTGCTGTTAACGCTGATTGACCACGGTCACTGCCCCTCATCCCCACCCCCCGACCACCACCACCTAACCCCCTCAACTCCTTTGGAAATGATGATGGCAACTATTAAGCAGAACCAGGAAAGAAGCCTGCAGGCTGTCTAGTTATCTGCTCACTTCAGCCTAATACACATCATGCAAAAATAAGGACACAACGAACTTCAGAGCATAACTGTGAAATGACTGCTATTCCATCTTTAAAACTCTAAAATGAGAAGCCAAAAACAAAGGTGTTGGGAAATGGAAAGGAAACAGTTTGAATTCTACTTAGAAAATTTATACCTGAGAGATTTCTGGCTGATGCAGAGTCTATAGGGCAGGGCACATTGGATTGGGTGACGGGGTACAGACAATGCCTTGTTCTTTGTCTATTAAACACATTTTCAAATGGCATTTCAACACTAGCTTTATGATCTCATAAATATTTAAAAATAGTCTTTTTTTTTTTAATCTTAATTCTCTATGGACCAAGACTTGAGCCTTGTTTCCTGCTGATTTGTATCAGGCTGGCCAAAAAGTTCTTTCTGGCTTTTCCGTAAGATCTTAAGGAAATAACACTTTTAAATTGTTTTGCCCTTGTTCCTTCTGAAACTAAGCAGGACCCCGTGGGGCTCCAGGGCACAGGAACCTTTCTGTTCAATCTCCATGATCTCCACTGAGTTCCAAATGGCAGATACAAACAGTTGCTAATCAGAGAAGGAAGGGGTTAAGAGGCAAGAGAGGAACAGCCAAGAAGCAACTGTTTGCTTCTGGTCAAAGTTTGAGATTAGCTGAGTACAGGCCATGCACACACCCTAATCCTATCGGCAACACTATCCTTGGACCATTGCTATAAAAATCGTCACCAAATTCTTCAGGGTTGGGACACACAGTTTCAAGGGCTCCCCTTTGCCTGGGAAAGCAATAAAGCTATTCTTTTCTACTTCACCCAAAACTCTGTCTCTGAGATTTGATTTGTTAGGGGAACCGCTGACTGAAACCATCTGCCCTGGCCAGGCACCATAGTAACCACTTGCATGAGTTGTGTTAAACAGGAGGTCCTCGAAAGGAATGTAGAACTAACAAGTTAGCATCAACCAGAAGAATTCAGGAAAAGTCAAAAGGAAAGAGGAGACGCCAGTACCTAGGTCCTACCAACCTCCCAGAATCCTTCTCACTGGAATCTATCTTGGCTGAGCCATGCAACCGCCACCGGGAAGGACGCTGAGTCAGAATTCTTGGCCAGAGACAACCTGGAAACTCACCTCATTATCATAAAACTCAGACTGCGAATCACGTGGCAGAGCAGTTTCCTTGGGTTCTCTTATCCTACTGCTCTCCATCCAAGTCCCCTTCCCAATAAAGTCTCTTGCTTTGTCAGCATGTGTATTTCCTCCAACAATTCATTGTCATGTGTTAGACAAGAGCCCACTCTCAGGCCCTGGAAGGGATTCCCCTTTCTGCAATAGATTTGGCACCAGTGCACAGAGGCTCACCTTTCAGCATCACTGGGTTTCCCCAGTAGCCCAGCAGGTAAAGAATCTGCCTGCAATGCAGGAGACCCTGGTTCAATTCCTGGGTCAGGAAGATCCACTGGAGAAGGGATAGGATACCCACTCCATTATTCTTAGGCTTCCCTGGTGGCTCAGCTGGTAAAGAATCCACCTGTAATGTGGGAGACCTGGGTTCGATCCCTGGGTTGGGAAGATCCCCTGGAGAAGGAAACAGCTACCCACTCCAGTATTCTGGCCTGGAGAATTCCATGGACTATACAGTCCATGGGGTTGCAAAGAGCCAGACATGACTGAGCAACTTTCCCTTTTCACTTATCATGAGTGATAACTTGATTCAACTAATAAATTCCCCAAGCACCTGTTATGTCCCAGGAACTCTGGCTTAGTTGGCTTAACAAAGGCTTTTTTTGAGAACAAAGACATCTCCAACAAATTAAGAGACTTTGAGCATGTTCTAGAAATTGACTGAACCTCCTTGCACATCCCTGACTCAAGATTCAAAGATTCAGTAGGACTCTACCTGCTTCCACCTGGCTGAAAGTTATCCTATTTAACTGAGTGCACAAACAGCTTAATCATTTGTGTGTTTATCCTATGTGGATTTTGATAAACTATGATGTCTCCATTAAAAAAAAATAAAAAGCAAGAAAAACTGATACAGGGCAGGCAACACGAACTGCATTCCATTCCATAGCCACGAGCCCCTGCCTGATCCTGAGATAGGAAACAGGAATCTAATATTCCTTAAGGCCATCTCACCTTGTGGGCCTTTAAGTGTGAGCAGCTGCCTGGGCCCATTGAGTCTCATAGAACATTGCACCTAATGTCAACCTAATGTTGACATTAATGTCCCATGATGTCAACCTGGCTCAACTATGGTTCACCTGGGGGGAAAGAATGTCACGTCACTGGTGGGGTGAAGTCACCTGTGTTGAAGTGTAAGATGTCACACTCTGATAATATTTCAAGAAGTTTTGAGACATGGGACTTCCCAGGTGATCCAGTGGTTGACAGTCTACCTGCCAATGCAGGGGACATGGGTTCAATCCCTGGTCCAGGAAGATCCCACATGCCTTGGCACAACTAAACCCATGTGCCACAACTACTGAGCCCACAAGCCACAACGACTGAGCCTGCACCCTAGACCTCTAGCTCTGCAACAGGAGAGGCCACCACAATGAGAAGCCTGTGCACCGCCATGAAGAATAGCCCCTGCTCACTGCAATTAGAGAAAGCCCATGTGCAGCAACAAAGACCCAATGCAGCCAAAAATAATTAAGTAAATAAAAACTTTTTTAAGAAAGGAAGTTCAGATAAGTTAAGAGAAAGCATGCTCATCTTGAAACCATGATGAAGCTCAGCAAGATGAAGACCTGTCAAGGCAATGCCCACATGAACCCGTGAGCCCTACCTAGCTCAGGAAAATAAACTGGAGAGAACACTGCCCCTCTTGCCTCTCCATAAATGCAGTGAGATAATAACAGCACATTTGTGGGACATGGTGTTACCTTGCATATTATCTCCTTTGGTGAGTTCTGCAAACTGTAAAGTGAATCTACTTTTTAATGTGATTCTAGTGGATTCTTGTACTCAAGAGATTACTGTTAGGAAGTCACTCTTTTTAAAAGAATGCAAACATACAGTCACAAAACAGGTAAAGCATCTAGATCAGATCTCCTGAACCCAAAAGACTGCTGAGCTCAGACTGATGAAGTAAATGAACTTGGGGGGAAGGGGAGACAACAAGAAGTGAGGAGTCCTACGCCAAATGGAAGAGACAGGTCCCATCTGCAGGGTGAGTCCTACTTTGTCTAATAATAAAGCCAACTGAGCACTGGAAACGTGGCAAGTTGAAAAAAGATGTGCTGAGTGTAAAATATATGTACGGGGACTTTTCTGGTGGTCCAGACTGCACTCCCACTGCAGGGGGCCTGGGTTCGATCCCTGGCCACAGAACTAGATCCCACATGCTACAACTAAGAGTTCGCATGCCACAGCTAAAGATCTTGCATGCCACAACTAAGACTTGGTGCAACCAGATAAATAAATACAGCTCAATCATAATTTTTGTATTGATGACATGTTGAAATGATATTTGGATATACTGAGTTCATAAGACTGTATTATTAAAATGAATTTGATCTGTTTCTGCTTTGTTTAAAGTGACTACTAGAATGTTTTAAATGACACACGTCTCCCTTTATGTCCAAACACATGGGATTACATCCTCTTCAGCTCTAGACCCCCTTCATGGATCACTGCCTTGTCATGGAGAAAGGGGTTGCATAACAATGAAGCTGTGAGCCATGCCATGCAGGGCCACCCAAGGTGGATGGGTCACAGTGAAGAGTTCTGACAAAACGTGGTCCACTGGATGAGGGAATAGCAAATCGCTCCAGTATTCTTACCAAGAGAACCCCATGGACAGTATGAAAAAGCAAAAGGATATGACACCAGAAGATGAGCCCCCCAGTTTGGAAGGTGTCCAATATGCTACTGGGGAAGAGTGGAGGGCAATCATGAATAGCTCCAAAAAGAGTGAAGTGGTTGGGCCAAAGTGGAAATGACACTCAGTTGTGGATGTGTCTGGTGATGAAAGTAAAGTCTGGTGCTATAAAGAGCAATACTGCATAGGAACCTGGAATGTCAGGTCCATGAATCAAGGTAAACTGGACATGATCAAGCAGGAGATGCAAGAGTGAACATCAACATTTTAAGGATCAGTGAACTAAAATGGATAGAAATGGGCAAATTTGATCCAGATGACCATTATGTCTACTATTGTGGGCAAGAATCCCTTAGAAGAAATGGAGTAGCCCTTAGTCAACAAAAGAGTCCAAAATGCAGATTACTTGGGTGCAGTCTCAAAAATGACAGGACAATCTCTGTTCATTTCTAAAAAAACCATTCAACAACACAGTAATCCAAGTCAATGCCCCAACCACAAATGCTGAAAAAGCTGAAGTTGATCGGTTCCATGAAGACCTACAAGACCTTCTAGAATTAATACCAAAAAAAGATGTCCTTTGTATCATAGGGGATTAGAATGCAAAAGTAGGAAGTCAAGAGATACCTACAACATTTATTTTTCCCTTAAACCTTCAAAAATTGATGCTTTTGAACTGTGGTGTTGGAGAAGACTCTTGAGAGTCCCTTGGACTACGAGATCAAACCAGTCAATCCTAAAGGGAATCAGTCCTGAATATTCATTGGAAGCTGAAACTCTAATACTTTGGCTATCTGATGTGAAGAACTGACTCATTGGAAAAGACCCTGATGCTGGAAAAGATTCAAGGCAGGAAGAGAAGAGAAGACAAAAGATGAGATGGTTGGATGGCATCACTAACTCGATGGACATGAGTTGGAGCAAGCTCTGGGGGGTGGTGATGGGCAGAGAAGTCTAGCTTGCTGCAGTCCATGGGGTCGCAGAGTCAGACACAACTGAGTGACTCAACTGAACTGAACTAAAACTTCAAAAGTTCAGAGGTCTGCTTTTCCTCTTTCCTTTACTGATAAGTATCAATAAAGCTTTCACTCTGAAATGTGTCACCTCTGTCAACTACAAATTGGCACTTGCCAAGAGCATTTGCCAGTTTCTATATAGCTCAGTTGGTAAATCATCTGCCTGCAATGCAGGAGACCCAGGTTCGATTCCTGGGTCAGGAAGATCCCCTGGAGAAGGAAATAGCAACCCATTCCAGTATTCTTGCCTGGAGAATCCCATGGACAGAGGAGCCTGACAGGCTACAGTCTACAGGAGTGCAAGAGTCGGACACGACTTAGCGACTAAACCACCACCACCACCACCAAACAAGAACAAGGGCGTCTGCCATCTGCTTCTGCAAGATTGAACCCTGTGCTGCAGCAGCTACTGATCTTCAATACCAGCTGAGGGAATCCAGGGTGGAAGGAGACACTCTGTGTTCCAGGGAATCTGGTGGGACAGGTCTTTAGATAGTTAGATATTTCCAGGAACTGATTTCATGATCACAAACTTTGTATCTCTTCATATCTAGGAAAGCACTAAATCCCTTCATAGTAACATCAGCTTCTCATGACTAGCAGAAAACCTTGTGTAAAGTAAGCGCTCAATTGCACTGGACTCCCCTATTGACCTTCCTTCTTCCCCTTGCCTCTTTGGAGCAGTCTCTCAGAGCTATCAGAGGTACTGTCTCCCAGGATGCAGCCCTCATTTTACCCCAAATAAAACTTAGCTCGCAACTCTCACGTTGCACATCTTTTTTTCGACACTTCAATAACATTCATTTCCACTTCCTCTCTTCCTTGAACATCTGCATCCCTCACTTCAGTGTGAAGCACTCAACTCCAGGATCCAATCAGAGCACTCCACCTATGCATACAACCAGCCCGGGGCAGGCACTTTGAGACTTGGGACTGCACTTTCAGGGACTCAGACTTGTGTTTCTTGCTGAAAGTGAAAGTGAAAGTGAAAGTGAAGTAGCTCAGTTGTGTCCGACTCTTTGCAGATCCCATGGATGGTAGCCTACCAGGCTCCACCTTCCATGGGATTATCCAGGCAAGAATACTAGAGTGCGTTGCCATGTCCTTCTCCAGGGGATCTTCCCAACCCAGGGATCGAACCCAGGTCTCCTGCATTGCAGACAGACGCTTTACTGTCTGAGCCACCAGGGAGAGTTCTGTTTCCTGTTGGGCTTGAACTGAATAGATAGAGTTGAGAGGTGCCAGCAAAGAAAACCTGACAAGCATGAGAAGTGGATCCAAGACGCAGAGAGCAACTGACTCCCATCCACACCATCTTAAAAGCAATATCATGCCTGCAGTCTGCCCTACCTTCAGACTTTTTATAGGCTAAGCAGCTAAATTCCTTTCCTTGTCTAGGCGATTAGGGTTGGGTTTTCAGTGACATGAGGCTGCAAATCTCTGCTACTATTATAGACCAGCGGATTAGAGCCTTTCTTATTCTTGATCTAAAATCCTGTCTAGCTTCTTATAAACCATCAGGGTCTCTAATCACAGAGGAGATCTTTCCCCAAGGCCCTTCATCCCTTCCACAGCAACAGTACTCTGACCTCAGAGGGTCACAAAGCCCCTCCCTGTCCCCTATTTCTTGTTTGTAGAAAAAGGCTTTAGTTTCCTAGACCTTCTCTGAGTTCCAAAGAACAGACTCAAGCAGTTACTAATTACGGAAGGGAGGGAACATAGAAACAGAATAGAAGCAACCATCAATTGCTCAAAACAAAAAAGTAATAAGGAAAAATTTTTAAAAGAAAAACAAACTCCCCAAAATAGAAAATAAAATAAGAAAGGATAATTTAGTGATAAACCAAGAGTCCTGCTCACAGACACAGAGAACAAACTTACAGGTTGCCAAGAGGATGGATGAAGGGAAAGGATAGTTTCAAAGTTTGAGATTGACTTATACACACTGTTATATTGTAAATGAATAGTCAACAAGGACCTACTGTATAGCACAGGGAACCTGCTCAATGTTATGTGGCAGCCTGGATGAGAAGGGAGTTTAGGGGAGAATAGATACATGGATACATATGGCTGAGTCCCTTCACTATTCACCTGAAACTATCACAACATTGCTTGTTAATCAGCTATACCCCAATACAAAATAAAAAGTTTTAAAAAAGGAAAATTACAGCAACAACAACAAAAAGAAAACCAGATATCTCAGGTTAAGGAATTGAGGACTTTTCTATGTATTGGGATGATGCAAGAGTCTGGGCTTGCTGAAATCATTCCTTTGGTATGCACCTCAGCTATCTGGGGCCAGTATCCTGAGTTCTCACATCCTGAGATTCCTCAGGCTGCAGTCTGATGTCTGCTATTAATAGATGGCAGGTATTCTTTCCTTCCTGAGTTTCCTCAGGGCTCACCAGCTCACCATCAGTGGCGGCTGCAATTGCCAATGACTGTGACGTCCTTGTCTACTGATATGGCAGGAAATATGCAATTTTTCACATCTCTGACATCATCTCTCTCCTCTGCTACATCATCCCAGGTCCTTCCAAGTCGTTTTCAAGCCTGTACTCTCCCTTTGTTCCTATGTCAGCCACCTCAGTCCCTCACTCCGAAATCTTGCTAGCATTCAATCCAGAACCTTCACCTGGCAGCTGCCCTCTCTTGCTAACTCTTCAGAAACCTTCACTTCTCAACTCCACAGCTGCTTCCTGTCTCAGGGCATCCCCACAGGCGGGTCCCTTGGCCAGAAATGCTGTTCCCAACCTTTCTCCCTCTTCACCCATTTAACCCACAGGTTTTAAGCTCCAGCTTAAAAAGTTATTTCTCTTGGGATTTTTCCGGTGACCCAGTGATTAAGGTTCCATACTTTCAATGCATGGGACATGGGTTCCATCCCTGGTTGAGGAACTAAGATTCCACGTGCTGTGCAGTGTGGCCAAAGTAAATAAATAATAAAAAATAAATAAATAAAGTTTTTTCTCATATGCAAACATTCACAGCAGCCCTATTCACAGTAGCCAGTAAGTACAAACAACTCAAATGTCCTTCAGCTGATGGATGGACAAGCAAAATGTGATATGTCCATAAATGGAATATATTATTCCACTGTAAAAGAATTAAGTACTGATGCATTCTGCAGAGTCTTCAGAAAGGACCATATAGAGTTTGATTTCATTTATATGAGATGTCCAGAAGAGGCAAATCCATGGGGACAGAAAGATTATTGGCTGCCTGGAGCTTGGGGAGATGCACTGGGGGGTGGAGGGGGGGACGACAGCTAATGGGTCTGGGGTGCCTTTGAGATGGCTAAAAATGTTCTGAAATGAGATAGTGGTGATGGTTGTGTGACTTTATGAATATACTAAAAACCACTGAATTGGATGCTTTAAAAGGGTGAATTTTATGGCATGTGAATTATATCTCAATTAAAAAAACTGCATGAGAAAGGAAAAGCTATTTCTCTGGGGAGCCTCCCAGACCCTCTAGAAATAAGTCTGTCCTTTGAACACACTCTTGTGTGTGTGTATGTGTGTGTGTGTGTGTGTGTGTGTATGTGAGCGCACTCAGTCACATCCAACTCTTTGTAACCCCATGGACTGTAGCCTGCCAGGCTCCTCTGCCCGTGGAATGTTCCAGGCAAGAATAATGGATCAGGTTGCCATTTCCTACTCCAGGGGATCTTTCCAACCCAGGGATCAAACCCACATCTCTGTGTCTCCTGCACTGGCAGGTGGAACACACTCTTACCACCTGGCAGGTCTTCCTAGCATTGATCATATTGTAATTAAAGAATCTGTGCAATTGTACATTCGTGCTAGAATGCTGAAACCTTCTTTCAAATGACAGGGCATAGCATTGAGCTGATGTGCTAAAAATTCTTTGGCTGAGCAGCTGCTGGCTTCTGCAGGGCTCACCTGTCTTCCTCTGTTCCAGAGCCTTCCCAGTGCTGTGGCCCTGGAGATGCTCAATAATAAATATTTGCTGAATGAAAACAATAAGCAACAATGATTTTATCAGGGGAAAAGATAAAAGAGCCTCTTCCCACTGACTTAATGTACACCTGCAGTTTCTGAAACAGGGCAGGACCCTGGGAGGCTGCTGGGTGTGGAAACCTTTACAAGAAATAGGCTTCATACAGCCTCGGTGACCTGCCCTGAGTTCCAAAGTGCAGGTTCAAACAGTTGTTCATCGAAGAAGGGAGGGGTTGCGGAGAAAAGGGAAGAACAGTCAAGAAACAATACTGCAGCCTTGGGACAGGGTCCTGGTTCCATGTCAAGGGGTACATAGAACAGTATCTCTGAGCTCTTCTGCAGAGCCAAACCCCCAGCAGGTGGTTACAGCAGAATTCAGACCTATACCAGCAGAGGGTCCCTGGGCAGTAGGGTCAGGGCTATACTAGATGTGATGATATTTGCTTTCCTCCTTTTTTTTTCCCCTCCAGTGCATTTCCACAAAGTCTTCTGTTTGCTTCTGTTATCTAAACTACTTCCCATCAAATAAAATCACTTCACACTGTGTTTCAGATGGAGGAAAAAGAGAACACACAGCCACACACTCCTGTACAAAGTCTGGCTCTCTCAACGCAGGGACACTGCATTCAGTCTGGTGTCAGAGCCCTAACTCCAAAAGTTAGTCCAAGCACTAACTTTTAGAACTTCCTACTCGGCCGTGTGATTCTGGTTTTTTGTTTTTAATTTTTTGGCCCCATCAAAAAATTAAAAATTAAATCGAACCTATGCCCTCTGCATTACAAGTGTAGAGTCTAAACTACTGAACCCCCAGAGAAGTCCCAGAACTGTGGACCCAGCAAGCCTCAATCTTTTACCACCTTTCTTGTTTTCCATCTCTTGTTCTTCTTTTTTTTTTCCCTTGGCCAAAATAGGTAGCTTGTGGGATCTTAATTCCCCAACCAGGAATTGAACCAGGGCCCTCAGCAGTGAAAGTGCCGAGCCCTGACCACTGGATTGCCAGGGAAGTTCCTTCTTTTCCATCTCTTTTCATGCATTTTCTTTTCTACTAAAAAGATGCACAGTTTGAGAGTTGCGAGTTAAGTTTTATTTGGGGCAAAATGAGGACTGCAGCCCAAGAGGCAACACCTCAGATAGCTCTGAGAGACTACTCCAAAGAGGCAGTGGGGAAAGATTAACATAAGGTTTTGGTGAAGGTGGAGCTCAATACCAATAAGCATTCATTTTACAGAAGGCTTTCTGCTAGTCATATGAGGATCTGAAGAGGAACCGGAGATCAAATTGCCAACATTTGCTGGATTATAGAGAAAGCAAAGGAATTCCAGAAAGACATCTACCTCTGTTTCATTGAATACACCAAAGCCTTTGACTGTGTGAATCATAACAAACTGTGGAAAGCTCTTAAAGAGATGGGAATACCAAACCATCTTACCTGTCTCCTGAGAAACCTATATGAGGGTCAAGAAGCAACAGTCAGAACTCAGTATGGGACTACTGATTGGTGCATGATTGAGAAAGAAGTATGATAGGGCTGTCACTCTGTTTGTTTAACCTATGTGCTGAGTACATCATGAGAAATGCCGGGCTGGGTGAGTTACAAGCTGAAATCAAGAGAGGCGGGAGAAACATCAACAACCTCAGATATGCATCTGATACCACTTTAATGGCAGAAAGAGAAGAGGAACTAAAGAGCCTCTTGATGAGAGTGAAGGACGAGAGTAAAGGGCCGGCTTAAAACTAAATATTAAAAAAAAACTAAGATCATGGCATCCGGCCCGATTACTTCATGACAAATAGAAGGGGAAAAGGTGGAAGTAGTGACATATTTCCTCTTCTTGGGCTCTAAAATCACTGCAGATGGCGACTGCAGCCATGAAATCAGAAGACATTTGCTTCCTGGCAGGAAAGCTATTACAAACCTAGACAGTGTGCTGAAAAGCAGAGACAATACTCTGCTGACAAAGGTCCATATAGTCAAGGCTATACTCTTCCCAATGGTCACTTACGGTTGTGAGCGTGGGACTGTAAAAAAGGCAGAGTGCCAAAGAATTGATGCCTTCAAATTGTGGTGCTGGAGAAGATTCCTGAGAGTCCCTTGGACAGCAAGGAGATCAAACCAGTCAATCCTAAAGAAAATCAACCCCAAATACTCATTGGAGGGACTGATGCTGAAGCTGAAACTCCAGTATTTTGGTCAGCTGATGGGAACAGCTGACTCATTATAAGTCCCTGATGCTTGAAAAGATTGAGAGAAGAAAGAGAAGAGGGCATCAGAGGATGAGATGGCTGGCTGGTATTACCAATGCAATGGGCATGAACTTGGGCAAACTTAGGGAGATGGTGAGGGACAGAGAGACCTGGCGTGCCACAGTCCATGGGGTTGCAAAGAGTCAGATACAACCGGGCAACTAAACGAAACAAACAAAAAGGATTGGCATCATAAAATCTGTTCCTGAAAATATCCAACTATCTAAAGACCTGTCCCACCAGATTTCCTGGAGCACACAGTGCCTCACTCCCCCCTGAACTCCCTCAGGGGGTGTTGAAGGTCAAGAGCTAAAGCAGCACAGGGTTCAATCTCCACAGAGGCAGATGGCAAATGCCCTTGTTCCGTTGCTGGCAGCACTCTTGGCAAGTGCCAATTTGTCGTTGACATCCTTAAATCTTTAGCCACACTGAAGGAGGAAACAGACGGAGCTGGACCCCATCTTAGGCCAGGCTGCCAACATTAGGCTACGTGCATGGTCACCCTCCCAGTGGACTCTGAACTTTGTGCCCGGTGTCTTTAGAAATGGCATACCAATGGGAAAGCAGACCCCCTCAGATAAAAGAGCCTCAGGACTTGTACATGGACTCTCCGTTGCCTAAAAGAATATGCTAATTATCTCTGTAACAGAACAAAGTGATAAATTCCATTATGTTTATCGGGATGTGACCGCAGGCCTATTGATAAATGTCCACTGTTTACCTAGTCTTGTGACACATGAATCATAGGTTAACTTTGATCATATCTCTCTTTTACCTTGTCCAGACTAGTTTCAAGGAATTTGGGGAGGTGGGTTTGAGCAAGTACACTTAGGATATATAAAGTTTTCACAAAAACTGGTCGGGGTCCTTGGCTAAGAGGAGTAGTAAACTGCCTTGGGCCCACCGGTGTAAAAAACTGCACTCCACTATCTGCATTGTCCTTCTGAGTGAGTTTGTTCCCCAGAACGCGTGGCTACAACACTGCAGACAAAACTCTAGGTATGGGACGCAGTAATCTATCAAGTCTCTGATGGTCTGATCTAGAGCAGGGGTCAGCACCCTTCCCTGGAAATGGCCAGAGAGTAAATACCTTTGAGTTTAGAGGTGGAGGATCTCTGACCTACTACTTGACCCTGCTATTGATTTTAGCCTAACAGGAGGTGTCCTTTGACACTGATCTCCCGTTACTTTGTCCCAAAGAGAATGGTATGACTTTTTTTTTCACTTGTGCAATTTAAATTTCCACCTCTACTGTGAGGAACTGACCTGAACCCATTCGCCTGGCTCAGATGATCCTCAGGATTTTGGGGTTCTTCTGGAAATTGTGGACAGCCTCAGGGAATTAGAAGTGAGAGGAGGGAAACATGGATCCCCTTGCTGGACCTGGCTTCCAGCTGAGCCAGGTGACACAGTGGGGACACTGACCAAAGGGAGATGCAGACAGCAGGGCTGCTGGGTGGGCAGGGGTCCCTGATTCTCCTCCACACAAAGGCCCCCACAACCGTGTAGCAAACCACGTACCCTAAACAGTTCTATTCTTTATGATACGCTACATGCTGGTGAACAAACCTCTGATGCAGGTTTCTAACATTCATAGGGCTTAGGAGACAATCCCAGAGAGTGGGCCTTGATTAGGGTATTTAAAGTTCTGCAAACAGGACTTCCCTGGTGGTCCAGTGTATAAGAATCCGCCTGCCAATGCAGGGGACATGGGTTCGAGCCCTGGTCTGGGAAGATTCCACATGCCGTGGGGTATCTAACCCTTGAACAACTACTAGCCTGTGCTCTAGAGCCCATGAGCTGCAACAACTGAAGCCCACATACCCTAAAGCCCCTGCTCCACAACATCAGAAAACTCAGCAATGAGAAGCCGGTACACTGTAACCAAAGAGTAGAAGCCCTCGAAGGAATGAAGACACAGCACAGCCAAAAATAAATGAATAACTGAAGCCTACATCCCTGGCCTCTACTCACAGGATGCCAGGAGCTGTGACAACCAAAGATGCCTCTAGGTACTGTTCCATGTTCTCTGGGGGCAAAATCACTCCCTCCTCCTTCACACATTTTCTTGGCCTCTGCTCCCATCAAGAAGCACTGACCTATGGGACTTCCCTGGCAGTCCAGTGGTTAAGACTCCAAGCTTAACCACTGCAGGGATCATCAGTTCAGTCTCTGGTCAGGGAACTAAGATCCTGCATTGCTCAAGATGCAGCCAAAAAAAAAAAAAAAAAAATCACTGACCTAGAATATTCTATACTGCTTGGTTTGCACAGTTTGGTTCAGAAGGGATACACTTTTACCAACATCCCACCTGCTTGCCCCTCAACCCGAGACACCAGCCCCTTCACACTGACCCTTCCCTGCTTTGTCAACTTAGGTACATACTCTCATGACCAGCCCATGTTTACTGAGTGTGTACTAAGTACCAACCCTGTTTCAAAACACTCACATTTGACCCTAATAACAAGCCTATGTGGCAGGTTTGAGCCGTGATTATGTAACTTGACCTAGTTCTTAGAGATCTTAAACAGGGAAGCTGGCAAGTGAGGGCAGGAGATCTGAACCAGCCTAAGTCTAGCCCAGGATAGCTTCCCAGAGTGCCCTGTATATTGTCCTGTCCCGTGTGGCTGTGCCCATAGCAAGTCAGCATTGCTGTTTATATATCGGGTGTTCATCTGCAACTACAAGCTTGAGTGTGCAAGAGCGGACCCATTTCTCCTTTTTGTAAGCCCAGTCTTATCTAACTCAGCCTGCCCAGGTAGACTTATGGTTCGGAACCCCAATCTTATTCATTTGGGGGGCTCCCTTCCCCAGGGCCCAGGGTCATTGGAGGATCACGGGAGTCTCCCTCAGAGAAAGTCTGAACCTCTGGCTCTCACTGCTTTCCGGTAATTGGCTCCCAGGGAAGTTTGTTGCCAAGGAAACCTTCCCCTCCCTTTCAGGATACACAGCATCATTTCCTCAAGAAACCCAGGCTTTCACAAGACAAAAGATATCTTCCAGCAACTTCTGCTTTTCCCCTTTTCTACTCCCATCCCCAGCAATCTTCCTGAGTGAGTGAAGGGGAGGCCAAAGCCTGGATCTGATGAGAGAGACAGACCAAAGCAGAGAACAATATTTTGCATCCTGTACAACCAGGAAAAAAAAAAGAACACAGTAACTTAAGGGCCCTGCACCCTTGCTAAATGTCTGTGGCAGTGCCTGTCTGGTGCCCTTGGAAGCCCTTTGGTGGGTGAGGGCCTTTGGGCAATTTGGCTTGATGTGTGCCCCTTGAGGGGCTTCCCAGGTGCTGCTAGTGGTAAATAACCCGCCTGCCAATGCAGGAGACATAAGAGACACGGGTTGATCCCTGGGTCGGGAAGATCCCCTGGAGGAGGGCATGGCTACACACTTCAGTATCCTCGCCTGGAGAATCCCATGGACAGAGGAGCCTGGTCGGCTACAGTCCATGGGGCTGCAAAGAGTTGGTCGTGACTGAAGTGACTTAGCCTGCACACATGTGTGGCTAGCATTAAGGAGTGGAGTGTTAAATAATGGATGCTTTCTCTAGTTTCCAAAGCATAAAACATGGGCATAGGCTCTGCTGGGCTGGCCACTCTCTCTGACCTCCTTTCCTCACTACAGTCCAGGGAGTATGGCTTTCTTTGTTTCTCAAGAGCCTATTCTGTTCCCAAGACCTGTGTTGAGCTATTACCTTATCTTGGGACCATCCACCCTTCCAGATCCCCAAGAGACTGCCTCCTTCTGTCACTGCGGTCTTTATTTGAATGTCATCTCCTGAGAGAGCCCTTCTCTGAACCCACAGTCTCAATCACCTCCTTTATTTCTGGTTAATATCCCCAAATCTCTCTTCCCCTCATGGAATGTGCTCCATGAGGTTGAAGACCACTGTGTGCCTCCTGGCTACTTGTGTCCAAATGAGTGATGACTGGGACTTCTGCAGTGGTCCAGGGGTTAAGACTCCAAACTTTCACTGCAGGGGGCACAGGTTCAATCCCTAATCGGGGAAGTAAGATCCCATATGTGGCACAGCATGGGAAAAAAAATAAAAATAGTGGCAAGCACAGCTGCCTTCCAAACGAGTGACGGCAGTGTCACTATCTTAAACCTGTATGGTGAAAATTCTAGTCGGAAAAACCGTAAACTTCAGAACACTGATGTATCTGGTGGGCCATTCTCACTGATGCACTTCAGGAGAACTAACATATTCGAAGGAGAAAGCAGGGACAGGAAGTGGTAAGTGAGGCCCCAACACTCATTCTCATGATGAGGAAGCAGGTTCACAGAGGGGAAGTCAATTAAGAAATTATATGAAGCAAGTCACTCTGCCTTAAAAAAAAAAAAAAAAAAAAGGCTGCTATGAAACTTCATCAAGGAGATCAAACCAGTCCATTCTAAAGTATATCAGTCCTGAATAGTCACTGGAAGGACTGATGCTGAAGCTCCAATACTTTGGCCACCTGATGTGAAGAGCCAACTCGTTGGAAAAGACCTTGATGCTGGGAAAGATTGAAGGAAGGAGGAGAAGGGGACGACAGAGGATGAGACGGTTGGATAGCATCACCGACTGGGAGTTGGTGATGGACAGGGAAGCCTTGTGTGTTGCAGTCCATGGGGTTCCAAAGAGTCAGACATGACTAAATGACTGAACTGAACTGAACTGAGCTTCAGGCACTAATCAGTTCCCTCCTTGCCCTGAGGACTTTTACCTTCCAGCAGGGAGAAGAGAAAAAGTAGAGGGGTAAATTTAGAAAACAAGAAAACTGCAACTGCATTAAAAGATAAATGTTAAGAAGATAACCAGGCAGGGAGAGGGGTAGGTAAGGAAGAGAGAAGACTAGTTTGTTTCTTAGTGTGTGGGTGGGAGAGGTGGGTATGTTGACCATGTGACAGCGCTTGTGGAATCTTAGTTTCCCCACCAGGGATCGAACCTCCGTCCTCAGCATCGCAGGGTGGATTCTTAACCACAAGACCACCAGGGAAGTCCAAGGGAAGGTACTTAGGATGGCAGGATGCAGGAACACTGGTTTGTACTTTTGCTGCGCCCTTCTGCCTGGAAATCCTGGTTAGCCACTCGCCCTCCCCCCACAGCCCGCCAGGCCGCCCGACTTCAAGGAACGCTCCTGGCACCCAGGATTCTGCGCAGATGTCACTCCAACAGGGAGGCCTCCTTGAGCATCCTGCCTGAAACAGCACACGCGCATACGCGGCCCCTGGCCTGTGCCTATACGGGTCTATAGGTATCACTGTATACATGGGCCCATATGCTTTTATTCTTTCTCTAGCGTCCCCACTGAAATGCGGCGTCCGGAAGCCCCGACTTGGGGTTTCGTTGCTGTCTCCCCAAATCTAAGGCACTCACACTCAACAGGGGGCATCTTTGAAGGCGGCCCCGGCGAGATGCGCGCGGAGAGCGCCGAGAAGCCTCCGCCGCGCTGCCTCGCGGGGCCACCCTGATGCCGGGTATCACTGGGATCCCCCGCCGAGCGGCCCCGGGGGGCTCATTAGAATCCGAGCGCCCGGCTAGGGCCCGGGCCCCCGCGCCTGAGCAGAGCCAGCGCGCGCCTCGCAGCCCCGCGCTCCCCGGGCCCCGCGCCCGCCGGCGGGTCCGTTTGGGCGAGCGGTTCGGTCGGGGAAGCCAGGCCGACCCCTTCCCCGTCCCCTCCCGGTGCCCTCGCCGAGGCCCCGGGCGCCGCCGCACCTACCGGACGCGCTGGGCGGTGACTGCGTTGCCCGTGTGCCGCCGAAGCACCGCCAGGAATAGGAGCCGCATGCCGCCGCCGCCGCCCGGCCATCCACCGCCCGCTGAGGCCGGGCCCGGGGCGGGGGCGGGGACGCGGACCCGGGCGGCGGGCGGCCGGGCTGAGTCAGTCCGCCCGCCGCTCCGCAGGCCGCGCCCGCGCTCGCCGGTTCCGGCGCCGGGGCTCTGGGGCGTGCGGGGCAGCGAGTGGGGCGCGTGCCCGGGAAGGTGGGAGGTGGGGGGTGGTCCGCGAGGTCCCTCCCATGGGACCAGCACCGGGGCATCCGCGGGTGCCCTCCATGGGAACCAGAAGAGGCTCCTCTGGTGGTCCCAGAGTGACCATAGGTCTGCATCCCTGTGGCCTGTAACCTGAGATGATAACAGGTCCCTTCCCGCTTAGACAAGGAGGCCTGGGTGGCCACAATCCCCTCCCACAGGGACCAGGGTTAGCCGCAGGTTCCCCGCCACACACACACGCAGAGGAACCAGGGTGGCTGCCCAGTGCTCCCCTGGGGACCAAGGGTTGTGAGTCCCTTTTCACGGCGGCTGGCACAAGAGGTGATGACCAAGTCCTTCCTACAGGAACCAGAGGAGGCCACAAGTGGACTCCCAAGGGGATCAGGTTGACCTGATGTCCACTCCCATGGGTACCACCACAAGGGATTTCTGATATCTTTTGAAAATGGAACATCTTGCAATATTCAGCCACCATTCCCACAGTTGCCTGAGCTAAGAAGCCGTTGCCCCCCTTTGGAGGTATTGAGATAACCTAAGGCATAATTTAAGTCTGAATTTGGCAATAAGGAGTTCATGATCTGAGCCACAGTCACCTCCTGGTCTTGTTTTTGTTGACTGTATAGAGCTTCTCCATCTTTGGCTGCAAAGAATATAATCAGTCTGATTTAGGTGTTGACCATCTGGTGATGGCCATGTGTAGAGTCTTCTCTTGTGTTGCTGGAAGAGGGTGTTTGCTATGACCAGTGCATTTTTTTGGCAAAACTCTATTAGTCTTTGCCCTGCTTCATTCTGCATTCCAAGGCCAAATTTGCCTGTTACTCCAGGTGTTTCTTGACTTCCTACTTTTGCATTCCAGTCCCCTATAATGAAAAGGACATCTTTTGGGAGTCTTACTTCTAAAAGGTCTTGTAGGTCTTCATAGAACCGTTCAACTTCAGCTTCTTCAGCGTTGCTGGTTGGGGCAGATGATGCTGTGAAAGTGCTGCACTCAATATGCCAGCAAATTTGGAAAACTCAGCAGTGGCCACAGGACTGGAAAAGGTCAGTTTTCATTCCAATCCCAAAGAAGGGCAATGCCAAAGAATGCTCAAACTACCACACAATTGCACTCATCTCACATGCTAGTAAAGTAATGCTCAAAATTCTCCAAGCCAGGCTTCAACAGTATGTGAACTGTGAACTTCCAGATGTTCAAGCTGGGTTTAGAAAAGGCAGAGGAACCAGCGATCAAATTGCCAACATCCGCTGGATCATCTGAAAAAGCGAGAGTTCCAAAAAAACATCTCTTTCTGCTTCATTGACTATGCCAAAGCCTTTGACTGTGTGTATCACAATAAACTGTGGAAAATTCTGAAAGAGATGGGAATACCAGATCACCTGACCTGCCTCTTGAGAAATCTGTATGCAGGTCAAGAAGCAACAGTCAGAACTGGACATGGAACAACAGACTGGCTCCAAATCGGGAAAGGAGTACATCAAGGTTTCATATTATCATCCTGCTTATTTAACTTATAAGCAGAGTACATCATGAGAAACACTGGGCTGGATGAAGCACAAGCTGAAATCAAGATTGCCAGGAGAAATATCAATCACCTCGGATATGCAGATGACACTACCCTTTGGCAGAAGGCAAAGAAGAACTAAAGATCCTCTTGATGAAAGTGAAAGAGGAAAGTGAAAAAGTTGGCTTAAAGCTCAACATTCAGAAAACGAAGATCATGACATCTGGTCCCATCACTTCATGGGAAATAGATGAGGAAACAGTGGAAACAGTGTCAGACTTTATTTTTTGGGGCTCCAAAATCACTGCAGATAGTGACTGCAGCCATGAAATTAAAAGACGCTTACTCCTTGGAAGGAAAGTTATGACCAACCTAGATAGCGTGTTGAAGAGCAGAGACACTACTTTGCCAACAAAGGTCTGTCTAGTCAAGGCTATGGTTTTTCCAGTGGTCATGTAAGGATGTGAGAATTGGACTGTGAAGAAAGCTGAGTGCTGAAGAATTGATTTTGAACTGTGGTGTTGGAGAAGACTCTTGAGGGTCCCTTGGACTGCAAGGAGATCCAACCAGTCCATTCTGAAGGAGATCAGCCCTGGGATTTCTTTGGAAGGAATGATGCTAAAGCTGAAACTCCAGTACTTTGGCCACCTCATGTGAAGAGTTGACTCATTGGAAAAGACTCTGATGCTGGGAGGGATTGGGGGTAGGAGGAGGAGGGGACGACAGAGGATGAGATGGCTAGATGGCATCACTGACTCGATGGATGTGAGTCTGAGTGAACTCCAGGAGTTGGTGATGGACAGGGAGGCCTGGCGTGCTGTGATTCATGGGGTCGCGAAGAGTCAGACATGACTGAGCGACTGAACTGAACTGATTGAAGGCATAATTTTAAGTTTAAGCAAAAATTCATTCCAATTGGGCAGTACCAAACCAGAAGTGGTCAGGAGCTCTCCACAGACAGGAGCAGGGGAGAGGCTATTATAACTAAAAGGCAGAAGCAAAGTAAGGAACTTCAGTTCAGTTCAGTTCACTTCAGTTGCTCAGTTGTGTCCAACTATTTGCAACCCCATGGACTGCAGCACACCAGGCCTCCTTGTCCATCCCCAACTCCTGGAGTTTACTCAAAATCATGTCCATTGAGTCAGTGATGCCATAACCAACTCATTCTCTGTCATCCCCTTCTCCTCCTGCCTTCAATCTTTCCCAGCATCAGGGTCTTTTCAAATGAGTCAGTTCTTTGAATCAGGTGGCCAAAGTACTGGAGTTTCAGCTTCAGCATCAGTCCTTCCAATGAATATTCAGGACTGATTGCCTTTAGGTTGGACTGGTTGGATCTCCTTGCTGTCCAAGAAACACTTGAGTCTTCTCCTACACAACAGTTCAAAAACATCAATTCTTCCACACTCAGCTTTCTTTATAGTCCAACACTCACATCCATACATAATTACTGGAAAAACTATATCTTTGACTAGATGGACCTTTGTTGGCAACATAATGTCTCTGCTTTTTAATATGCTGTCTAGGTTGGTCATAACTTTTCTTCCAAGGAGTAAGCGTCTTTTAATTTCATGGCTGCAGTCAACATCTGCAGTGATTCTGGAGCCCCCAAAATAAAGTCTCTCACTGTTTCCACTGTTTCCCCATCTATTTCCCATGAAGTGATGGGACCAGATGCCATGATCTTCGTTTTCTGAATGTTGAGCTTTAAGCCAACTTTTTCACTCTCCTCTTTCACTTTCATCAAGAGGATCTTTAGTTCTTCTTTGCCTTCTGCCAAAGGGTAGTGTCATCTGCATATCCGAGGTGATTGATATTTCTCCTGGCAATCTTGATTTCAGCTTGTGCTTCATCCAGCCCAGTGTTTCTCGTGATGTACTCTGCATATAAGTTAAATAAGTAGGATGACAATATGAAACCTTGACGTACTCCTTTCCCGATTTGGAGCCAGTCTGTTGTTCCATGTCCAGTTCTGACTGTTGCTTCTTGACCTGCATACAGATTTCTCAAGAGGCAGGTCAGGTGATCTGGTATTCCCATCTCTTTCAGAATTTTCCACAGTTTATTGTGATACACACAGTCAAAGGCTTTGGCATAGTCAATGAAGCAGAAAGAGATGTTTTTCTGGAACTCTCGCTTTTTCAGATGATCCAGCGGATGTTGGCAATTTGATCGCTGGTTCCTCTGCCTTTTCTAAATCCAACTTGAACATCTGGAAGTTCACAGTTCACATACTGTTGAAGCCTGGCTTGGAGAATTTTGAGCATTACTTTACTAGCATGTGAGATGAGTGCAATTGTGTGGTAGTTTGAGCGTTCTTTGGCATTGCCCTTCTTTGGGATTGGAATGAAAACTGACCTTTTCCAGTCCTGTGGCCACTGCTGAATTTTCCAAATTTGCTGGCATATTGAGTGCAACACTTTCATAGCATCATCTTTAGGATTTGAAATAGCTCAACTGGAATTACTTCACCTCCACTAGCTTTGTTCATTGTGATGCTTCCTAAGGCCCATTTGACTTCCCATTCCAAGATGTGTGGCTCTAGGTGAGTGATCACACCATCGTGATTATCTGGGTCATAAAGATGTTTTTTGTATAGTTCTGTGTATTCTTGCCACCTCTTCTTAATATCTTCTGCTAGGTCCATACCATTTCTGTCCTTTATTGTGCCCATCTTTGCATGAAAAGTTCCCTTGGTATGTCTAATTTTCTTGAAGAGATCTCTAGTCTTTCCCATTCTGTTGTTTTCCTCTATTTGCACTGATCACTGAGGAAGGCTTTCTTATCTCTCTCTGTTATTCTTTGGAACTCTGCAATCAAATGGGTATATCTTTCCTTTTCCTCTTTGCCTTTTGTGTCTTCTTTTCTCAGCTATTTGTAAGACCTCCTCAGACAACCATTTTGCCTTTTTGCATTTTTTTTTCATGGGGACAGTCTTGATCATTGCCTCCTGTACAATGTCACAAACCTCTGTCCATAGTTCTTCAGACACTCTATCAGATCTAATCCCTTGAGTCTATTTGTCACTTCCACTGTATAATTGTAAGGGATTTGGTTTAGGTCATACCTGAATGGTCTAGTGGTTTTCCCTACTTTCTTCAATTTAAGTCTCCCAGTCTTGTTTCTGCTGACTGTATAGAGCTTATATACAAAGCTGCAAAGAATATAATCAATATGATTTCGGTATTGACCATCTGCTGATGTTCATGTGTAGAGTCTTCTCTTGTTGCTGAAAGCTTAGTTGGCTCTCTGTGACTGGTTATCCTTAGGTTTCAGTTCTGTAACCTTGAGGCATTTACAGCTTAGGTTTTGGTTTGATTGGCTCAGATGGAAAGAATCTGTTTGCACTGCTGGATACCCGGGTTCCGTCCCTGGGTGGGGAAGATCTCCTGGAGAAGGGAATGACTGGCTACCCACTCCAGTATTCTTACCTAGAGGATTCCATGGACAGAAGAACCTGGTGGGCTACAGTCATGGAGTTGCAAAGAGTGGGACACAACTAAGCCACAAACTCTTTCACTTTTTCTCTTTTGATGTGGTTAAGGAAGTACTGGAGCATTTAAGCCCTCAGTCAAGTGGCCTCCTTGTTTAACAGATGGGACCTGAGCTTCCCAGTTTACCACAGTGGTTGTAGGTACATTTCAATTTCTTTGTGGGCTCAATCTGTATTCCTGTTGTTAGAAGTTGAAGTTTATATCTTGGCTCCATAGTCACCAAGGACAGAGACTTTTTTTTTCTACTCCAGCATCATAATGTCTGGCCTTTATTCTTAAGATAGTTTCTAGGTGTAATAAGATTGCTGGAGCTCCAGCCATCACATTCACATTCCAGGTCAGCAGGAAGGAAGGATATAATGCTGCATTTCATTTTAAGGGCTCCTTCTGGAATTTCACACAGCCTTTATGACTTTATCTTACTGTGTGCATGACCACATCATCCATCCCAGACAGTTAGGAAATGCAGTCTGTTAGCTGGGTATATTGCCACCCTGAATAAAATGGTGACCTCGGGTGACCAAAAAATTCTTTTTCATGGCCGCCATTTAATCCATTTCAGAGGCTCCTTTTCATAGATGGCTGCATGTATGAAGGTCCCCAATGACTCATCTGGGATTGTTCTCTACCTCCCCGCCCCTAATGCTCTCTGTCTCTTCTCTACTGACCTCATTATGTTTTGTGATCAGGATGAAGTGCTCACCTTCACTTGTCCAGCACCAGACAACAGACATCAATAGATGCTTGTTAAATTAAGTAAAATCACTGAATTTGCTCTGTTGTGAGATTTTATTCCCTTGAGAATGCATTTCTGATATTTTTAGTGAAAGTCAGTGCTGCCACAGTAGGCTTTGCTAGGCTGAAACTCACTCTTATTCAGTTTTCCTGGAATACACCTGTTCCATGAGGTAAGATATTCTGACATATCTTTGGGGGACCATTACTTTATCCTTTCATGGCTTTCGTTTACCAATTTGTAAAATGAGAAAAGCTATAAACAGTATCATAGTTAATTCGTTCATTTTGATGAAGTCTTTTATGTTTTTCCCAGGTAGGTAATATAAAAGGGTACAAAGACAACTGTGTTATTATTGAATAACGTAGAAATAATTATGAGGTGGAAAGGAGGTAGAGCTTGGCGTCTCATAGGAGTTTTCTCCAGATGCTTCTAACATAAGGGTCTTAAAATATACATAATGCAAAATTTGTGTATGTGTGTGTTTTTTTTTTTTTTTTATCATAGTGTTTGTTCAGACTATTTCTCTAGTTCCTAGTTCTGGGTGGGAGAAAATGAAACTTCATCATCTACCCTGCATAAAAGTGATAGCATTTTCAAGGGAGGGCACTGTGGGCATGTTGGCTTTAAAAATGGCTCTGTGACTTAGGAAAAAAGTCAACACTTACATCTCCCCCCCAACCCCCACCTCCCCATCTCCCCTCCCCTCATCCTTCTTGACATTAGTGAATGGGGCATTCTGCTTCTTCGTTTCCATCAGAGTTTTCCATCTTTTTTTATTTCCTCCCCCTACCCCCGCCTCCACCCCGCACCCTTGGCTGCACCCTGACATGTGGGATCTTAGTTCTCCAATCAGGAGTCAAACCCACACCCCCTGCAGTGGAGGAGTGTAGCCTTAACCACTGGACGGCCAGGGAAGTCCCCAGAGTTTTCCATCTTTGCATCTTCATTCCTCTCCTTAGTACTGAGAACTACAAATGTGGGGTGTGTGTGTATGTGTGTGTGTAAGTGTACGAGAGAGAGAGATGGAGAAGGAAGGAAAGTGAGAAATCTTCCTTAAAAGAAAAAAAAAGATATATGTAGAACTGTGGTTTAAGTGTGCTGTTTATGTCTCCTTTTCTTGGCTTTCACTGACAGCGCTTGAAAGTGACCAAAAAAAAAAAAAAAAGCTGTTAGTCTGAAAGTAACTAGTTCCTTCTAGTGTTGTTTAATGAACAGGAGGAAGTCAACCAGGACTAAGTGCTTCTCCCTTTTAGCTTTGGGCTAGAAAGCAGGCCTTTGATTCCCACTGCTGTTCTGATGGCTGAGCAGACTCTTTTCATAACTTTTCAGCAGGAGGATGCTCACCCTAAAGATCCTCATCAGTGCTGAAGGAGACAGTGAGTCTGACATATATGGCTTCCTATTTCTAATTATGCAAGAGACACAGGTCCAATTCTGGGCACACTGGAGCTTTACTAAAGGGAAGATGTTCCAGTAACAACCTGTTGCTTGCAGAGGCCCATAGTTATTCTTCCAGGTTGTCAACTTATTTTTATTACATGACCAAGTTTTATTATACAGCCATACAGATAAACAGGTTTTTAAAATCTCACAGCATCCCACTATCTGAGAGGAGCGCTATTAATTCTGTTTCAGGTTTTTCCAGACTTAAGAGGCAAATATAATCATCCTAGCTGTGGTTGCAGACCCTGAGCTTGGCAACATTCTAAATACTCAGCATACTCCTGGACATTCCCCCAGTCCTAGATGGTAGGTACTATGGTTCTCACCACTTTCCAGATGAGGAAACAGGCATAGAAACTTCCCAAAGTAACACAGGGAGTGTGGATTTTTTACTGTGATTTTTCTTTAGCTCTGCTTTGGACTCACTCTTTTATTGTGGCTGATTTTTATTCTGTTCTGTATTTGTGACTGCTACAAAAGGTAGAAACACTCTACACTTTTTTTGGTGGAGGGGAGGTAACTGCTCTTTTGACAATTATGATAGGTAACATTCTACCTCAGGATTTCCCACCTCTTATTTTACATTCTTCCAATTAAAACACTTATCCAGGTGATGCTATGAAGAGAATTTGCAAAAGTGATTAAATCCCCAAAGCAGTCGCCCATAGGAATTCCCTGGTGGTCCAGTGGTTAAGACTTTGCCTTCCGATGCAGGGGGTGTGGGTTTGACCTGTGGTTGGGGAGCTATCCCATACGCCTTGCAGCCGAAAAACCAAAACACAAAACAGAAGCAATATTGTAACAAATTTAATAAAGACTTATGGTCCACAATTAAAACAAACAAACAAACAAAAAAATCAAACAAAACTCATCAGTTGCCCTCCATAGGGAGATTATGCAAGCTAAGTCAAACCCACTGTCTCTTTAAAGAGACCGGGCATTTCCTGATGATGGGAAGATGCAAAGTAGGAGAGAGGATTTGATGTCAGGGAGATTCTTTAATGATGGCTTTGGGCATAAACAAAGTCCCATGACAAGGAGTACTAGAAGGTAGTAGAGGCTGAGAGCAACCCCCAGATGCCAGCCAGCAGGAAATGGATACCCCTACTCCCTGCCTCCCACAACCACCTCCAAGAACTAGAATCAACCACTAGTACAGGAGCTCTAGGTGACCTCTCACCCTTGTCCCACACCTTAATGTCAGCTGTGTGAGACCTTGGGCTGAGAACCCAGTCAGTCCCGCCCAGTCTCCTGAATTGCAAAGCCTCCAGATAATAGGTCAGTGTTGTTTGAGCAGCTAAGGTTGTGGTCATTTGTTATGCAGCTTCCCTTGTGGTTCAGCTGGTAAAGAATCCACCTGCAATACTGAAGACCTGCATTTGATCCCTGGGTTGTGAAGATCCCCTGGAGAAGGGAAAGGTTACCCACTCCACTATTCTGGCCTGGAGAATTTGGACACGACTGAGCAACTTTCACTCACAGGAAAGTAATACAAAAACATATCAGCAATACTTAGAACCCACTTCTATAGTATCGTGTGAATAACTACATAATATTACAGAGTATGTATGCACTGTAATTCATTTAATCAATGCCTTCTAAAGTGAACATCGACATTTTAGGAATCAGTGAACTAAAATAGACTGGAATGGGTGAATTTAACTCAGATAATCATTATTATCTACTACTGTAGGCAAGAATTCCTTAGAAGAAATGGAGTCATCATAGTCAACAAACGAGTCCGAAATGTAGTACTTGGATACAATCTCAAAAACGAACACGATGATCTGTTCGTTTCCAAGGCAAACCATTCAATATCACAGTAATTCAAGTCTATGCCCCAACCAGTAATGCTGAAGAAGCTGAAGCCGAACAGTTCTATGAAGACCTACAAGACCTTCTAGAACTAACACCCAAAAAAGATGTCCTTTTCATTATACGGGACTGGAATGCAAAAGTAGGAAGTCAAAAGATACCTGGAGTAACAGGCAAATTTAACCTTGGAGTACAAAACAAAGCAGGTCAAAGGCTAACAGAGTTTTGCCA
Source organism: Oryx dammah (assembly GCF_014754425.2). Classification (NCBI taxonomy): domain Eukaryota; kingdom Metazoa; phylum Chordata; class Mammalia; order Artiodactyla; family Bovidae; genus Oryx; species Oryx dammah. The sequence continues at coordinate 47,700,906 of NW_024070196.1, forward strand.
AGAGAATGCACTGGTCATAGCAAACACCCTCTTCCAACAGCACAAGAGAAGACTCTACACATGGATATCACCAGATGATCAATACCCAAATCAGATTGACCATATTCTTTGCAGCCAAAGATGGAGAAGCTCTATACAGTCAGCAAAAACTGGGAGCTGACTGTGGCTCAGACCATGAACACCTTATTGCCAAATTCAGACTTAAATTGAAGAAAGTAGGGAAAACCATGAGACCATTCAGGTATGACCTAAATCAAATTCCTTACAGTTATACAGTGGAAGTGACAAATAGATTCAAGGGATTAGATCTGATAGAGTGGCTGAAGCACTATGGACAGAGGTTTTTGACACTGTACAGGAGGCAGGGATCAAGACCATCCTCAAGGAAAAGAAATGCAAAAAGGCCAAATGGCTGTCTGAGGAAGACTTATAAAAAACTGTGAAAAGAAAAGAAGCCAGAGGCAAAGGAGAAAAGGAAAGATATACCCATTGATTGCAGAGTTCCAAAAAATAGCAAGGAGAGATAAGAAAGCCTTCCTCAGTGGTCAATGCAAAGAAATAGAGGAAAACAATAGAATGGGAAAGATTAGAGATCTCTTCAAGAAAATTAGACATACCAAGGTAACATTTCATGCAAAGATGGGCTCAATAAAGGACAGAAATGGTATAGACCTAACAGAAGCAGAAGATATTAAGAAGAGGTGGCAAGAGTACACAGGAGAACTATACAAAAAAGATCTTCATGACTTAGATAACCACGATGGTGTGATCACTCATCTAGAGCCAGACATCCTGGAATGCAAAGTCAAGTGGGCCTTAGGAAGCATCACTATGAACAAAGCTAGTGGAGGTGATAGAAGTCCAGTTGAGCTATTTCAAATCCTAAAAGATGATGCTATGAAAGTGTTGCACTCAATATGCCAGCAAATCTGGAAAACTCAGCAGTGGCCACAGGACTGGAAAAGGTCAGTTTTCATTCCAATCCCAAAGAAAGGCAATGCCAAAGAATGCTCAAACTATTGCACAGTTGCACTCATCTCACATGCTAGCAAGGTGACGCTAAAAATTCTCCAAGCCAGGCTTCAGCAGTATGTGAACTGTGAATTTCCAGATGTTCAAGCTGGATTTAGAAAAGGCAGAGGAACCAGAGATCAAATTGCCAACATCTGCTAGATCATCGAAAAAGTGAGAGAGTTCCAGAAAAACATCTACTTCTACTTTATTGACTATGTCAAAGACTTTGACTGTGTGGATCACAAGAAACTGTAGAACACTCTTCAGGAGATGGGAATACCAGACCACCTGACCTGCCTCCTGAGAAGTCTGTATGCAGGTCAAGAAGCAACAGTTAGAACTGGATATAGAACAACAGACTGGCTCCAAATCAGGACAGGAGTATGTTAAGGTTGTATACTGTCATCCTGCTTATTTAACTTATGTGCAGAGTAGATCGTGAGAAATGCTGGGCTGGAAGAAGCACAAGTTGGAATCAAGACTGACATGAGAAATATCAATAACCTCAGATATGCAGATGACACTACCCTTACGGCAGAAAGTGAAGAAGAACTAAAAAGCCTCTTGATGAAAGTGAAAGAGGAGAGTGAAAAAGTTGGCTTCAAACTCAACATTTCAGAAAACTAAGATCATGGTATCTGGTCCCATCACTTCATGGCAAATAGATGGGGAAACAATGGAAACAGTGAAAGACTTTTTTTTGGGAGGGGGCTCCAAAATCACTGCAGATGGTGACTGCAGCCGTGAACTTAAAAGATGCTTGTTCCTTTATACCCAAAATAGGAGCGTTGCATGGACTGTCACAGGGAACTAATAGCCCTGCTCCTTTAAATTTTTGATGATGGGTTTTAACCCTTCCTTAACCTCAGGTTTCAGTGGATACTGCTTCTTATGTGGAAATAAGTGTGGGTCTTTGAGCTTGACAACTACAGGAATAGTGCTCGACCCACAGATTTTCCATCAGCCCATACTCTAGCATTTACATTTTGTTCAGGGAGAGAAAGGGAGGGCTCCATATTCATGAAAACAGAGGCATGGACCTTGCTCAGTATATCCCTCCCCAAAAGGGATAAGGGATAAGGGAGATTCTGGCACAATCAGAAACTTGTGTGAAAATAGCACAGAATCCCAGTTACAGCATAAAGAATAACTTAAATAATACCTTTTGGCTCATCCAGACAGTCCCATTACAGAAGCGGATCGGGAAGAAAGTGGGCCAGGGGCTTCAGTAAGCACAGAGTAAGTTGTCCAGTATCTAAAAGGAAATAGACAGATTGGCCCCCCACAGTTATTAATACCCGGGGTTCCTCAGGTGTAATTAGGATGGGAGCTTGTGTGGGGATCCCCAGGCACCTTCAGTCCTGATTGTCCTGAGAGTCCAACGCTGGAGACCTACACCTCTAGGGGCAGTCTCTCTTCCACTGTGGTCCTTTGCAGACCGGACATGGAGCCAGGGGTGGCTTAGATGCCTGAGGGCAATCCTGCTTGAGGTGCCCCTCCTTTCCACAGTAATAGCAAGCCCATCCCTTTTCACCTGGGTCCCTCTGGGCATTTTTCTCAGGCTGTTTGAGAATGGTTCTCATAGCCATTGCGAAGGCTTCCACCTGTTCCTTTGTCTTCCTCTGCCTTTCTTTTTTTCCCTCATATTCCCTACCATAATAGACTGTCTGAGCCAGTTGTAACAGATTATCTAAAGACTGATTTGGTCCATACGCCTGTTTTAATAGCTTACGGTGGATATCTGGAGCCAACTGAGTGAGAAATCTATATTTTAAGATCACTTTTCCCTCTTCACTTTTGGGATCAATCTCAGTGAACCTGCGAAGGGCTTCTCTCAGTCTATCTAGGAATTTACCAGGAGCTTCCTCCTCCTCCTGTTTTATGTTTGCCAATTTGCCATAGTTTACAGGCTTAGAACGCGCCTGCCTGAGTCCTTCAAGAATACCTCTGACAAAAAGACTCTGATCCCATCTTTCTTGTTTTCTACAGAACTGGTCTAATTGTAAAACAGTATTATACTTAAGAGACCCTCCAACCGGCCACCATTCGCCATCCTCCAGTGGGTATTGCAGCCATGCAGTATCACGTAGGAAGACCAGGTGTGTCTTCTTTAAGCCCTGGGGATCAAATCTATCCCAGTTTTTCAGGATACAGTTCAAAGGAGTGAGGCTGGAATTGTTAGCTCCCATCTGTAAGAGAGAAAAAAAATGACCAGGGCCATCTTTCTACCGAAGGTGTCCCTCCCTGCTTTAGATGGGGGTGTAGACAGACTTTACAGGTGTCATACTCGTCCCTCCCGGTTCTACCACTGAGACAGGGTGGGGATGCACCAGCGGTAGACCTGATGGCATCCCTGATTGATGTCCAGCTCTTCACCATTAAAACCTTGCTTGTCTCTGATGCCACCTGGGGTGCAGAGTAACCTTCCGGAACGCCTCCCAGGCTAAGACTCCTGGGGGAAACATTCGTCACCTGAGTGCCTGTGCACAACCCTCAGAATATTCCTGACCACAATAAGACCAATACCAACATAAAACTGAGACGTTCCTTCCAAGCATCACCACACCAGTATAGGAGCCTCCTCTGGTCCATTAAGAGCCAGCGTTACCAAAGGAAAAAAACCATTGCAGTTCCAATCTGAGTAACCTTTTAACCTCAGAGATGCTCTTGGAGCTAGAGCTCCATCTAGCTTCCAAACTTTTGATTCCTAGCGAGGCTAGGCGCTTCCTAACTACCAATCCAAGTTTGGGACCTAAGTAAGAGTACACAGTAATTAACAGCATAGATCACAAGTCCCTTGAAAGTCTATGATCTGATAGATTAGGTTAGTACTTCTAATTCCCAAGGAGTTATGAAATGGTCAAAGAGACTGAAAAGTTTGACCGAGAAAGGAGAGTTCAGTCCACACGCTTTGCCCATTTCTGGTCGGTCCCTGAAGGAGACATTGGGTGCCTTTCAGCATTGGCAGGTTGGTATAAACCCCTGACAGCTTTCTGCCATAAGCTGTATGAGATCACCGTGGAACCGCAGAGCAGGGTTCCTCACTTGCTTCGCGCAGAGCGTTTCATTCATTCACAAAACCACACCATAGAGTTAGTAAAGTACAGCAGAAAATGTGTTCACTAGGAGAACAAAGAACTAGAGCTCCAAGCATCCTTACCTTGTCCTGAAGAATCCTGGACGAGCCCCCAAGATGAAAGGTTGTTGCTAAACAAAAAGACGCCAGGATTCTTGGCCTCTGGAGGAGAAGAAATCAATCCAGGGCCAGAAATGAGGCTTGATCAGAGCTTTTGTGTAATAAAGCTTTATTAAAGTAGAGAGATAGAGAAAGCTTCTAACATAGGCATCAGAAGGGGGCAGAAAGAGTACCCCACTGCTAGTCTTCAGTTGGATGTTATATCTTCACTGCTGCTGCTGCTGCTGCTGCTGCTGCTAAGTCACTTCAGTCGTGTCTGACTCTCTGCGACCCCATAGACGGCAGCCCACCAGGCTCCCCCGTCCCTGGGATTCTCCAGGCAAGAACACCGGAGTGGGTTGCCACTTCCTTCTCCAATGCATGAAAGTGAAAAGTGAAAGTGAAGTCGCTCAGTCGTGTCCAACTCTTAGTGACCCCATGGGCTGCAGCCTACTAGGCTCCTCCGTCAATGGGCTTTTCCAGGCAAGAGTACTGGAGTGGGGTGCCATATAGTCACTAGCAGTCTGTTAATGAAAGAAAGGAATGTCTTAAAACTCAAAATGGCACCAGGCCTTCCATCCATAAGATGAATTTTGGGATAATCTTGGCACCAGATGATTCATCCCAGGCCATAAAACTACTGACTTGAATCTTGTAGAAGGGCAGTTCAGTTCAGTTCAGTTCAGTCTCTCAGTCATGTCCGACTCTTTGTGACCCCATGAATCACAGCACGCCAGGCCACCCTGTCCATCACCAACTCCTGGAGTTCACTTAGACTCACATGCATCGAGTCAGTGATGCCATCCAGCCATCTCATCCCTCCTCCTTCCCCCAATCCCTCCCAGCATCAGAGTCTTTTCCAATGAGTCAACTCTTCGCATGAGGTGGCCAAAGTACTGGAGTTTCAGCTTTAGCATCACTCCTTCCAAAGAAATCCCAGGGTTGATCTCCTTCAGAATGGACTGGTTGGATCTCCTTGCAGTTCAAGGGACTCTCAAGAGTCTTCCCCAACACCACAGTTCAAAAGCATCAATTCTTTGGCGCTCAGCCTTCTTCACAGTCTAACTCTCACATCCATACATGACCACTGGAAAAACCATAGCCTTGACTAGACGGACCTTAGTTGGCAAAGTAATGTCTCTGCTTTTGAATATGCTATCTAGGTTGGTCAAAACTTTCCTTCCAAGGAGTAAGCGTCTTTTAATTTCATGGCTGCAGTCACTATCTGCAGTGATTTTGGAGCCCAAAAAAATAAAGTCTGACACTGTTTCCACTGTTTTCCCATCTATTTCCCATGAAGTGACGGGACCAGATGCCATGATCTTTGTTTCTGAATGTTGAGCTTTAAGCCAACTTTTTCACTCTCCATTTTCACTTTCATCAAGAGGCTTTTTGGTTCCGCTTCACTTTCTGCCATAAGGGTGGTGTCATCTGCATATCTGAGGTTATTGATATTTCTCCCGGCAATCTTGATTCCAGCTTGTGCTTCTTCCAGCCCAGCGTTTCTCGTGATGTACTCTCCATAAAAGTTAAATAAGCAGGGTGACAATATACAGCCTTGACGTACTCCTTTTCCTATTTGGAAACAGTCTGTTGTTCCATGTCCAGTTCTAACTGTTGCTTGCTGATATGCATATAGGTTTCTCAAGAGGCAGGTCAGGTGGTCTGGTATTCCCATCTCTTTCAGAATTTTCCACAGCTTATTGTGATCCACATAGTCAAAGGCTTTGGCATAGTCAATAAAGCAGAAATAGCTGTTTTTCTGGAACTCTCTTGCTTTTTCCATGATCCAGCAGATGTTGGCAATTTGATCTCTGGTTCCTCTGCCTTTTCTAAAACCAGCTTGAACATCAGGAAGTTCACGGTTCATGTATTGCTGAATCCTGGCTTGGAGGATTTTGAGCATTACTTTACTAGCATGTGAGATGAGTGCAATTGTGCAGTAGTTTGAGCATTCTTTGGCATTGCCTTTCTTTGGGATTGGAATGAAAATTGAGCTTTTCCAGTTCTGTGGCCACTGCCGAGTTTTCCAAATTGGTTAACTCAAGGTTTGAGAATAGTTAATTTCAGGTGAAACCAGGTGTCTTTATGGCAACACAGTATTTTAAGAGAAAACTTTTAAATTTGTATAGAGAAGGAAAAAAATATCACTAGCTTGTTTCCTCCTGCCACTTAAGAGAGATAAAAATGTCTGACACTTTCAGCCTATTTCCTCCATTTGGAGACCCCTGGCCTTCCTGTCTGTTACCCTCTCAGTTGGAGTATAAAGAAAGCTGAGTACCAAAGAATTGATGCTTTTGAACTGTGGTGTTGGAGAAGACTCTTGAGAGTCCCTTGGACTGCAAGGAGATCAACCAGTCCATCCTAAAGGCAGTCAGTCCTGAATATTCATTGGAAGGACTGATGCTGAAGCTGAAGCTCCAATACTTTGGCCACCTGATGGGAAGAGGCGACTGATTTGAAAAGACCCTGATGCTGGGAAAGATTGACGGCAGGAGGAGAAGGCGATAACAGAGGATGAGATGGTTGGATGGCATCACCAACTCGATGGTCATTAGTTTGAGTAAACTCCAGGAGCTGATGATGGACAAGGAAGCCTTGTGTGCTGCAGTCCATGGGGTGGAAAAGAGTTGGACAGAACTGAGCAACTGAACTGAACTCAACTGAACTGATTGCAAATCTTTGCTGTTTCTAATCCTTTTGTTATTTTAAGCAACACTGCAATGAGCATTTTATAGCTAAGTCTCTGACACATTCTTATGTTCCTAGAAATGTAATTGCACATTCCAAGCATAGGTGAATGTGATTTTGATACAAAAGACTAATTGTCCACCAGAAAAGTTGTGCAATTTGACTTTGTATTGGTCATTTACAAGCACACTCATCTCCCCAAGCTTTTCCAATACTGGGTATTTTTCTGTTCGAATGATGAAACGTTCTTTCTTTTGCATTTTTAAAGTATTGGTGAAATGTGATTTTTTTTTCTTCCATGATGGGCATTGGCATTTTTGCTTTTCTCTCTGTGTATGTATTGCTTGTATTAACTGGCACTTTTTCAACCGCAAATAAAGAAAGTCACACTTGCTTAATTAAAATGAGAATTTATGGACTCAAAATCGAAATGTCTGGGGCAGGAGGCAGGGGAGTCAGGGTCAGAACTAAGACCTAGAAAATGCCACGTTGAAACAAGGGCTTTCTCTCTTCATTTCAGCCTTCCTCTGGGTTGCTTCATCCTTAGGTTTTATGAGATGGTCCCCAGCAACTCCAGGCTTATATCCTTAAAATTCCAAATCCAGGAGAAAGGGGAATGTTTCTTCCTGGTTACTCCAGAATAAGTCATGGGGTTAGCTCTGATTACACTAACTTGGGTCACATGTCTATCTTTGATCCAATCACTGTAGAGCAATAGATGAACTACTGTTGATTGGATGGGCATAGGTCACACAACCACTTCTGATCACTCTCAGCCAGTCCTACTGGAACCACAGGGAGCATGGAAGACCCTAGAAAATCCAGGGGCTGCTGCCAGAGCAGGAACAGAGGCTGGTGAAGCCCAAAAGACAGCTCTCTTCAATAATGCCTGGACATTCACTTTGCCAGTTTTATTTATTGGATGCTTATTCAATACATTTCATAGGATTCCAAAGAACTCTGTATAATAGCACAATAACTTTGTCATATGTATTTCAAAATTTTTTTTTCAGTTTGTTTGCTGTCAACTGCAATTTTTTTTTTCTACAAGTATGTTTTAAATCTTTATGGAGTCAAATCAATTAACTTTTCCTTTATGGTTTAGCATTAGGCTTAGGAAAGCTTTCCCCACCCTGAGATTTTATATTTGCCCATATTTTCCCTTAACGCTTTTATCTTTTCAATTTGTCCATGATACTATTTTGTCTATCTGGAGTTTATGTCAGTACAATATGTGAAGCCTATTTCCCACACATGTTTAGTCTCTGCTGACAAAATTTACTGAATAATCTATTATTTCCCCCATGGATTGGAAATGCCTTTAATTTTCACATGCTGAGTTACTTTATGTATTAATACATGCTTCAATTTTTGTCCTTTGGATTCATTTCCATTTATCTTTCCTATAAGGCCTAATTTAAAAAATAAATACACTTATAACTAGCAATTATTTTACAACTGCTACATAAATTAAGATATATATAAGAAACTTTTGAAAGTGAGAGTGCAAAGGGAATGGTTAGGTGCAGTCCACATCTGTTATATGTTCACATCTGTTACTTCTTCAAATAGGAGGAAACAGAAGTTCATTTTCTTTCACTTACTCTCTCACTCCCTCTTCTACCTCCCCCTTTCTATTGGTGAATGTCTGACTTTTGCAGATGTCCCACAGGTTTTTAAAAGCCAGGAAGGAAAGAACCCAAGAAGCAGAGGCTGCTACTCCAATGGTCCAACATAGTGAGTGTTTCAAAAAAGTCAAATCAAAACCCATCTTCATGGTCACACACTCTCACATCCTCTGTAAAAATAAAATACAGGTCATTCTGAGAGCTGAGTTAATTCCCACCGAGGCAGGTTTGGGTAGCTTTAGTTTGGGCTTCAGAAAATAAGACTTGATTCCACTCTGTTGGTTGACTCTGTTTTCAGTCCTGTTTTCTGCTTCTACCTAGACTATCTGCAGCCAGATAGAACTGTTGCAATACGGATTCCCTGTAATAAAGAGAACTTCTGATAGCTCTCCATGGAGTGTTGCAAGACCAATGACATGACCTGTGAGTCTAATAAAGCTAATGATGCACAAAAGATGAGCTGTGCCTGAGTTCCTCTGTAGGGAACTGGGAAACCAGAAAAGCAGAAGGATTGGCCATGCTGACGCCGAGCTGTTGTGACATGCAGGCAAGGTGCTTGGCAGTCTGTGGAACAAATGAGTGATATACGGACGTGCAGAAAGTCCATGATGATTATTTGTAAACCAGCACTTTGAGGAAGCTGAAACTGAGTAAGTACATGCCACTGTCTGGTCGCAAGGGGTGAGCCACACAGATGTGAAACAAGAAGGAGAAATGTCATGAAAAAGAGTCAGAGAGATTGGGCAGCCCTTGAAATGTCCTCAGCCTCTGGTGGTTTCTGAACACCTCCCTCCCGAGAGAATCTTCTCTGAGCTCCGCATTGAGCAAGGCACAGGGGGCAGGGTGGTGGTGGAGAAAACAGGGCATTTGTGTTTTCAGCAAACAGGGCATTTCAAAGTCAATCTATACTACAAGCGTCCTTGCAGTAAGATCCTCTTTCCCAGAGGGCCCTGGAGGGGGAGAAGCTGCCCAAAGAACTTAATAATAAGGTGATGTCACCTATCCCTGCGTGCTTGCTGCATGAGTTTGGTCCTTTACATATTTATTTGCTTAGGTGCAGGGGAGAGACTTATACAATTATTTTCAGGAAGAGGGCATGGATCATATATGTACCCAAAAAAGAGGTGAGAGTCAATGTATATCAACCCTTTAGCTATACAATCATTGTGGGCTTAGTATGCAGTCTGCAAAGTCACTGATTACAGGGACCAGGTGGAAAATTCTAAGAGCTAATTGGACCATGTGTTGGGGGGAAGGGGTAGGAAATCAGGCTGCTTTCCCTTATTCATTTTTTATTTTCCCATTTTTAAAATTATTATTATTATTATTACTTTAATTGGAGCACAGTTGCTTTACAAATGTTGTATTAGTTTCTGCTTTACACCAGTGTGAATCTATTTATTGCTTTGGCCGCAGGGTCTTTGTTGCAGTGTGCAGGATCTTTAGTTGTGGCATACAGACTCTTAGTTGCAGCATGTGAGGGTCTACTTCCCTGAGCAAGGATAGAACCCAGGCACCCTGCATTGGGAGCACAGAGTCTTGGCCACTGAATCACCAGGGAAATCCCAGTTTTCCCATGTTCTGATCGAATCACAACAGGTGGTTTTGGGTCATACTAACATAAAGTCCAGCACAGTGCCTTAAACAATGTCAGATTTACTATCTTTTGTTTCTTTTGCTATGTGACATCTCCCTGATGCATCACTGTGCCATCCACAAAGCTGGCTTCATCCTACACTGATTTGTCACATGATTGTGAAACAGCCGTCCCTGGCAACTAGGTCTATGGGCATTCTCGTTCACGCCCTGTCTGGAAGAGTGTATTTCTCTTGCAGTCATTAAGTAAGAGTCCTTTCCTTTAGCCTGACTGGGCCCATCTATGTCACTTGTCTTCTCCTGGGCCCTGGTGGAAATTCACATCCTGAATGGCTACAGTCTGGGTTTCTGAAAGCTGTGAAGAAGCATCAGAAGGACTTCCCTGGTGGCCCAGTGGTTAAGACTCTGTGCTCCCAATACAAGGGCCACTGGTTTGATTCCTGGTCGGGGAACTAAGATCCCACATGCCATACAGTGAAGACAAAAACTAAGTAATAAAAAATAAAAACTAAATGAAGAAAAGAAGAAGCATCAGAGATTTAGCACTGGTACAGACTAGTCAGATCCAGAAACAAACATGAAGTTAGTTTCTCCTGAACTACACGGGTAGTTGAAGGAGAGCAGGGTAGGGTCAAGATTGTTTGGAAGGAGAAAGAGGGTGTGGACATTGGTAACAAGTAATCAACCATGCCTGTTGCACATTCATATAGAGCAGTAGAACTTCCTATAGCTGTGGCGTGATCTCAACTGTGCTGTGCACAACGGCAACCACCTGTCACCTGGGGCCACTGTGCACCTGAAATGTGGCTGGTTTGATTGAGAAACAGAATTTTTCATTTTATTCAATTTGAACTAGTTTCAATTGGACAGCAGTCAGTGTAGATATGGGGAATAATTTCTCTACTGTGAAAAAAAAAAGACAACGGAGAGTTGGGATGACATGTGTGAGCTAGACAGTGTGTGCTCCATCTAAAGCTGGGTGGTTACCTGGAGTCGCAGATGGTCGCTATGGGAGAATGCAGGCATGTTTTCATTTTCTCATGCTGCCTAACAAACCTCTGCAGAACTTAGTGGTTTAAAGTTATTTAGGGACATCCCTGGTGGTCCAGATTTCCCTCATAGTTCAGTTGGTAAAGAATCCGCCTTCAATGCAGAAAACCTCAGTTTGATTCCTGGATTGGGAAGATCTGTGGAAGAAGCGATAAGCTACCCACTACAGTATTCTTGGGCTTCCCTGGTGGCTCAGCTGGTAAAGAATCTGCCTGCAATGTGGGAGAGCTGGGTTCAATCCCTGGGTTGGGAAGATCCCCTGGAGAAGGGAAAGGCTACCCACCCCATTATTCTGGCTTGGAGAATTCCATGGACTGTATAGAGTTGGACATGACTGAGTGACTTTTACTTTCTGATTGTCCAGTGGTTAAGACTTCCATGTTGGGAACTGCTGGTTCAATCCCTGGCTGGGGAACTAAGATCTCCCGTGCTACACAGACAAAAAGATTTTAAAAATAAATAATAACAACTATTCAATCTGTTCATTTTTCTGTGATCTGGGTGGAGGTTCAGTGGGGCAGTTTTTCCTGTTGCTTTTGCTTGTGGTTACTTATGTGTCTTCTTTCAGAGGGAAGGCCTGCTGGAAGGCTGGGGTGCTGGGACCCCTTCTCCATGGAGTTGCAGAATCTTTCCCAATACATGGTCTCTCCAGCAAGGTAGCTTGGTCCAGGATTCCCAAGGCACAAAAGTGGAAGCTGCCAGAACTTCTCAAGGTTTACCCTGAGACCTAGCTCAGGGACACTTCTGCCACAGTTTCTTCACCAAGGGCAGGTTACAGACAGCCCTCTGGCACTGTGGCCTGCAAAGAATATGTAAAGACACAAATACCAGCATCGTAGTTCAAGTAGGGGGTTGGGGGAGTGGTCACTCGTGTCACAGGCAGCCACAAGTCCCAGTGTTGCCAGGGCTTCCGCCTGTTTTTTCAAGAGCAGCAGGGCATCTAACTTTACATGTGAAACCTCCCAGTGTTTAGCTGTTGGCTCACTTTTTTGGGCAATGGCTGTATTGAAATGCAATTCACATACCATCCAGTTATTTAACACGTACAATTCATTTAACATGTACAATTCATTTAACATGTACAATTCAATGGTTTTTAGTATATTCACAGAGTAGTGCAACTATCATCATGATTTCAGAATATTTCACTACCACAAAATGAAATGCACAGGCTTTAGCAGTCACCCCTCAATCTTTCCATCCCCCCAGCACCTGGGTATCACACACTAGCTTAAGTTCTGTCCCTATAGACTTGGCTATTTTGGATATTTCAAAGAAACTGAATCTTGCATTATGTGGTTTTGACTCACTTCTTTTAAACAACACAATCAAAGAAAAACATTCCTGCCCGCTGAATATATTTTGCAGCCTCTGGGTACAGACACTGGGGTGCATGGCAGACCTCCCAAGGACCAGGTACAAGTGCTCACCAGTCCTAGGTGCACATCCTGAGTTCTGTAACTGCCTTCTTCTCCCCTCCCCTCACCCCACTGTCTCTCATTTTGCCTGGCTTTATCCTTCTTAAATGAGACAATCTAATTGGGTTAGTTTGCTGTCATTCAAAATGGCACTCTGTTTTGGGCAGAGCTCCATTACTAAGTCACCATGTGATTCCACTTGAAGAACTTTCTTTTCATTCCATGTTTAATGCTAATATTATTCTGTGCTTTGTCTGAGTGTATCATGCTGTCAGTCTTTAAAAAAGAGACTCATAGTTTTTGACTTATCTACAAGCTGGAGTGTGGAAGAAGCACTGGACTAGGAATTAGTTTTGGAGCCTTTTACTCGAGTCTAAATTCTAATGCCTACTAGATGTAAGATTCGGGACAGGAATCTTGAGGGGGTTGCTTTTTCCACTAGTAAAATTTGGATACTAATATATGCTGCAGAACATCACAAGAGTCTCAAAAAAAAAAAAAAGGTGAACATAACAAGTTCTTCCAACACCATTTACAATTCAACAAATAGTCATTCATTTATTCATTTAATTCCATACATATCTATCACTGGCAGGTACTGTCCTAGATTGTAGGAATATAGTAGCAGAAAAAACAAAATCTTAGCACTCTGAGCTTTAAGGACAGCTACTAAACATCTTCACAAAACAAATAAGCATAAATTATAATGGGTGGTGTGTAAGAAAATTGTATCCTGTCTTCTAATGACATATAAAAGGGGGATCTGTTCAAATATGGGAAGATCAGGAAAGGGACATTGGAGCTGACACCTTAAAATTAGCACTAATGGATGTGGTGGGGAAAGTCCTATGCTGGCATTCAGTTATCTCTCATTAAATATTTATTAAATATTTATCTACTGCCCGCTGTGTGCCAGCACCTTGCTCTGCTACAGTCAAGATGTCAGACATTTTGAAAAATAAAAAAGTTAATACATGCTGCTTCAAGCCTTTTAGGAAGGACTACTTACCCAGATGACCTACCAGCAAGCCCACAGTTTAAAATCCCATGGGAGGAGCCTGGTAGGCTGCAGTCTATGGGGTCGCTGAGAGTCAGACACGACTGAGCGGCTTCACTTTCACGCATTGGAGAAGGAAATGGCAACCCACTCGTGTTCTTGCCTGGAGGATCCGAGATGGGGGAGCCTGGTGGGCTGCCGTCTATGGGGTCGCAGAGAGTCGGACACGACTGAAGCGACTTAGCAGCAGCAGCAGCAGCTGGAGTTAAGGATGGAGGAAGAAGAGGATGTGGTCTTGCTCGAACTGAATCATTATAGCCCTGTTTCCCAGTTTCTGAAGCATGCTGAGGACTGTTTCTGCAGGACCCTCCAGTTGCACCACTGGTGCAGTGTCCCACGCGGTACCCGTGGCACTGTGACAGTGTCTCACATAGGTGCCCGGCGGTGGGGTGGGGAGGATGCGGGCGGGGGTGAAGCACGGTGACGAAAAAGACACACAAGAACCCTGCCGCCATTAATTGTGGGGGCCACGTACAAGCTGGGGACAAAGGAATAAGCATAAAAACGTGGCGGAGGGTATGTGGAAACTAAAACAGGTTAATAGGATGGGCGTGGAATCCACTTTAGATGGACTGGTCAAGAAATGTTTACAAGGAGTCACCACTCCAGTTGAGGGCTGAAGGAAAACAGAATGCCAGCCATGTGACAAGGAAATCGGCTCTGAGCTTGTTCTCAGGCAGTGGCTCCCAGTGACGACTACTTTGCACTCAGGGTTCGTTTGGGAACATCTGGAGACAGCTTTGTCACAACTGGGGAACAGAGTGGAACGGGCATTTAATGGAGACTAGAGACCAGGGATGCCATTACTCATCCAACAATGCACAGGACAAACAGCCAAAAGAACTATCTGCTTCCAGAGTCAACAGAGCAGAGACAAGAGAGACATTCCAGGGCCAGGAAGCCGGCGCGTGTGCAGGGGCCAGCCTGAGTACACCGGCCTGGAGGACAAGGAAAGGCTGAGATGACTGCAAGAAATCTGAGACCCTCCGAGCGAGAGACTCTGATTTTCACTTTTAAAACCCTCTCTGTAGTCACGCCCCCTCCCTCCCGCACTGCAGCTGGCGGAAGCCGGGGCGCGACCGGAAGTCCAGGCGGCCTACGCGGCGGGCTCGCCCTATGAGGACGGTCGTGGGGCGGGCCGAAGAGGCTGGCGGGACAAGTCTCGCGAGAAGGGCGGCGGCGGCGGCAGAGGCGGACAGAACCCGGCAGAGCGGCCCGGCGGGCGGCGCGCGAGTGGGCGCATGGAGGGCGCTGGCGAGGAGCGGGCGCCGCTGCTGGGCGCGCGGCGGACGGCGTTCGCGGGCCGGCGCGCAGCGTGCGCGGCCGTGCTGTTGACGGAGCTGCTGGAGCGCGCCGCCTTCTACGGCGTCACGGCCAACCTGGTGCTGTTCCTCAACGGCACGGCGTTCGGCTGGGAGGGCGCGGAGGCCAGCCAGGCGCTGCTGCTCTTTATGGGCCTCACCTACTTGGTGTCGCCGTTCGGGGGCTGGCTCGCCGATGCGCGGCTTGGCCGGGCGCGCGCCATCCTACTCAGCCTGGCGCTCTACTTGCTCGGCATGCTGGCCTTCCCGCTGCTGGCCGCGCCCGCGACACGCTCGGCGCTCTGCGGGGCCCCCGGCCCTACGAACGTCCGCAATTGCTCGGCGCCGCCGTGCACCGACGCACCCGCTCGCTACTGCGCGCCCGCAGTGCTTTCCGCGCTCGTGCTAGTGGGCCTGGGCGTGGGCGCGGTCAAGGCCAACATCACGCCCTTTGGCGCAGACCAGGTGAGGGGTCCGCAGGTGCGAGGCGAGGGGGCGGGATTGGCCGCGGACCCGGTAACCCAGGTTACCACCCGGGCTGCCTGAGGTGGGCGCCAGCGAGCGGAGCTGCAAACTCGGGGTACCTCCTTCCAACCGAGGGGCCTTTGGAGTTTAGTCCCGGGGGCGGGGACAGAGGCGTTTCTGTACTGGGCATCCGCAAGTGCAAATTGGGGCCAGAAGAGAGGGCTGCTCTGGTTGTCATAGCAGCTGCCGTAGCTGTAGTGTTGCAGCACGGAACACTTAAGTACACGTATTGTGTACAACACCTACAACACGTACACGTATTGTACGCCTTGAACTTACAGAAGGTTGTCGACAAGTATGTCTCAAACAGAAAAGAAATGGGAACAGAGGTGGCAGGTAGGGGCTTCGTGATGTGACGCTTTGTAAAGAGTTTGAGGTCTGTTTTGAATACAGTAGGAATCCTTTTATGGGGTTGAGCCGAGGGTAATGTGATCTGATTTAGTTTCAAAAATATTCAGTCTCTGTAGGGCAGGGGCCTGGCAGCTGTGGCCTGCCAGCCAAATCTGGTCTACTTCCTGTTTTTGGAGAGCCCGCAACTTTCTTAAGAATGATTCTTAGGTGCTTTTTTTTTTTTTGTCTTTGAAAAAAAGAAAGTTTGTGTGTGTGTGTGACAAATGAAACTGACGGGAAACTCAAATTTTAGCCTCCATAAATAAAGTTTTATTAGACCACAAACCTGCACCTACCTGGTCACCTATCAGCCATGCTGGGACTACTTTCACAATAGGATAGCAGAATCAAGTAGTTGTGACAGACTGAATGTTACTTAAAATGTAAGCTGTTTACACCCTGCCCCCTCACAGAAAAAGTTTGCAGTCTGGTATAGATAGCATGTTGAAAAGCAGAGACATTACTTTGCCAACAAAGGTCCATCTAGTCAAGGCTTTGGTTTTTCCAGTGGTCATGTATGGATGTGAGAGTTGGACTGTGAAGAAAGCTGAGCGCCGAAGAATTGATGCTTTTGAACTGTGGTGTTGGAGAAGACTCTTGCGAGTCCCTTGGACTGCAAGGAGATCCAACCAGTCCATTCTGAAGGAGATCAGCCCAGGGTGTTCTTTGGAAGGAATGACGCTAAAGCTGAAGCTCCAGTACTTTGGCCACCTCATGCGAAGAGTTGACTCATTGGAAAAGACTCTGATGCTGGGAGGGATTGGGGGCAGGAGGAGAAGGGGACGACAGAGGATGAGATGGCTGGATGGCATCACTGACTCGATGCATGTGAGTCTGAGTGAACTCCAGGAGTTGGTGATGGGCAGGGAGGCTTGGTGTGCTGCAATTCATGGGGTCGCAAAGAGTCGGACACGACTGAGCGACTGAACTGAACTAGTAGAGCCTCAGTTGTATGGAAAGTGCTGACACGAGGCAGATCAGGTAGGAGTCTGTTGCACTGGCCAGGTGAGAAATCAGAGATTTGTAGTAGAACAGGGGCAATGGACAAGGGATGAAGTGATGGATTTAGGATGTTACGAAGGTGATGGTTGTTGGTTAGTGGCTAAGTCGTGTGTGATTCTTGCGACCCCACCATGGGCTGTAGCCCGCCTGGCTTCGTCTGTCCATGGGATTCTCCAGACAAGAATACTGGGGCGGGTAGCCATTCCCTTCCCCAGGAAATCTTCCCAGCCCAGGGATCGAACCCAGGTCTCCTGCCTTGCATGCAGAGAGGGCGCCAGAATTGCTGGCTCATCTTACGCAACAGAGAAGGCAACTCCTAGGTTTCTGGGCCAAGTAGCCATGTGATTGCCAGCATTTACAGAGAGCCTGCTGTGCATCAGGCCCTGTGCTGAGTACTTTGCCAGTTCATAGGACGCCTCTGCTGTTACTGTGCCCATTTTGCAGATGAAGAAATGAAGACTCGAGAGGTTAAATCATTTGCCCAAAGTTACAGAGCTAGTACGTGACTGAGCCAGGATGCAAGAATGTGCATCCTTTGAATCTGAACATTAATCACACCTGTGAAAGGCTATTATGGTAAGGCGATTCCTTATAATGATGCTGGAGGTAATAGTTGCCTAATGTCCTGAGTTCTTAACCTCCTTCCTCTGCACCGTGGAATGTGCTTTACATACCTGAACTCATTTGAATCTCTTATGAATCTAGACCTATTTTTAAAATGAGGAAATGGAGGTGCAAAAAGATATATTTCTTTTGTTTTGTAGGCAGTGAGTGGCACACCATGGTTTATGTGCAGGTTTGATTTCTTAATGTATACTTTAGCTGAGATGGGCATTCTTTGATGGTTCTGCCAACTTTCAAGGCCCAGGACTGGGAGTTCTTCATCTTGTGTTTTTGGGTTTTTTTTTTTTTTTTTTCTTTTATTTATTTAGTATTTTTTTGGCTATGTTGAGTCTTCATTGCAGTGCTCATGCGTTTTCTGGTTGCAGGGATTGGGGGCTATACTCTTCGTTGTCCACAGGCTTCTCATTGTGGTGCCTTCTCTTATCGCGGAGCACACGCTCTAGGGCGCGCTAGTAGTTGTGGTGCTCAGGCTTCTGTAGTTGCATTAGCAGGCAGATCGATAACCTCTGGACCACCAGGGCAGTCGCTCCATCTCTAAAGAGCAGGCCACAGGACTACAGTGCGTGCTGAGTGTGTAGGTTATGCCCCACTGTACTGAGTGCTCTTCCTACACTATCTTATATAAAACCCCGCAACAATTTATATCCCATAATTATCCTTGTTTTACAATAAACAGAGGCTTAGCAGGTTTGACCAGCCCTGGTCCACTGCAAGTGAATGGGGAAGCTGGATTTGAACCCAGAAAGTCTGACTTAAAAATGACTGCTCTCCAGTAGATAATAGATAAGCAATCAATACTCCTTAAAAGAATGAGTGGTCCCATAGAAGTTCTCTAGAAGGCATGACAGAATTTGGACTCTTTTGATGTGTAATTAAACGTGGACATTAAAAAGAAATGTGCTGTTCTGCAAGAGAATTGACCCAATCTCTTCTAACCTGACACTGTCATGCAGAACAGATTCAGGGCTATTGCAGATTTGACCACCATACACAGCAGATGCTTTGCGATTGTAGCCCACCTTCTTTAAAAGTCATTTATCAGGATGACTGGGATAACTTGATTACAGACCACATAGTAGATAAAGTTGCATTGATGTTAATTTTCTTAGATGATGGTTTGTGGTCTTGTAGAAGACAGCTTTATTTTTAGGAGATTCATGATGAAATCTTTGGGGTGAAATATGCTGCAACTTAATAGTTCAGCCAAAAGAGTATTTTGTATATGTACAGAAAAAGAACTAAGGAAGTGTATGGTTTACTGTTCTTCCAACTTTTCTGTATGTTTAAAAATTTTTTAAACTTAAGAATCTGCCTGCCAAGCAGGAGACCCAGGTTTGAACCCTGGGTTGGAAAGATTCCCTGGAGAAGGAAATAGCACCCCACTCCAGTATTCTTTCTGAGAAATCCCGTGGACAGAGGAACCTGGTGGGCTACAGTCCATTAGTTCGCAAGATACAACTTTGCGGCTTAACAGCGGCAGCAGCAAGGAGATGGCCATCAACTGATGGATGGACATATGCGGGATAGGCTTCAACAGTAAAGAGAGATGAAGTACTTGCTTCAGTGTGGATGAACCTTGAAACCATCATGCTGTTGAAAGATGCAAGGCACCAAACACCACATATCATAGGATTCTATTTATATAAAATGTCCAGAATAGACAGATCCATAAAGACTTCAGAGATGAGTGGTTGCCGGGCGTCAGGAAATGGGGGAGGGGAAGCCGCTGTGACCAGAACCAGGTTTCTTGCTGGTGTGATGAGAAGGTGGACTCGGAAAGCTGTGGTGGTTGGACATCTGTGAAGACTGAAAAACACTGAGTGGTACATTTCAAAAGGGTGAATTTTATAGTGAGAATTGTATCTCGGTGGAAACGAAAATGTTGGTACCCTTCAGCTGGAGTGCTTGCTCTGTGCCAGGCGCCGGCTGGTTGAAGGGGATTTCAGAAGTCTCCCCTCCCTCCCCCGCAGGTGCAGGGAGGTATGGCCAGGAGCCTGCCCTCTGGGCATGAGGCCTGTAATCTGTTCTTCAAGAGGAGCTAGTTTGGCATCTCCTGGCCTGTCTGAGTTTGAAGAAATCTATTTGTATTTTTAAGGATTTTTTTTTTTTTTTTTTTTAAATCTTGGCCGTGCCCTGCAGCTTGCTAGATCTCACTTCTCTTACCAGAGATTGAACCTGGGCCACTGAACACTGCTGAATCCTCACCACTAGACCACCAGGGAGCTCCCAGGAGCTTTTTTGTTTGATTGAAATATGATTGATTTACAGTGTTGTGTTTCAGGTATACAGCAAAGTGATTTGGTTATACATTTATGCATATCCTTTTTCTGTTTCTTTTCCACTATAGTCTATTACAAGGGATCGAACATAGTTCCCTGTGCTATACAGTAGGACCTTGTTTATCTGTCTTATATATAGTAGTGAGTATCTGTTAATCCCAAGTTCCTAATTTATGCCACCCCCAACTTTTGCCTGTGGTAGCCGTAAGATTGTTTCCTATATGTCTGTGAGTCTGTTTCTGTTTTATAAATAAATTCATTTATCCACATATAAGTGATATCACATAGCATTTGTCTTTCTCTGCCTGACTGACTTCACTTAGTGTGATAATCTCCAGGTCCGTCCATGTAGCTGCACGTGGCATTATTTCATTCTTTTCAGTGGCTGAGTGATGTGCAGAAGGTACCTTTTAGGCTTCTCTATCACTTACGCCTTTGTGACACAGGGCTTCTGGGAAGCAGTCTGAGGGAGAGATGAATGGGGTCAGGCTATGCAGCTCTGAGGAGGCGGCCTTGGCTGGCTTCGGAATTAAGACTTACACCACAGAGTCCAGGGGCGATGCTGATCTGAATTCTGTCAGCCCCACCTTTCCCCCAGTGCTTAACCTTTCTCAGAGGTCACAATTGTTCTTAAAGGATGGATCCTGTATTTGAAATAGCAGACTGAAAGAACTTATTTTACAACAAGAGCAAAGCTACATTTCACCTAGAGGAAAGAAAAGTTGCGCTCGTGTGTGTTTAAAGGAATTTTTCCAAATCAGCCTTCTGTTTGACTCACTGCACAGGATCCTGTTCTTGCAGCTGCTCTTTGAGTTGCAGCAGTGGTGTAGTGGTGTCTTTTGACCAGTCACATGATGGTCTTGTTTGCCCTTGATCTGGTGAGGCGGGAGGCGGGGGTACAGATGGTGATGTAATGTGACCGACATGAATTGAGGGTGTCAGTCCAGGGCACGGAGGCATGTGATCTGCAGTTTACAAGGGCAGCTTCCCATTTGTTCTAGAAAATTACCGGTTATGTGGTTATCTAGGGCTTTAGTAATAGGCTTAGGTTTTTAAAGTAATTTGGGTGCATTACACTTGGATGTTCAAATAAGTTGATTGCCAAGTTCACTGGGATGTGCACAGCGCCTCTATAGACAGTGGGAAGGGCCCTGATATAGTTCAGTTAATGCATAAGTTGTGTTAATTTTCCATATTCTGTTTACTGGCCCTCTTCCCTTTTAAGTTTGTCCCCCACCCTAATTACTTGTTTTCTTATCTTTAGTTACATTTTCTCTGTAGCCATTGGCCTGCTTACAATTTTTTCTTGCCCCTGGTTTGTTCCCAGGAGATCACGAATATTTGAGTCCATTTTAGTGACATTTGAATGCATTATGGGGACCTCCTTGGTACTCCAGTGGTTAGGACTTGCCTTTACTGCAGGGGCATGGGTTCAACCCCTGGTTGGGGAAATAAGTTCCAGAAGTCACATGGCACAGCCTAAATAAACAAATGCGTTGTGTCCTCAGAGGGAGCTCTCTTTATTAGAAACATAAGACATCCTCCATACAAATCATTTATTCACTCATTAGTCTTGCCATCATTTGTTCTTGGATCTCTGTTCATTTCTGACGTGGAAGGGAGTCAAGTTTAAGCTCATTCTGATGACGTGAGGTTTGTTTAAAAACTCAGATTTTCAGTTTTAGACAGTGATTACCAGATAATTCACACATATTAACTTGTTACCATGTTGTTGCTGTTTAGTCATTAAGTTGTATCTGACTCTTTTGTGACCCCATAGCATATTTAATCATGTTGGATTAAAATTTTTTGGAGGGGCACATGATTCTGATTTTGTATTTACACCTGTACTTTGATCTTAAAAAATAGAAGTTAAAATGTCATATCACATAATATGGCTGCTAAAAAGATGGTTTTTGTGCATCATAACTGGTTGTTTAGGCCCCCAGTGAGAACCTCCTTTCTTACTTAGAAGAGATTACTCTGTGGATCAGAATTCAGATCTGTTACTGGACCAGGAATTGTCCAACCTTTTCATAACCTGTAATGTAAGGACAAGAGAACAGAGGTTCCCGAGACAGTAACACCTGGCAGTCTTTGTACACAATCCAGCATCAGCCTTTAAACCAGGAGGTTTGTTTAAACATTTTATGAGATGGAACTGGCTAGAAATGACTGGCTCAAGCACATTCTCGGGAAGTCACGTAGATGTGAAAAGCTGTCTTCAGGGAGGGATGTTACAGGGTTCCCATGCAGAATGTCTTGTCCGCACCAGGACAGGCCCCCACTGGGTAGGTCTTGAGGAAAGTGCTTGTGTAACCTGGTACTTCTGTTTGTCTGCGTTCAGGAAGTCAGTGATTTTTGAACCTTTAAGGAATCCTGTTCTTATCAGAACTTCTCTTGATTTCCCGAGAGGCTTCCTGGTCTGAAAACAGCACGTGGTTTTAGTTGCACTAATTTTCCTCTGGTTCCAGATGTATCAAGGCTTGGAGCTATATGGCTTTGAGTAGAAGTTCTCTGGAAAGTTGTTTAAAATGCAGATTCCTGGGCCCCAACCCCAGAGATGATGAGTGGCTGGTCCTGGATAATAATAGGTCTTGTGAATCTGTATTTTTAAGGAGCATTCCTGGCATTCCCAAAGCACGTGGTCCCTGGGAGCTACTTTGAGAAATGCTGTAGAATTTAAGTATATTTAAGAAATCTGTAATAATTGAAAGTATAAAACACATTTTTTGTCAAGGGACCCTTGAGCTTACCTGTAACACCATTTGATTGTGGTGCTGTTTTTCCCTTTTTTTTTTTTGGCCGTGGCTTGTGGGATCTTAGTTCCCCAAAGAGGAATTGAACCTGGGGCCCAGAAGTGAAAGCAGGTCCTAACCACTGGTCTGCCAGGGAATTCCCGTGTGCTGCATTTCTTAAAGACTATGATGACAATAGTAATTGATAGAAAGCTGTATCAATTTATCATACTATTTTATATATATGTATAAAGTGAGTTTCCCATGTAACGCTAATGGTAAAGAATCTTCTGCCAGTGCAGGAGATGCAAGAGACCTGGGTTCGATTCCTGGGTTGGGAAGATCCCCTGGGGGAGGAAATGGCAATCCACTCCAGTATTGTCTGGAGAATCCCATGGACAAGAGAGCCTGGCAGGCAACAGTTGATGGGGTCACAAAGAATGACACGACTGAGCACACACACACGTAGACACACACACACACACACGTACATACACACACACACACACACACACACAACAATGTATATAAAAACATAATATATGTTTTTCATCCTTGAAGGTGATCACACGGGTTTAAGTCTTTTTCTTCCCTGCTATTTTAGGTTAAAGATCGGGGTCCAGAAGCCACGCGAAGATTTTTTAATTGGTTTTATTGGAGCATTAATCTGGGAGCGATCGTCTCGCTGGGGGGCATTGCCTACATCCAGCAGAACGTGAGCTTTGTCACCGGCTACGCCATCCCCGCTGTCTGCATCGGTGTCGCTTTCGTGGTCTTCCTGTGCGGCCAGACCTTCTTCATCACCAAGCCGCCCGACGGCAGCGCCTTCACCGACATGTTCAGGATACTGGTGTATTCCTGCCGCCCCCAGAAGCGCATCAGGGAGCCCAGTCCTAGCGGGTGAGCGGCTTTATTCTCATCACAGACGGTTCCACGTGACTTACTAGCCACTCTAAAGTAAAGTGCTCGCTTCTGTCTATCCTGTGCTAACCGTGGAGGGCCATGGGGCTGGAGTTGAAATGTCCCGCAGCGGTGCCGGGAGTGTGAGGTGTCCCGTCTCCATCTTAAAAACGAGCCAGCGGCCTCCCTCCTTCCCCGGCTCCCGCTTTTTCATTTCTGACCTGCACTTTGACCCTCCTCTTACTGCTGACGTAGACGGAGGCCCATGCCTGCTTAGTTGTGTAAAGAGGATAAAGACAGAGGCTTGCCGAGGGCACCGAAGAGAGTGTTAAACTTGATACGTTTCTCTTTGTTTTAGAAGGCCTGGACAGTCCTTTGGCTCAGGAACCGAGCAGTTGCTTAGTTTGTAGGTGTAGATGCATGTTGTGCTCCATAAGCAGTGAGCCGCTGCCTCCCGCTTCAGGGCCAGCAGCTGAGCAGGTCAGCGCGGGCCATCATCCAGTGGTTACGTCAGCCGCTCTCTGAGGACAGGATAGCAGAATTAAGATGCTGGTAGGGTAAGGCCGTCGTCCCGTTAACACGGGACTTCCCAGGTGGAGCACTGTCTGCCCACGACCTGAGGTTTTAAAGCCAAAAGTCCCGGGTCCCAGGGAATCCTGGGCAAGCTCTGGCGGAAGTTCGGTCACCCTAGTTGCAGAGTAGTGAAGAAAAGTCCAGAACTTAGCTCACAAAAAGCCCTCAGAAATTTTTGGTGTTACTTTTGACGTGTAAATTAACGTGTATTAAAAGACTTGCCTTTTAACTGTACTATTCTGGGAATTATGACAGATTTATTCTGTCAGGTAACTACAGTCAGAACGTAGAATGTGTCCATCACCCCCAGAAAAGTCCTTAGGACCATTTGGAGCTGAGCCTCTCAGGGATCTTGATCAAGATGGGCATTGAGATGGGTGCTCAGTCTCTGAGTCAGAGAGGGACTGCTCAGCCCTGGGGAGCCTCCTGCCCCTCCACTAGGTGGGCCCCTGTTGCAAGAATGTTCTGCAGACTGACCCGCGTCTGTCTGCCTCCTCGTGGCTTGTCTGCCTGTATCCTGTTTATGTCCTTGGGGCCATCACAGATGTCTCATATTCCTCCCACGTGGTGGATCTGAAGCTGTACCAAAACAGCTCCCACAGCCCTGCCCCTTCGCTCCAGGCTCAACGCCTGTGGTTGCTTTAGCTGTCCCCGGGTGGGCCTCCACAGACTCATTCAGGGTTGCGTTCAGACTCAATTCAGAGCAGCTGATGGTGAGACCACACTGAAGAATTTTTAACAATTGAAGCCCTGCTGCCTCTGCAGCCGGCAGTAGTGCTTTCCTGGGGCCTTATTTTAATTCAGCAAAAGCATGGTTTCAGATCCCAGATGTTTGGCCTATAGATTAAATACCCACTAGCAAAATGTATCATTAAAGTTTCAGAGTGTCTTTCTGGGTGATAACCTGGTACACCTGTGCAAGAAGACACTGTTGCTTTGTGGACATGTGGGTTTTGATGCACAAATGGCGTGGTAAAGACTACTGGGACTTGGGAATCTGTTTTCCCTTTATGTTGGTTTTTGATGTCTTCCTTGGCACAATTCAAAGAGGACCAGCTTGTAGAGAAGATGAAGGTCTGGCAAATTCTCTTGACTGTACTCTCCTTACGCACAAGTTGGGGCTGTCTGATCTTGGGCAGGTCAATGACCTTGCAGAGCCGCCTTCTCCTTGTGCAGTTGGAGAGGTCCCCTCTCATAGGATCATTGTGAGGCCTTGTAAGCTGATAAGAGGCCAGTCAGTGGTAACTAATTGATGAAGATGCTTTTGCAGAATGTCTCTCTAGAAGCGAAGGAAGCACAGCATCACCCAGCATTCCCTTATTTATGGGGCTGATTTCATCTGGCCCAATTCCAGTTTCTTTCTGCTCTAAGTGGTCTCTGTTTTGTTTTTTTTTGAGGGGGGGGTCTCTGTTTTGAAGATGTTTTAATGCTGTTTTAGACATGAAATCCATGCCTGTCAGTTCAGTTCATTGGTGAGTGGAAACAGTGCCACACCTTTGTGAGAGACTTAGCCTCTGTTAGTTGAGGATCTGAGAGCTGACAGCCCCACCTCCCGCCCCTCCTCCCGGGAGAGGGTGCACAGCTGCACACACAGCCTCGGCCGGGGGTCTCGGAGTACTTGTCTGTGTGCCTTGCCGTTGGTGACTTGTGGCTCCATGTTGGACCCTTGTATGTTACAGAATAATAACATTAACAATGTGTGTGCCCTGGGCAAAGTTTTAGATGTGTAGTGACTTAAAATAGTTTTTAAAATACTTTAATGATATGAAAACATAAGCATTATAGCCAGCAACCTGTGTGCATGACTCTGTGTGAAGTGAATTTGCTGTTTGACATTTGAATGTATTTAGAGAAGCAGCGGCAGTATGATGTAGTAATCACTGATAGAATCTATATTAGGTTTATAGGGACTTTACGCCTTTGGCCAAAAAAAAGGAGAAGCTATGAATTTTTTCAAATAAAAGTATGAATAATAATATGTTTGGAATTTAGTGTTTTCACATTAAGTGTATTTTTCTAAGTATTTTTCCGCACCAGACTCAGCTCCATAAGGACAAGAGATGTATCTTTTTTTATTTATGTGTGTTTCCTCAGCACTCAGAAACAGAATGAGGCATATAGTAGGTGCTCAATAAATGTCTGTTGCATTTACTTTTTCTGTCCAAAACTTGGTTTAAATTTTATAGTTTTCAATTTTTCCCTGCTCAGAAAGTTCAGATTTAAAATGTCAGTGTTAAAAGACAAAAATTATTCACAGTAGTTGGAGACTCAGTCAAATGGGTTGGGAGTTTATAAAGTAGAAAGCTGACAGCTCCCATTTATATCCAAGTCCCAGAATTGCAAGCATTCTTAATGGTAATTTATTTCTGGTTTTAGAGAAGGGTGTGCAATTAAAACTTTCTTTTTTTTTCCCTATTTTACCACAAAGGGCCTTAGAGCATGTATCTCTGTTAAGAGTGTTTTGGGTTGGGTACCTCTGAGACCTGGGGCCTGTGCATGTTATAAATAGTGTAGTAAGGCAGGCCAGGGTGAGCGAGTGGGCAGGGCTGCCAGCACCGGAGCCAGGACCAGAAGGCCTCCTGGTACCAGAGCCAGCCGAGAGCTCTGGACTGTGACCGATGGGCCGGAGCATGGAAGGGAGGCCTGAGGGAGGAAGCAGAGGGACAGGTGGCTGTACAGTGATTAGGACCTCAGGTTCTACAGCCAGGACCGTCTTGGGGTCAGATCCCGGCCCCGTTCCCTGGGTGTGTTGCCCTGGGCACATTTCTTACCCTCTCTGTGCCCTGACTTCCTCCTCCTTGCGGCGGGGGGAGGGGGATGCTAGTATGAGTGTCCTGGTGCCTGATAGAGTGGTGATCAGGGCTCACCAGTGGGCACTCTTGTCATCTTCCCCCAGGTGACACCGTCAGGTTATCACCAGGAGCATCACCCGCTCCCCGCCTCGGCTTTTCCTTAAGAGAAGAGCTGGTGTCTTCTCTGCCGTAACAGAGCCCTCCCTCCCAGTCACACCGGTGTGACTGCAATACAGTAAACCAGCTCAGTTTTGTAAGAGTTTAGTGTTGGTCATCGAGTCTTGACATTTGATAAACAGCCTAATTTAAGGTCCAAACAATCGGGACAGTCATCTTTTCAAATGCTCACCCGGTGATGTAGCTGATGTAGGTGTCACCAGCTTCAGATGAAGCTGCATGCTTCCTCCACACCACAGGACCAGTGGCCAGTGTGACAAAGCTGGGGATGAGGTCGGCCACCTTCCAGACAGCGCTGGGTGATCCCACCGTGATGGCGGCCAGCGTTGCACTCTGGCTGGGAAGCGCTTCCATCTGCTGATTACGGACGTCTCCCTGTTTTGAGGAGTAATCTGGGTAGCCACATTGGGTGGGCGACAATTAGTAGGTAACGGAAGGGGGTTTGAGCAGATTCAGTGCAGCAAGCTCATTTCCTATCCCCAAACCTAATTTGTTACCAAATAACTGATTTCTGGGGGTGGAAGAAAACTAATTCCTTCATTTTATTTCCCAAAGTGAAGGCATTGGAGTCTTTCAGCAATCTTCTAAACACAGTCTGTTTGATTCATGTAAGATGTCTCGAGGAGGGCCATTCCCAGAAGATAAAGTGGAAGATGTGAAAGCTCTTGTCAAGATTGTCCCCGTTTTCTTGGCTTTGATACCTTACTGGACAGTGTATTTTCAAGTGAGTTTTATATTCAGGTCTCATTTCCTCTCTTCCCCCGACTGAACACTGCCCTGGCACTCAAGTGCCTGGGTTCCCTGCTTTCTTTGCCATAAGTCTCCAGGATCTTGGAATCTTGATGTTAGTTATGGACTCATTTTTGTGGACTAAAATGTTTTGAAAACCTTTTTTAAAACGAAGCTAAGAATGGGCATACCTCTTGTTTTTCCACGCCCCACCTTTTAATTTCTCACTGGGGTAGTCGTTACTTCTTTTTCAAAGTTCACCTCCAGACGACTTTTATGGTGGCCAAGAGATTGACCTGCCCGTTTGCCAACCTAACCTTTGCGAGTCTCATCACAGAGTAGTCTGGGGGCGGGGCAGCTCACTGCAGGCCTGTGACAGCCATGCACGTGTAATGACACTGCTTTTTACACCCAGATGCAGACGACGTATGTTTTACAGAGTCTTCATTTGAAGATTCCAGAAATTTCCAGTATTACAACCAATCCTCATACGGTGAGAACAATTGAAATGATGTGAAAATTGTCATTGGGGGTTTACGTGACAGAATTTCTTCTGCCAATCACAGATACTTTGTAAATGATATAGGTAGCTTGAACTAAACATGTTTCTATTGAAATGGAATTTTTACTCACTTCTGAAACTGTCTTTCCATTGGTTATGTCCTTTACTAGATTAAACTGACTTTGTGGTGGTTATTTAGTCATTAAATCTTGTCCGACTCTTGCGACCCCATGGACTGTAGCTTGCCAGGCTCTTTCCAGGCAAGAATACGGGAGTGGGTTGCAGTTTCCTTCTCCAGGGGATCATCTAGATCCAGGGATTGAACCTGCGTTTCCTGCTTGGCAGGCAGATTCTTTACCACTGAGCCACCTGGGAAGCCCGAACTAAGTTGCTACTGTCAGTTAAACATGAATATTTAACCTGTTTCTTCTTCCCCCAGAAAGCACAGAAAACCCAAATCACATCCCTTTAGAAATGAAAGCCTTTCCTCAGATCCAATGTCTTGAGACTGACTATTTTCCTAGGAGGTCATACTTATACAAATGAGCTATTTTTGAAATAAGCTTTTCTCATTTAGACGTTAGTTGTCAAGTAAGCAGCTGCTGACACTGCAGAAAAATAAGCCGTGTCTTCTGCATCTCCAAATTCTAGTTTCCGGCAGCCTGGCTGACCATGTTCGATGCTGTGCTCATCCTCCTGTTAATTCCCCTGAAAGATAAACTAGTTGATCCCATCTTGAAACGAAACGGCCTGCTCCCATCATCCTTGAAAAGGATCGCCGTGGGGATGTTCTTCGTGATGTGCTCAGCCTTCGCCGCAGGTGAGAAGCCAGCTCCGTTTCTGCTCCTACCTGCTTCCCGTTGTGGGTGATTCGGAATATG
This sequence comes from Oryx dammah, assembly GCF_014754425.2. Taxonomy (NCBI): domain Eukaryota; kingdom Metazoa; phylum Chordata; class Mammalia; order Artiodactyla; family Bovidae; genus Oryx; species Oryx dammah. The sequence goes on from NW_024070196.1 coordinate 47,729,948, forward strand.
GTAGTCACTCATGTGTTCTTTAGGAAGCGTGTACATATAAGGATTATTTTATTAAACTGGAGTAGTATATGAAGTTTAAGATTTTTTCTCTAAGGATTTGCTCTTTTACGTTTTTTAAAATATGTATTTTATTTATTTGGCTGTGGAAGCTTTTTGGTTGTGGTGAGTGAACTCTTAGTTCCAGCATGGGTTTCTAGTTACCTGCTGCTGCTGCTAAGTCACTTCAGTCGTTTCCGACTCTGTGTGACCCCATAGACGGCAGCCCACCAGGCTCCCCTGTCCCTGGGATTCTCCAGGCAAGGACACTGGAGTGGGTTGCCATTTCCTTCTCCAATGCATGAAAGTGAAAAGTGAAAGGGAAGTCGCTCAGTCGTGTCCAACTCTCAGCGACCCCATGGACCACAGCCTACCAGGCTCCTCTGTCCATGGGATTTTCCAGGCAAGAGTACTGGAGTGGGGTGCCATCACCTTCTCCACTAGTTACCTGACTAGGGATCAGACCCAGGCCTCCTGTATTGGGAACCTGGAGTCTTAGCCACCTGACCACCAACGAGTCCTTATTTTTTTTTCCCTGAAGAATTGTAACCAGTGAAATGCTCTGGAAGATGACTTTTGGGTTGAGTCAAGGGAGACTTATTGTCTCTTACTGATTTCGATTTTAGATCACTTGTAATTGCTAGATAGAGGAAATTTTATAAATTAAAGATGTTAAATAATCCTCAGACCTGTGATTCTTAACGTCAGGTCCATTAATCAGTGTCATATGCCCTGAACCCTTTGCACTTTTATGTAAAATTTCATGTGCGTTTTTCTGGAGAGAAAATTTTGTCATTTTTTAAAAGTCAAATCCAGGTTTGGAACCAGCCTCCATCCCCCAGAAAAAAAAGAAGGCTGTTAAGAACTAATGCTCAGGTATTCTAACATCTATTGGGGGCTCGGTTCTGAGTTCATAACTCTTAGATTCTGAAGTATAAGCTGAATTATCTTGTGCCGATAAGGCTGAAGTGTTTCTGACTTTCTTACCTTGCTTTGGCACTCTTCCTTCATTAATATTTGAAAATTATTGAACCGTAAAATAGCTTAGTTATATAACAAGACAAGAAAAGCTGATATTCCTGAATCACCTATATATCATCTCCGTTATGAGGAATTTAATGTTAAGCACTGCTGAGATGGAATTTAATATTCTCTGACAAGGCTTCACCGCAGCCTCCATCGGCTGTCGCCCAGGTGAACATATTGATACAGTACTTAACAGATTTACGGAAATGAGTCTAGGCTTAAGAAATCTATATTCTAGGCACTGGGACATCATAGGGGACAATTACATTTCTTTCTTAATGAAATAGGTGATTAAAGGGAGGTCGTCTCTGGATGAAGTTCCTGCCGTGTGCTGGCCATGTGACCCATTTCCCTTCCAGTTCTGTGCACGTGGGCAAATAAGCCTGAGCAAACAGGAGCTGGGTCACAGCAGGGCTCTGGTGGCAGGTTTCCTGACGTGGAATCGGCGATGGGCGAGGCGCCCTGGAGCAGAGCAGTTGTGCTGGCAGGGCGAGGGCGGAGTTCCTGAGCACTTGCCGAGAGCCCAACTTCAGCCTCAGCACCTCTTCTCTTCCTGGATGGGAGAGCGCCCCCTCTACCCCAGCCAGGCAGTCGCACCCCACGGATAGCTATCCTTGTCAGCTGCCTGTGGGAAAGGAGAGATTGCTGGTTTCCCAGGCGTCATCTAGCAGACTCTGGGTTTGGTTCCTTTAATACACCGTCTTCTCTTTCAGTTTCGTTTATGGCTGAATAGCTTCTTCGGGCCTGAGAACCCTGGGGTTATCCCTCCGGGTGGTTTCTGTGCCTGTTTCTGTAGGAAGTGACAGCGGACGGGAGCCTGTTGAGCGGGTCCAGTTGGGCAGGCAGCGCTGCCGTTTCTTTCTTCCTCTTCTTCCTCTTTCTGTCTTTCTGATCTTCAGTTGTGGCATGTGGGATCTAGCTCCCCAACCAGGGGTCGAACCTGGGCCCCTGTGTTGGGAGCCCCGAGTCCCAGCCACTGGACCACGTGTCACCCCAGTGCTGCCTTCTAAAAGCACAGGCAGCGTCAGCAGCTCCCTTCCTGCTCAGCAGGACCGGGCTGCCATCAGGCGGCCGCGGGCAGCTGTGGGGAGGCAGGTGCTCTGCACCGGTGTGACCACGGCTGCTCTGAATGGCAGCATCCAGGTCACCTGCTTAGCCACAGAAAACGCCTCCAGTACTGACGGTCTTAAAGAGGCTTTCTTTGCTGAGTGACCAGATATTAGGAAGGAACTTAACCATCACTGATCCACAGAGTTTAAATGTCTTATAACTTGACTTAGGTACAGTTTACTAAATTTAATGTAAGCAGTGACTGGTGTTTCATGCCGTTTCATTTCCAGCTCTAGTGAATATTATTTAACTGGGACATTAATGAACTTTGAATGGAAACCAGAAATCATAACAGCAGACTAACATTTTAATAGGAAAGAGATGATTTTGCTTTTAACTTGCTACGTTCATCCATAATAAATCAGAATCTTCTGTTTAGTGCCGTCCCTGCTGGAAACAGTTCTTTCTTTAAAGTTTCTCAGGTGAGAATCAGGCACACCCAACGGGTTTTCTTCCATTCTGCTTGAGGAAAAAAGAAGTGTGCTTTTCCCGTCAAAATTGTGTGTGTTCTTAACTTACTAATAGATACTCACTGGAGAAAAGGGAACCTTAGAAACATAAAGAAGAAAATAAAGATCAGGTGTAATTTCCCCAGAGATGCTCACTGCTGTGATGGTGCATGTCTGTCTGACTTTGTTTGTGTACCTGTGTGTACATACACATACACTTTTTGTGTTTCTGCAGAAATGAAATCCTGTTGTGTACAGTGATTTGAGCCTGATTTAAAAACTAAACCTAAGAAACCCTTAACGGTATAAAGAAACACTTGTTAACTGTAGGCAGGTTAAAAAAACCCCACCAAATACAGATGAGCATCACCCCCCATTGCTCTCCTCCTTCCTCGCTCTCTCTGTGTCTGTCTCAACACACACAGAGATTTAAGCACTTATAATTCCACCCAAGGATATCTTCTCCTATCAGTCTGCAAGTGCATTAGAAAAATTATATATGGTATGATGTGTGTGTGTGTGTGTGTGTGTGTGTATTTCCTTTGTCACCCGCTGTTAAAAATCCTTCCATGTCAAACACTCACTGCAGTCCTTTGTTGTTGGTTGTTTAGGATTCTAGTTCTCACTGTTACCATCATGCATCTGTGTGTGCTAAGTCGCTTCAGTCGTGTCTGACTCTCTGCAACCCCATGGACTGTACCCAGGCTCCTCTGTCCTTGAGATTCTCCAGGCAAGAATCCTGGAGTGGGTTGCCATGCCCAGTGAAATTACTTTGCTTCTCGAATCCCCCCAAGGAAGTCCTAGGCTCCCTCCGTTTCTCCCAGACTTTGACGGAATGCCTTCAGCTGCTCACTGTTCGCAGTTCACTCTCACCTCTCAGTTTGAAATAGGTGTTTATGATGATGTTAACTGTCTAAACTTTTTTTCAGGTTTACTGAGTATTTTTGGCAGAAATGAAAGTTGAGTTTTTCTCAGATATCTTCCGTTGGTTTTCAGGAGGATGACATGCCCTCCCCCCTCCACCTTTGGCAGCTCATGTTTTTCTTTATTTAAACCTCTGCTGTTTACCTGTTGAAATAAATAAACCCTGTTTGTTAAAAGGGCTGACGCTGATGGTCTGATTGGAGTCTGCTGCTGTTTTGCTGAGTGACTACGCATCTCTGTCTAACCAACAGCATTCTGGTTTGGTGTCTGGACTGCACAGCTTCATTAAAGGGTTGGTAAATGCCCTGTTTCTGGAGGCGGGGTGTGTTTAACACGATGAGAAATTTCTGTCTGTTCCCAGGAAGTTCCAAGTCTTTACCTAGAAAATTACAAGGGTGCATCACTTCTCTGAAAGGAAAGACGATCATTTTTCCATCTTTTCCTCAGTTTTGTACAGATCTTGTTTTTTGCTGAATCACTTAAGCTTTTTATTTTTTAGTGTCCTTAGAATATAATTTATCGAGTTAGAGAAACTGACAGGAGATAAAAATGGTCATTTAAATAAATCTGTTGCATTTCCTTCCTCTTTTCTAGTTTCACTTTTTTATGTGTTCTCTTTTATTAGATTGCCCAAAACTGTATTTTACGATTTTTCCTTAGATGTATCTCTTGAATTTATCATTTGATTGTTTTTATGTTTTCTCAGTGAATAATTAAGATATTAACTTTTATTACCTCAGTGTGTTTTGTTGATTTCTTTTTCTCATTTCTTGAGTTAAAATTCTTCACTTCTATTTATTCGTTCCTGCTTAACAGTAAAGACCATGTTATTCTTTTAATTGGCCTGTTACTGCCTTTCTATCAAGGTCTCTTGCACTTTGGTTTGTTGTAATGGTTTCTTTTTTCCCCGGGAGAATATTGAAACTGGTTTTTATTTTCTTTTTGATCCAAGAGTACTTTTAGAGAACTTTTTTCAATTCATAATAATTGATGCTGTTGTTTGTCCATTTGCTACCGAGAAAGCTTTAGTTGAGGAGTTGAGCGAGATCATGTCTTTATGATTGCTGTATCATGCATTTCAAGGCTTCCTTTTTGGCCACTATTCCTTTCTGAAAATGTTTGTGGGATGCTGCACAGGATGGTAGGATAGCTGTAGTGGTGTCAGCTGTGGTAGTTCAGACCCTGTGTAGCAGGAGCCCTGGAGTCCAGTGCTGCCTGGGGTAACGGGGGTGACATGTGTCCTGGGATGCGATGGTCTGTACAGGCTCTGGGGAATGGGAGGCACTGTCCAGTCCAGGGGGCAGTGTCCTTAGAGAGATACTGTTCTCAGGCAGCATGAGTCTGTTAGAACTAAGCCCCGAGGAGGCACAGATGGTAGTGTCCCTAAAGTTCAGGACATGGGTCTACCCTGGGTCTCCTCCAGTTAGCAACATGTCACCAAACAAAGCCGTATCTTTCCATGTGCTTGCTCTGACGAGGACCAGCAGGCCTGGTGTACCTCAGATTCTCACTGCATTTCTAGCACGTGCTATGTGCTAAGTCGTTTCAGTCGTGTCCAACTCTTCATGACCCTATGGACCATAGCCAGGCTCCTCTGTCCATGGGATTCTTCAGCAGGAATACTGGAGTGGGATGCCATTTCCTCCTCCAGGGGATCTCCCGACCCAGGGATGAATCTGCGTCTCCTGTGTCTCGTGCATTGGCAAGCGGGCCATTTACCACTAGCGCTACTTGGGAAGCCAAGACAAAGCCTCGTCCTTTCCGTCCACGTGCTCTGATGACCAGCAGGGTGGTGTGCCTCAGATTCTCGCTGCACTTCTAGCCTGTGATGGTGTTTTACTCATAAAGGTTTATGGGGGAGTGGCACCGTGTGGGGAGGCCCAGTGAAAGCCCAGCCAACACCCCTGGTCGGTGTTCTTGCTGCATGTTTCGCTCTGGCTCGTCGTGAGTGTAGATGAGCTGGCAGCAGGGAGCAGCAGGCGCAGGGTCGAGTGGGCACGGGGCCTTTGCTGACCCTCGGTGTGTTTTCCTGATGCCTCCTTCCTGCCCTTGTGTTGCTGTTGTCCTGTCTCCCACCAGGTGACTGCCCGCCCCTCCTCTTCTCTGACCTTTGCGGCTGCCACACTTCATTTCCTTCTCACCCACAGTGTTGGGTTTTCTTTTGTGTTTGACCTGATGTAAGTTTGTGTTGTTAATTGAAGAATTTGCCCCTCTTCCTTCTATCTTGGTTCTCCCAGCTTCTGTCTTTATACTGGTTTGTACCCACGCTTGTCTCTTCCGTCACTAGCTCTGCAGCCTCTCAGGGACAGGCCTGCCCAGACCCCGCAGGACCGCCATTGTCCGAGGACCACTGTGGTTCTCTGTCGGCCTCTCTCAGGACCCTGCTCCTTCCTCTGTTCTCTGTAGTGTCAGCCGTGTGCTCCACACCTCCCCATCCTTCCCCCGGTCCCACCAAAGAGGCGCTCTGTTGATGTCTCGTGTTCTTGTCTCAGGGCTTGGTCCTGGTTTGTTTATGTCCCCCTTGCCATTGCCCCTTGGTTTCTGTTACCTTTTCACCCTCAGCCTTCACAAGAGTCTGCGTTTTCCTAACTGATGAGACCACCACAGATTCTGTCCTACGGCTTAAAAACTCCTGTTCTTTGCCAGCTTGCCAGAAGTCAATGGTATCTTTTCTCTTCCTGGTACTAAACCCGTATATGGTTCCCACCAGTGACACCCCGCCATAAACATGCACACTTGGTGTCTTCATGCTCCCTTGCCTTTCCTATGAAGGGCAAGAGATTATCCAGCTTCAGTATTTATTCTCCTAAACCAGGCTGAGTGAATTCTTCCCTCTGTACTTAAATCTAACCCTTCCAAGCTAGAGGGTTGGTGGCCAGTGCAGTGCAGTGATCTTCCAGTCTGAGGGCGGTGGCCCAGGGCCGGCTGGACCTCGGCTGACCCAGAGGAAGCCTGCAGCACCTTCCGTCTGAAGGTGTTCCAACCAGGATAACACTACGGGCCCAGTGGCGCTGCCTGCTGCCCTGCCAGGGAGCAAAGCTGCTGTTTTTGGGCAAGGCCCTTAATGCCGCCACCAGTTTCCTGAGATAACTGCTGGGCTGAGCCTCATATTCCCGTTTCCAGAGCAGCAGACGCTCTGCAGACCTCGTCTGCTCCTGTTTCTCAATCACAGGACGGTTGTGAGGGCTGAGGTGTGCCTCTGTCACCCACCATCAGGGAGGAGACGCGGCTTTCCACGTGGAAATGAGCTAGGAGGCCTCTCTTTCTCTTGGGCCTTTGATGTGTTTTCTCTTTGGATATTTGAGATGTGGTGTGGGGGCAGATTCTTTCACTCTGTCTGTCAAATCCTGGTCCTTTTTCATGCTCAGATCTTAAAAGGGATATATATATATATATATATATATATATTTGTTGTTTAGTGTCTCAGTCATGTCTGACTCTTTTGTAACCCCATAGACTGTAGCCCACCAGCCTCCTTGTTCATGGGATTTCCCAGGCAAGAATACTGGAGGGGGTGGCCATTTCCTTCTCTAAGGGATCCTCCCGACCCAGGGATCGAACCCACATCTCCTGCGTCGGCAGGAGGATTCCTTACCACTGAGCCACCACGGAAGCCCCTTATGTGTGTATATTCCAATATTCCTCTACCCAGACTCCTGTCCTTCCTCATACTGTTTTAAACACATAATTATTACGTATACATTAGCTATTAGAGTCCATTATTTCATTTGCAACTAGAATTCCTTAAAAACATCTTTACTCTAAGAACTTGGTCCTACGGGTTGTTGTTTTAAACTTCATTTTGATCTTTTTTTTCTTTTTTGCAGAGTAGCTATTTCTGATCTTGCTCATTTCCCTGTGTCCGTCTGTCCCACCTGACAGACGACTGATAGCCCAGGGAGTCCTGGCTGCTGCTGAGGGCAGAAGGCCACTGGTGGGGGCGAGGCCCAGTGTGCGGCCGCCCCCCTTATCCCTGGTTGGGGTCCCCATCGTTGCCATGACCCCAGGATCAACCAGTCTGAAAATACCTACAGTACAGTGAGATACTTGGGGAGACCACCAACTTTACATAACTTTTATTACAGTGTGTTGTTATCATTGTTCTGTTTTATTCTTAGTTACTGTTGTTAATCTCTTACTGTGCCAGATTTATAAGTTAAATTTTATCAGAGGTTTGTGTGGGCAGGGAAAAAATAGTGTGTGTGTGTATATATATATATACATAGGATGTAGAACTGTTCTCGGTTTCAGGCATCCACTGGGGTCTTGGAATGTATCCCCCACAGATAAGGGGGTACTACTGTAGTTTGTTGATAAGGTTGAGCCCATCTAATGGGGAAATTGGCATTAGTAGTAGTAGTGGTAGTCGTAGTCATGATAATCAGTCAGTGAATCAGCATAAATAAGTTACCTTGAAGGGAAAAGCATCTCCAGATTTATTACCTTCTGGTAAGTAAATAGCGTGATTAATTTTTTTATTGCAGTACTGTGTAGCTTTCTCTTGCTCCTCTTTTTGAAGGAAGCAAAAGGCGTTTAGGTGAGCGATCCAGAGCTTTGAGGATTGGGTTAAGCACGCTGAACGCTGGTTTTATAAGGCACTGCAGAACACCCATGTGAGATATGGATGACATGACCTCTGGTTTTCAGTGACCTACTTCGGAAGCTGAAAGGGGGAAAGGGTAATTCCTGAGCTTGGGTGCTCGGGGGGATATGTGTCATCTGGTGTTAACCTTTCATGTGTTTCTCAGAATCGACAGGCATCTTGTCCCAAGGATCTGGTTTTTCAGTTTAATTACAAATGTTAGTGAATAAATACTCATAAGCTACTTACGAATTGTAGGGATTTTGGAAAGCAAGAGGCTGGACCTCGTGAAGGAGAAGACCATCAACCAGACCATCGGAAACGTCGTGTACTACGCCGCGGACTTGCCCATCTGGTGGCAGGTCCCGCAGTACGTGCTGATCGGCGTCAGTGAAATCTTCGCCAGCATCGCAGGTGAGGTTTCCTCCTGTTGGGGGCATCTGTGTCCAGTCCCCTCACTGCATGATTAAGGCCGTGCTGGTTCCTCCCTTGTTAGGCTGCGTCGAGACGGAACCGCACAGTGCTTGGTGGGTGTTGGTGGGCAGGTGTGGTTCAGAAGGGGAATCGGTGAGGAAAGGGTGACGTTATGGCTGAGGCTCCCCTTTCTTGATGTAAAAGTAGGATTCCCACAACATCGGCATGAAAATCACCTGCTGCAGCGCGTCCACAGGAGACAGGAAAGGAGAAGGACGAGCCCCGTTTCGGTGGGGGGAGGGCGGAGGGTTTGGCTGCCTGGCCTGGCACTGGCTCCCCAGCCCTGCAGTCCTGCGGCCGCGGCCAGGCCTCGGGTCCCTTGCTGCCCGGCTAGCGGTATCTGCCTTTAGATGTGTCAGGGAGAAACCTCGTTTATAGAGCGTGTTCTCACAGGCCTCTCTTCCCTATTGCTGAGATCCTGTGGTGGCATGTGGACAAGTGAATTCTGTGCAGGCCTGTTTCCTGCTGCCTGGAGTGAGGGAAGGAGGAAATGAGTGATAACCAGAGCCGGCCGGGCCGTGGGCAGTGGTTTTCTCCTCTCTGCCCCTCCCCCTGTGCTCACCTGGAATTGGCTCATGAACTCGGGAGGGAATAAGTCAAAGAGGGCGGCCCTTCCTCTAGAGCCCAGCGCACGTCTCCGTGTCTGGTTATCATGGCAAGAACTGGGCTATAGATGCGCCTGCCAAAACCGTTCTCAAGCACACTGCCTTTCAGGTAGAATTCCTGAGTAGATTTCCCCATTTTAGTGTCAGTGGTTCATTTGCAAACTCACATCAATTAAGAATATAGGAAATTAGGCTTCTTCAACTTCTTTCCATGAGGAGCAGGAAATTCCAAGAGCTGTCAAGTCAAATGCTGCCCTCCAATGTGAGGGTGGGGGTGACCACCACCTGTTGGGGTTTCCAGGGGCTGTGGTGGGAGACGAGCAGCCAGCTGGGGGCTGTCTCAGGGCAGGGAGGGGCTGTGCCCAGAGTCCCAGGTCCCCGAGGGCCGCAGTGCGGAGGCAGCGCTGTGTCCTCTCCAGAAACACCCTTCATCCCCCATCCCCCAGGCCTGGAATTTGCATACTCGGCTGCCCCCAAGTCCATGCAGAGCGCCATCATGGGCTTGTTCTTCTTCTTCTCTGGTGTCGGGTCCTTCGTGGGCTCAGGACTGTTGGCGTTGGTGTCTCTGAAGGCCATCGGGTGGATGAGCAGCCACACGGACTTCGGTAAGGACCACCCCACCCTTGCCCAGCCCATCATCAGTGACCAGTATCCAGAGCCCCAGCCCTTGGGTCACGTGGGGCAGCTGGGACTGGATGTGATCAGTGTCTCTGGGCTGGGCCAGGAGCCCCCACCCTGCTCCCCGAGCTGCACCAGACCACCCACCTCACACCGTTTACCCATGTCACGCGCTATCTCCTGGAGACAGGTGAGCCTCTCCTGCCCAGGTCAGCCTTGGCCACACCCGCCACCAGCGGCCAAGTGGCCCCTGTTGTTCCCACATCTGTGACGGGCAGACTGCTTTCTTTCTCTACCGTCAGATCCAGCATTGTCTTTATTTCATTAAGAGGCAACTAAAACCTGTATCACAAATTTCCCTTCATTTATCTTAGTTTTGTATTTTCTTTCCCTGACAGTACCTTTTAATTCCTTGCGGTTAAAATAAAGATAGACAATAAGTTGCCTTTTTAAAAACAAATATGACTCGTGATCAATCATAATGGAGTTTTACAGCCATTGCCAGTAGGTGGCATCTTGAGCAAAATCACTGGCGAGAGATGAGAGCTCTGCTGTTTGCAGATTGATGTCGCCTGTAAACGGACCCAGAAATGGAGGCGTCTGTCTTCTTTATATGTTTCACCAGTAAAAACCACCATTGCTTTTCCTTGTGTAGTTGTGTGGTATTTGCTGTCCCTTGGTACTTTTAGGTTGTAAATCCCCTTGGAAACCTGATGCAAGCCTAGAGACTTCTCCAGAAATGGCAGAATTCCAAAAGGCCTCCTGTGATTCAGTTAAAATTCCTGTCCTGAGGTGAGGGTTTAGGCCCGAGAAGCCCTGATGTAACAGAAACCAGAGCCCCCAGCACCCCCTGGGCGCCATGGTTGATGTGGTCCAGCTGTGAGCACCAGGGCTATGGGGAGTGGGCAGGCCCAGCCTGGTTGTGGTGAGGAGGGGCTGCCCCGCTCCTGGAGGGTAAGGTTTGGTTACACAGGGGTTCTGAGAGTTCTCCTGGGTTCTTGGTGTCACAGAGCAGACCTCTTTCAGAGATTTGTTACAGAAATTAAACCTCTGTAGTTCTTCAGATGTAGATGCTGTTTCTTAGTTTCTGTTTCATTTTTAAATGCATCATAGATTGGCTTTGGTCATCCTTGTTGCCTTCCAGTGATTTAATCCCCCCACTACTAATTTAATAACTTGTGGTTTGCCTGTCATTCATCCTTTCCTTCTGACAGGTAATCTTAATACTTGCAGCTGTGAGGGTCACCTCCAGCACTGATGCACACGGGTACCGGCGCTGGACCTGGGTCCCGTGTGTTGATGTTATGTCCACGAGAGGGAGGCGCTGGGTCGTGTGTCCTGGATCACCTGCCCTGTCTAGGAGTGCAGGTGGTCTCCCCTGTTTCCCTCGAGTGCAAACAGTTTGCGCCCCTTCTGCCTGGAGCCCCGGGAGCTGGTTGCAATGATGGTGACGCAGGAGGGCATGGCAGGGCTTCCTCTCGGTTAGGGGCAGGGCTGCTGGGGCGGGGATGGGGGACAGGCTGGGCCCGGGGCACTCTACTCCCACCCCCAAGCCGTGCCCCCCCCTATTCTTCTCGCGGAGCAGCAGCAGGCCAGCTTCTCTACGCCCCCTGCTCCTCCCTGCTCCGCCAGGGCTCAGGTGGCGGTGGGAGCTGACTCAGTGCTTCCCGACTGGCGTGTGGATCACTTCCTGTCCGGTCCCTGGGCTGTGGTCTGAGTTTCTCTTCACTGTGTCCTTCTCTCCACATCCTCTGCCTGGCCTGCTTGTCCTTGCTGTATTTAGATTGGGAAGCACATCTGTGCTCTGAGGGGCTCTGGCACAGCTCGGTGTGCTCTTCATCCCCACCCAAGTGCAGGACGGTTGATAGCCTTCCTCCTGTCCTTGCTGCATTAAGCCCCCAGGCCCCGGCAGGATGAATTGCTATGATGTCAACCCGCTGAGTCCTGTAGCCTCCCAGTCCTCTGCCGCGGCTGCCGTCTTTTACTTAGCGCTGAGTTCTCCGAGTCATCCCCAGGAACCGGTTGTTTTGTTATTTCTGCGGAGTATCTGTTGTACAAATAAGTCACAGTTCATTTATCTACTGTGCTGTGCATGGATGTTGCAGGCGACGCCCGTCGGAGGCTGTCATGAATAGAGCATCTGGGAATGCTTTCGTGCATGTGTTTGGTGACACGTGAGCCTGTTCCTTGGGGCCCAGGAGTCTATCTTATCAAATAAAGAACACCCAGAGTTTACCACCTTCGTATGCAGTTACCTTCTGTCTAAGAAGAGGCCCAAGAAAGCAAAGGCTGATTGTGATAGCTTTTAGGTGGTGGACCCAGTTCTGAACACCCTTCCTAGCCCAGGCTGAGACTTGCCCTGACAGCGAAAATGCCGTGTACAGTCCGCTCTGCCTGCCGGCTTTCAGCTTTGCTAGTTTTAACCACCTGTGTCATTTGGGGAGATGAATGTTTCAGGGTTGGCACTCTGGCACCACCCACCAGTGCCATGGGGAGCGCGAGCACACCAGGCTCCAGGAGCGAGGGTCTCTCTCCAGGGCGGAGCCCCGCAGGCAGTGAGGACCTAACCATGGCTTTTAAGTATCTGTTGAATAAATAGCACAGTCTAGTAGAGATTCTAGGTCTTACTGGATTTCTTCCCAAAGCAGTAAACATAGCAAGTCGTTGTCTTCTGCAACCTGAGTGAGAATTCTTTAAAAACACGTGTATGGTATCTATTCGTTCATTCTGTTTAATGAAAGCAGTGTTGAACGTCTAATTTTAATGAGTGTATGTTCAGATAGAAAAAGGAAGTTCCAGAATAACCCAGCCTGAGGGAGACCATCAGAGGGAAGGAAGTCTGGTGTTCTAAGTAAGCAAAGTGGAAATGCTTGTGAAGCCCGTCGGAGAGAACCGCGGCTTTCCTTCTGAGATGCCAGCTTCCTCTGGACATGTTGCTGATGGACGTGTCTCCCCGCCCCTCTGCTTGACCATGTGTCAGGCCCTTTTCAGTTGGTGACAAGCAGTGTAAGCGGTAGGCCATCTGTGGCCTGTGGGGACAGCTGTCTGCAGGGAGCTGGGGTGATGTGGTCCCGCACCCACAGCCCTGCGTCTCCATGCCAAGGGGCCATGGTGGGTGGTGCTGTGAAACCTCGGTTCTCTCTGGTGTGCAGACCTGGTACTCCAGACCTCCGTGAAGACTGAGGCTCCTCACGAGTACTGCTGAGGAGGCGGCCTCAGGCCCTGGGCACTGTAACAGGCCCTGGGTGCTTCTCACGGCAGCGCTGTTCCTGCCTGGGGGCAGGGTGGGGGGCTGGCCACCATGTTTTCACATCTTACAAATGAGGGGACTGGGCCCAGAGACCACGACACTGGGTTTGAGCCTGGTTGGTTGAGCTCTGAGGTCCATGATCTTAACCTCTGCCTCCTCAGGGTTTATCAGGAATTAAATGGAACCTTGCACATAGGATGCCTGTGTGGTGCTCCGGCATTGAGTATGTCAGCTCTTTGGCAACCTGAAGTTTTTAAGGAGAAATTTAAAAAGCAGACTTGTGTCTCCCCGTAGCGTGTGGCTTGTGTGTTCAGCCACCTGCCCTGGCCTGTGAAGGGTACACTGGAGTGTGTCTAATGTCAGGTGACAACGCAGGAGTGCAGGGGTCCAGGACTCCTATGAGACATGATGTCCAGGCTGTGTCCTGGCCCGCTGTGTGGTCTTGATAAATGTACAGACTCTGGACCCAGGATACCAAGACCCTCCGCTTCTGGAGCTGATTTGGGGACAATTGGGCTCCTTGTCTGTGGAGCAAGAGAGGCTGGTGACAGGGCCCCAGCCTGGAGCTGGTGTTGACGTCAGCCAGCTTCACGGTGGCTCTGGGAGCAAAGCACTTGTGTACTTCGAATTAGGGATAGGGTATTCTTTTTTCTTCCTTTTTTTTTAATGATAGCATTAAAAGTCACCCTGACCTTGGTAGGAACTAAGTTAAAAGAAAGAAAATCTTGTAAACTTTCTTTCTAAACTCTGTTTCTTTTTCCTTTCCTTCTCTCCAGGCAACATCAACGGCTGCTATTTGAACTATTACTTTTTCCTTCTGGCGGCCATTCAAGGAGCCACCCTCCTGCTTTTCCTTATTGTTTCCGTGAGATACGACCATCAGCGGTCGAGAGCGAACGGCACACCCGCCAGCAGGAGAACCTGACGCTCCCGCACCCCTGTTGGGTCTGTTGGACGGACAGATGGACGGATGGATCCGGGGGAAGGGGCTGCAGGGGCTTGGAGAGTGGATGGCTGACTTTCCTGAGACTTGGCGTGACACCGGGATTGGTCTCTTCTCTTACGGGTGACCTAGGTGAGTGCCTTCCTGCGGTTCATCTCCTGCCGCCCGGGCCTTCCTAGAGCAGATGCACAGGCTCCCGCAGGCTTCTCGCCACCAAAGACCCTGGCTCACCCTGCAGCTGGTCTCCTCTGGCAGACACCCGCAGACAGTGACACCGAGTCTCCGGAGACGACACCTATGTGGGTTGGCATCCCAGTATTTTAAACAAGTATCTCATCTCCTTCCTGTTAAACCTGCGCTCACCTTCTTCTTTCTTGATGAATAGACACCTGTTTCCATTGAGGAACAGGAGGATTTGTTAAGAAATGAAAGGGTGGTCAAGTGCCGCAAAGTTTTATAGAGAAGTCCTGCTCATGGTTTCTCTCCTAAGCCACAAATCTTGCCAACACCAAGTTCCTCGGTACAGGCCAGTGGTGAATGCATTTTATCTGCTGCTGCAAATAGTGCTAACATTTTAAACTGTTGAGATTGCTTTCCTATTGTTTCCTTAAGAACATGATGTTGTACTAAGAACTGTTTAAGACCATGTGTTCATCTCAACCTGTGAAGCCACCTGACATGTGTTTTAAAACCTCTCCTAGTCAATGCTTGTGTATGATTTCACTGTGGTACCCCTGAGTCTGAAGACCCGCTTGAGGCGGGAAGGACCCTCCCTGAAGAGCACTGGTGTGATCGGGGACGGTTGGCAGTGTTCACTGTGCACGTGAACTGTCGACAGTCGCTGGCTCTGGGCGGCAGGGCTGTTACACGATGGGGGGGTTTCTCGTTTTGTCTAATAAACTCTTCTTCATTTGTTGCTGTGCTTTTGGTATAACTTTATTATAAAAAACACCTTGATTTTGAGACCCACTGACTGCTTCTCTCTGTTTTGTGTGGACTTAATGTGAATTCCTCAGCTGTCACATAGACCATGTGAGGGGTCCTCAGGCAGAAACTGGTGAAAAGTCTCAATAAAATGCCTCCTCCTGATGCAACTCCTGACTTTCTAGGAGAGTGATACTTGCGCCTGCTCTGTACTAAAATACAATTTTATATTCATGTTATTTTGTTTGGAGAACAAAAAAGCAAACACCTTATTCATCTGGGTGTGAGTTTGTGTTAAATAAGGGTTGGAAAGCCCTGCTCTAGGAAATAAATACATCATCCTCCAGGAGTATAGTTTCAGCCTTCAGGATCTATTACATATTGAAAACCATTACCCCATGTTGTCAAAAAATCACATTTTTTTCTGTAAGGAATTGGGCACAAAAGGGAAAAGGGTTGTGTGACGAGAGCCCAGCCTGTCCCTGGGCTCTGTGTGGTGGGTGCACCCCAGGCTTGTGGGGTCCAGGTCCTTGCCCAGCCTCCGGTCCTTACATGGACTGGGACTCTGTACAGGTAGCCAGGTACACACTCTCGCATCAGGGGGAAGCTGTCTAGAAAGCCAATCGGTTAAAGAACTGATGGCCTTTTAACTTTACACCTGAATTTAGTGTGTACAGTTGCGCTCGCTGTGTGGTGCTGAACAGCAGTTGAATAAACAAATCCACAAAACCAGTATGCTGTCACGGGGCTCTCATTCAAACACATGCCTGCCCTGGAGACCTCGATGTGGGTCTCCAGCCAGTGTGTGTTGGCCTCTATTGGAAGACACTCGTCCCTGCTTTCTCTTCCTTGAAGGTGGATGAAACTGAGCGCTCTATTTCTGCACAATCTCATGGGCGGGTTTAAAGAGAAAGTTGGTCATATGGCTGAGTTCTTTCTCAGGCGTTCACGCATCCCCGGTTTCTCACGGAGCTCCCAGGCTGCTGTCTGTATGTCTGGCTTCAGGGGCGGGAGTCCCACCTCCAAGGGGCGACTGGAGCATCTCCCCCTACCTCAACATCCAGATGTGGAGGTGGCCTCTTCTTGGGAGAGCAGGGAAAGCACAAAATGATACATATAACACTGCAAAGTTTCAAAGCAACAAGTCCTTTCAAAATTACAGGCAGCCTTTTACGAAACTCTAATCACTTCTTAAGTACAGGTAATAAAGAATGGATGATCTTCAATATTAGGGAACTGTTCCACTCAGCGCAAAACAATCCCGTTGCTTGAAAAAGCACATTAAAGAAGAGCAGAGCGCTGTGATAATCCGAGATCGCCACACAGTTTACGGGCATCTTCAAGTAGAAATCATTTGAGCAGATACTTTCAAATGTTCATTGTAACACCTTGCTCTTTTGAAAATAAGGCCTTTTAGGGAAAATAATACATGTTTTAAAAGTGCTTTTGGAACTAAGACAAATTAAGGGAGCAATACAAAATGCAAAGGAAAAAAAAAAAACACCTCCAGACTGTATAACTGGAATATCAGCATTTGTTAATTTCCAAATGGGCTAAAAGAGGCACACACCTTGGAAAGGAAGCCAGGCTAGGGCCAGGGAGTTGCAGTCTCACCTATGTTACTGCCTGCTCCAGACCCCAGCACAGGGAAGAGGGTCTAAGGATGACAGCTGAGCAGACCCAAACGGCAGCGACTTCACCGCAGCCAAGACTCCATAGTGACGACGACCCAACAGGAACCACATTCTCTTCCTGGTGCCAGGCTGATTTTCCAGCGGCTCTGGCTCCTGGCAAAACAGGTTGGGTAAGGAATGGAGAAGGCACCCGACCATGGTGCTTTAAAGAAACGCATGATGAAGCCCTTGATCTTGGGACACCAGCAGCAGAGCTGGAGGTGGCTGGGCCAGTCAGGATCTCTCACTTGCACAAAGTTCTCTGAATCCTCCCCTAACTCCTCACGCTTGGAGCTGCAGTCATGAGTTGTTCTTAAAAATAGACCAATATCTTAACCACAGTGGTTTCTGCCTGACTGACCACAGAATGTGGGCAGGAGATTCTAGGGGGTAGGCGATGCTGGAAGCCTGTTTGTGAGAACACAGAAGGGACGTAACTTGGCTGCTCCCATGTTCCAAGGTCACAGGGATGAGGGGTGGGCGTGTCTCCAGAAACAAGCAGAGAGAGACACCAAGTCTCTCCTGCCGAGCGATGAGTCAGAGGTGGGGACCCTGGTGACCACGGTTGATGGCTGGTGTGCTGGAGAGGAGGGTCTGCAGACAGCTAAGAGGGGAGGGCTAGGCACCCATAAAATCGTGCTGCTGCTGCTAAGTCACTTCAGTCGTGTCAACTCTGTGCGACCCTAGAGACGGCAGCCCACCAGGCTCCCCCGTCCCTGGGATTCTCCAGGTAAGAACACTGAGGTGGGTTGCCATTTCCTTCTCCAAAGCATGAAAGTGAAAAGTGAAAGTGAAGTCACTCAGTTGTGTCCGACTCTTACCGACCCCATGGACTGCAGCCCACCAGGCTCCCCGTCCCTGGGATTCTCCAGGCAAGAACACTGGAGTGGGGTGCCATTGCCTTCTCCAATGCATGAAAGTGAAAAGTGAAAGTGAAGTTGCTCAGTCGTGTCCGACTCTTAGCAACCCCATGGACTGCAGCCTACCCAGCTCCTCCATCCATGGGATTTTTCCAGGCAAGAGTACTGGAGTGGGGTGCCATTGCCTTCTCCGAAAATCGCCCTAACTTCACCCTAAAGGGAACCAGAAATGATGGGTGGTAGCCAGGGACCAAGTGGGGCATGGGAGGGCTTTGCGTTCCTTCTGTTTTTGAGACTGGAGGAAAGGGAAAGCATTATGAAATCCCAGCATTTGTATAAAGTGAACTTTGGGAAAGTGTCTCGGGAAAGTGGTGGAAGCCTGAAGTGACATTCTCGCTGCTGGGGGTGGGGCTGGGGCTGGGCTTGGATCTG
The DNA here is from genome assembly GCF_014754425.2 of Oryx dammah. Classification (NCBI taxonomy): domain Eukaryota; kingdom Metazoa; phylum Chordata; class Mammalia; order Artiodactyla; family Bovidae; genus Oryx; species Oryx dammah. The sequence continues at coordinate 47,747,854 of NW_024070196.1, forward strand.
ATGAGCGAGAAAAGAAGGGAGTCATGAGGGTGGAGGTTTTCAAAAGCCCCTCTCCCACAGGAGCCCGAACCTGCCACCCCCAGTGTGTCGGGGACACATTCTCAGTGTCCTCACACTGTTAGTCAAAGCCTTCGGGACCACAAACTTGAGAGGGAGAAAAGAAGAGGACACAGAAAAATCTATGCACCCACAACAACTCTGCACAGTGTGGCTAGACAGGCCTCCAGACTCAAAGCTGAGAGCGTGAAAGGCCAGACCTTCCCTGTACCAGACCTGCCTCTTAGCCATCCCTGTAGAGGTACAGGTGCTATGCTGGGTTGACCCTGTGAGTGTGCCCTCATTGGGAAATAGGATCTTTGTAGACAGAATCAAGGTAAGATCAGGTCAGCAAGGTGGGCCGTAAATCCAATATGACTGGTGTCCTTACAAGAAGAGGGCAATTTGGGCTGACACCCTGCATGTGATGATTGAGGCAGAGTGGAGCAATGTTTCCACAACTCAAGGACACTGAGGATGACACGGCGACTCCAGGCCTGGAAGAAGCCAGAAATGATCCTCCCCCAGACCCTTCAGAGGGCATGGCCCCACCCACGCCTCTAGACCTGGAGAGAAGACATTTCCTTCTAAATATTTGTTATTTATTTATTTGACTGAGCTGGATCTTGGTTGCAGTGCATGGGATCCTTAGTTGCAGCTTGCAAACACTAATACTTGCAGCTTGCAAACACTAATACT